>NC_056742.1:358442252-358504199 GCF_019279795.1 Protopterus annectens
CCAGAAATGTGAGGCAGGAATCTTGATATTCTGTGAAATCTGGACACTTGAGAGGTTATGAAGTACATTGTATGCAGGTCTTGTAAACTGACAGCTGTGAATGGGCAGAAGACTGATGAAACAAAGTTCTTCATAGACAGATATATCTGAAAAACACAAGGAATATTGCTGGTGTACTGTGCATAGAATGCTGAATGAAATAAAACGTTCTTAAGCTGCCTAAAATTTATCAGGGTTTGTCTAGTTTATTTCTTGCTGAGTAGTGAGCAAAGTAAACTAGATTATTTTGATCCTGCTAGTAGCCATCTGGTGTGATGTTCTTAACCTGGTCATTGTCAAACCAGACTTTAAAGCAATTAATGCATTATTTCAATAAACTACTAATGGAGTTGCTGCATTTGATTTGTGTCCCAAAGACTCCCCATCTGTGGAATAGACTTCCTCTCCATGTCAAGCAGAGTGCCTCTCTAGCCCTCTTTAAGAGGACCCTGGACGATTGGATGAGTTAACAGAAAATACACCCCTGCGATCCCATCTGTGTCCCTGCTGGACAGAGGAAACAGGTGCTGACTTTGAAGGAACATGGGCAAAATTCTTGGCTAGGCTTATAAGGGTCTCCGGGCCAATAGCCTAGTATCATCCTATGAACCTATGAACCTATGAACCTATGGTGATTTCTACTGATGTTCTTAATTATTACATGACAGTCCAACTTTACTTGATGGCATCTTAAGTGTTTTGGTTTAATTGAACAGTTTAAAATGTCTTAAAGGATATATATTTAAAAACTTATAAAGGTTGTATAGGGCAAACACATGTTCTGCAAAACTGTAGACAGATAAAAGGGTTAATTGGCAGCATAACTGCACATGGTTGCAGCATTGCAGTCTATTACCTCTGTTTATTTACAAGAGCAGAAATATGAAGGAAATCACACACATCCTACGTAAAATGTATTATCTGCCTAAATGTTAGTAGAATTGCAAAATGTAATAAAATATAGCAACAAGTTTTGCTTCGGCCTGTATTCTTTTAACTCTAACATTGGCCATTACTCACTGTAATACTTGGTGATTTCTCACACATGATTGAAAATCAAAACTGTTTTATAATTCCCAAAACACCAGTAACCCAAACTGAAAACTGATGAAGCAGATAGAAGCAGTGAAATAACATGCACCAAATCACCATGCTAGACATGATTTATTGAGTACTTTAATCTTAAACTCAAAACGGACTAATTGCATTCACACAATAAATCCACTGTCATACAGTTATTTTTTGCATTTTCTTCCGTTGCTGCCATCTTCTTCCATAGCAACCTAAACTGCAGCAAGACAAAGATATGCAGAGGTAAACAAAGTTAAGTACCTAGAAAGAAAAAAACAAATGTCCTGAAGCATGGGATGTATAGGTATCAGCTGCTCTCTGCTGCAAGATGCCTGTGAATTCTGTAAGGAATCACTTTATATACCTTCAAAAAAAATATCGACATCTAGCAGCTTCAGGTTCAAATAGAAGTTCCTGCTCCGAGGAGGGCATGTTTAAAAACATAATAGGGCAGTCAGAAGGGTGGAAATAGAAAAAAAAGAAGGTATGCATAATTTAAAAAAGGGTGTTTTCAGGGTGATCAGAGCAAGGGAGGTGTGGTTTACTCAGAAGTATTACCAAAGTGATGGGCGACTTGCCCTGTATCAGCACGAGTCAGATTTTATTAAAAAGATGGCAAGCTGTACTGACAGGAGTCAGCAGAAAAGTTAAAATAAATGCTTCAGCATGCCTGAATGCTTTATCTGAGCAGTGGGATTGACAGGTAGGGAAGAAAAATGCATTACAAAGCAGAAATACAATGTTTTCCGGTAGTTTTCCTTTAAGATGATTTAGCTTGTTTGTTTGTCTTTCGGCTTTTCCTGGTTAGCGGTCGTCACAGCGGAACTCCGGTCCACTAATGATTGGCAGTAGATTTTCACGAATGCCGAGGTGCCAGCTCGACGTCCAACTTTCAGCGATGGCACACTCATTTACGCATGTCTTTCGAACACCCACCCAATCGTGGGGAGGACATGCAGACTCCACACAGAAGGCACTCCAGCCGAGAATCGAACGGGAGAACTTCTTGCTCTGAGGCAACAATGCTACCGCTGCACCACCGTGGCTTAAAATAGAATAACAAAGCACTAATAATTGTTTAAGAAAAAAGGCAAAAGTGCAAAATTTCAAATGTATATATATTCAAACCTCCCATCATGGAATGAAAATTCCGATTTGATGATATAATCATACAAATTACACACCAACCAACCCATTCCAATGTCACCAAGCTAAACAGTTGCTACTTCTTCTTAATTTAAAACAATATTATTAATTATAACTATTTAGGGCACACTCAAGTCATGTTTAAATGAAAAACAACATAAAGTATTAATATATAAGGTCATAGAAATATAAAGTTGGAAATGTTAATAATAAATAATAATAATATGCATTTCTGGATATATCAAAAATATTCCAGAAATAATGCATTTCAAATTTCTCCATTTGATCAAGACATTTTATGTAGTCATTTCTTCTAATTAATCCTGTTATAGAAAATGCTATTAATAGCCTAGTATTTAAGTAATTGTGTGGAGGAAATAAATAAAACTGACAAGGCCTATAACACATTAACCCTTAGATATCACAACACCAATACATATCAAGATCACGTATCATAAAACTTTTAAAACTTATTTAATAACATGAATGAAAAGGTGAAAGTAATAATCAGAATATGGAAGTATAATTAAAAGGTGGTACAATTTAAAGCTACATAATTTTTGTATATTTTATGTGCTTATGTATGCATAATATATTTACATGGATGTGCATACATATAACTGTGCATATATATTTGTAAATTATGAATAGATGCTTGATATCTACATACATCGAACGTTATGGTGAGTACATAAATTCTTGATGTTATGTAGTCCTATCTCGCCTACATTCTTACCCGTGGGACAGTGTCCCTAGCACCTACATCCTGGGTGGCTCATAGGAAAATAATCCTGAGAACTGTGGAACCAAAGGAAGATCTGCCCCTGGAGACCACGTCCAATTTGTAATGAGAAACAAAAGTGTGAGGAGAAGCCCAAGTAGCTGCAGCACATATATCATCCATTAACAATCTAGCTTGATAGGCTATGAATGTGGAAACAGCCCGAGTAGAGTGTGCTTTGACTGGAAATGGCAATTTTTTATCTCCTGCCTGATAGATGAAAGAGATGCAACTGGCTATCCATCTAGACAGTGTAACCTTGGATACCGTAGGACCCAATCGGTTTTCCGAAAAGGAGACAAAGAGTTGGTCAGACTTCCGGATATCTTTTGTCTGGTGTAGATAGAAGCATAACTGTCTATCTACATCCAATTGGTGGAATCTAAATTCTGCCTTGTTAGAGAAGTGGGGAAAGAACACCGGCAGCTCAATGGACTGATTCATGTTAGACATGGAAGCCACTTTAGGAAGGAACGATGGATTTGGTCTAAGACAGACCCTATCTTTGTGAAGGATTAAATATGGGGGTTTGATGGAGAGGGCTTGACTTTCTGAGACCCGCCGTGCTGAAGTGATTGCTATTAAAAATGCTGTTTTCCATGTTAAGAATTTTAATTCACAGGTAGCTCCAGGTTCAAAAGCTGGTAGAGTAAGGGCTTGAAGAACAAAATTGAGGTCCCAGGGCATGATGGGTTCGGACACTGGGGGACGAAGCAACAGGGTACCTTTGAGGAATGCTTTGCATAGTCTGGGTGCCATAAGACTAGATTCATTCGCTACGTGGAAATTAGATATTGCTGCCAGCTGAACTTTGATGGTGGCTGATGCGGATCCCTGATAGAAAAGCATTGACAAGAATTCCAGAACTGAATCTATCGGAGCTGTGTAAGGATCGATACCTCTAGTGTGAGCCTAGATGGGGAACCTTCTTGCTAGAGTAAATCTTTCTAGTGGATGGCTTATGAGAGGACGATAATATATGGACCACTTCCGGTGAAAAATTATGATGTCTGACTAACGATGGAAGTGGAGTAGCCAGGCTGTCAACCGGAGTGTCCGCAGAGAGGGGTGGAACTGTCCTGACATGTGTGCCAGTAAATCTGGTAGAGGGTCCAGAATCCAAGGAGTGTTCACAATGTATGGTTGAAGAAAGGGGGACCATACTTGACGAGGCCAATGTGGGGCAATCAGAATCATTCTTCTTCCCAAGGATTGCACTTTCTGAATCACCCTTGAGAGAAGGGAAAACGGAGGGAAAGCATAAAGCAGACCGGAGGGCCAATCTTAAACCAGAGCATCCCTGGGTGATTCCCCCTGTGGGGGGATCAGCGTGAAGTAGTTGCTGCATTTCGCATTGAGAGGGCTGGCAAAAAGGTCGCAGCAAGGCTGACCCCATCTGCTGAAGATTTGCTCTGTAACCAGGCGATTCAGGGCCACTCATAAGGCATAAGTATTGTTCTGCTTAGCCTGTCTGCTATTACGTTGGACTTCCCCGGAATGTTCGTTGCCACCAGAAACTGTTGGGAAGGATCAAATAAAAAGGGTGTTTTCAGGGTGATCAGAGCAAGGGAGGTGTGGTTTACTCAGAAGTATTACCAAAATGATGGGCGACTTGCCCTGTATCAGCGCAAGTCAGATTTTATTAAAAAGATGGCAAGCTGTACTGATAGGATTATGCTAGGAGTCAGCAGAAAAGTTAAAATAAATGCTTCAGCATGCCTGAATGCTTTATCTGAGCAGTGGGATTGACAGGTAGGGAAGAAAAATGCATTACGAAGCAGAAATACAATGTTTTCTGGTAGTTTTCCTTTAAGATGATTTAGCTTGTTTGTTTGTCTTTCGGCTTTTCCTGGTTAGCGGTCGCCACAGCGGAACTCTGGTCTACTAATGATTGGCAGTAGATTTTCACGAATGCCGAGGTGCCAGCTCGACGTCCAACCTTCAGCGATGGCATGCCCATTTATGCATGTGTTTCGAACACCCACCCAATTGCGGGGAGGACATGCAGACTCCACACAGATGGCACTCCAGCCGAGAATCGAACGGGAGAACTTCTTGCTGTGAGGCAACAATGCTACCGCTGCACCACCGTGGCTTAAAACAGAATAACAAAGCACTAATAATTGTTTAAGAAAAAAGGCAAAAGTGCAAAATTTCAAATGTATATATATTCAAACCTCCCATCATGGAATGAAAATTCCGATTTGATGATTTAATCATACAAATTACACACCAACCAACCCATTCCAATGTCACCAAGCTAAACAGTTGCTACTTCTTCTTAATTTAAAACAATATTATTAATTATAACTATTTAGGGCACACTCAAGTCATGTTTAAAGGAAAAACAACATAAAGTATTAATATATAAGGTCATAGAAATATAAAGTTGGAAATGTTAATAATAAATAATAATAATATGTATTTCTGGATATATCAAAAATATTCCAGAAATAATGCATTTCAAATTTCTCCATTTGATCAAGACATTTTATGTAGTCATTTCTTCTAATTAATCCTACTATAGAAAATGCTATTAATAGCCTAGTATTTAAGTAATTGTGTGGAGGAAATAAATAAAACTGACAAGGCCTATAACACATTAACCCTTAGATATCACAACACCAATACATATCAAGATCGCGTATCATAAAACTTTTAAAACTTATTTAATAACATGAGCGAAAAGGTGAAAGTAATAATCAGAATATGGAAGTATAATTAAAAGGTGGTACAATTTAAAGCTACATAATTTTTGTATATTTTATGTGCTTATGTATGCATAATATATTTACATGGATGTGCATACATATAACTGTGCATATATATTTGTAAATTATGAATAGATGCTTGATATGTATATTAATATGTCTATGTATGTATGCATGATAGTAAATGTACAAATGAGTGAGCGTTTTTAAGTGAATGTTTGTATTATGAATCTGTGCATGTTTCTGTCAATACCTATACTTGAAACTTGTGTACAGGAAGCATTCTTTCATGATTATATTTTAAGTATCATGTACTTACAAATTTGCTTATAGCACTTTTCATTGCCATATTCTGAAATGTGCAGATCAAGCTTTTGTATTCATCATAGCAATGGGAGATGAAACATGCTTGAAATTATTTAAAAGTCAGTTTAGTATAAAATAAAAGTACATATTTCACTAACAAGTGCAAAACATTTCTGCTCATTAATATTATTTTCCAATGATTAGTGAAGTAACTGAATAATTAAAGCAATAGATGTTGAACAGCTTGAGTTGTTTTAAGTGTCTTCTCCTTTAAACTGTTTCATGTAGCACAGAAGACAACAGCTTATATTAAGTGTTTTAAGTATCTTCTCCTCTAAAGTTTTCATGTAGCACAGAAGACAACAGCTTATATTAAAGTATAAATACAGCAATGCATATAAATGTTGTTATATGCAAATTAATATCTATAGAGAACTCAAATACATTTCTCTCTGAGCAAGTTTATAATCATTGTTAATAGTTTCCAGTCAAATGTCTGTAAAAATCATTTTGTACAAAAAACTATTTTATAGCAACTAGTGTGCAGAGGTGTGAACCATATATTATCCCATATAAGATATGCTAGCTTCCTCCATGCATGTTTTCATTTGCATTTCAGTAATGAAGTGTTCCCTGTGTTTAGCCTTCAAGTTTGTTGCATTGCACAGCTCTTTTGGCCATCACATCAGGTGTTAGATTTCGCAATTGCATTTTAAGGAAAGCATCGGGGCAACTGTATACTGAAGTAATACCAAAATATTATGGGGGTATTTAGTTTTTGTGGCAGTTGCTTATACCCTGTGTAAATACATCTGTAGACCCCTTACTTATGACTAGACAAGTGTGGTCTGTGTAAATATGTTATTTCAGTTTGAGTGTGTTTTTGCATGTGGAAGTCCTTATGTTCATAGGTTGGTACTAGGCTATCGGCCCTAGGACCTATACAAGCCTAGCCATAACAATTCCCTGGATATTTCTTCCCACAATATTTACTTCTCTGGACCCCTGTCTAGCAGGGCGACTGACATGATCCCCAGGGTGAATTTCTTATCTCCCATCCAATCATCAAGGTTCCTTTTGAAGAGGGCTAAGGAGGCGCTCTGCTTGACATGTATGGGCAGTCTATTCCAGAGAATGGGGAGTCTCTGGGTCAGGAACCTATCCCTCCAGTATGTTTTGTTCATTGTGATGACAAGGTTTAAATCCCTGGAGTGTGTGGCTCTGGGGGATTGGGATTTCTTTAAGTGGAGCATGTCCAACAGCTCAGGGTTTGGCATGGCCTTGTATGTTAAGCTGAGATTGCCTCTGAGTAGACGATATGCCACAGAGTATAGCTGGAGTTTTTTTAGACGGTCAGCATATGGCATCTGCTTTAGCCCTGTGATTCTTTTAGTGAGGTATTTCTGTGGCCTTTCCAGCTGTTGCAGATGTCTTGTGAGGTACATAGCAAACGGGGCATTATACTCAATAATGGGGTCTAATGAGGGATGAGTACAGTGGGACAATGACCTCCTTTTTTCTGGATGAAAAGCCCTTAGTGATGAGGTATGCCACATAGAAGGATTTCCTGACTGTTGTGGTGATGTGGTTATCAAAAGTGAGACCACTGTCCACCTGTGTCCCTAAGTCTGTCATCACACTTTCCATGTTTAGTGTACTGCCACCTATGTGGTAATTCATGGGTACATGTTTTTTTCCAAAGGGGATAACTATACATTTCTTGGCATTAAGCTTGAGCCCATGGCTCTGGCACCAGACATCTGTTTCTGTAAGGCCCTTTTGTAGAATATCCACATCATTTGGGGATTCAATCATGGCTCCCAGTTTGCAGTCATCTGCGAACTTTGTTAGCCAGAGTCCCTTAGTGTTGGCCTGTACTTCAGAGAGGTAGATGCCAAACAAGAGTGGTCCCAGGACTGAACCCTGAGGTACTCCACTTGTCACTTGTCTGGAGCTGGATTTGGAGTCGGCTACTTTTACAGTGTGGGTTCTGTCAGTAAGCCAATTGGCAACCCATCAAGTGACGTAGGGATTTATGCCCAGCTTAGTAAGTTTATCTATGATTCCAGAGTGGGGGATGGTGTTGAAGGCCTTGGCGAGGTCCAGATAGTCTGTGTGGACCGCCTTACTCTCGTTCTGGAGACTGATTCAAAGAAGTCAATCAGGTTCAGGAGACAAGACTGGCCCTTTACAAACCCAAACTGGGTGGGGTCCAGTGTTTGACGGGTGCCAATGTCTTTGTTTATAAGTTCCATGATAATGCATTCCAAACCCTTGCAAATCAGGCTCATCAGACTGATGGGACACTAGTTCCCAGGATCCAAGGTGGATCCCCCCTTGTGGAGTGGGATAACTGTAGCTGTGCGCCACTCAGTGGGCATGAAGTCTGAGGTGAGTCTATGATTAAACATGACACTTAGATGAGATGCCAGTTCATTTTGTAGTTCATGTAGTACACAGCCTCAGATGTCATCTGGTCCCATGGATGCTGTATTCTTAGATTTGGAGAGTGCGGTTTCTACCTATGTGGCCGTGATTACCAGAATTTGGCAATCTGTTGGTATTGAGATGGGCCCTTTAGGAGATGAGAGGGGGATAAAGTTGGCACTAAATCGATCTGCCAGGATATTGGCAATATCCTTGGGATCAGCATATTTAATGCCATTCTGTTGAAGCTCAGAGCAGATCTGAGCATTGCCATTTAGATTCTTGCCATAACTATAGAATGCCTTGTGGTTGTCTTTGGAATCTTTGGCAATTTTATTTTCGTAACTAGCTTTTGAGGATTTTATGAGGGATCTCAGCTTCTTACTGAGGCTGTATATAGAATTGCAATTTCGCATCATTTACTTAAGTATGGATGCTTAATCTGTATCTTACCAACTTTCAGATAATCAACAGCTCTCTATAACAATATGTGAATACAATGCCAGATATGTATGGCACATGTCATTCTCTGTTTACTATGCTGTCAGCTTCATTTATGCTATGCATTTGTAAGTATTCTGTAATCCGCCGACAGTCTTGATGCTTAACTACCTCTTTGTATGATATGTCAGGTCTTCCATTATCTCTGGATAACCCATGGTCTATGTGTTTGTTATATTTTTTATGAGATAAATCTTTAGGTGTGTCACTGTCTGTTGCAAGAAGCAGATCAGTTATTTTACTTATTAGCTCGGCAGATCCTGTTTGGGCATCCTGCAGACTACTACAGCACCAGAAACGAGAAGGAGAGACTTTTTGTTGATTCTAAGTACCTTTTTGGCTTTCTCTTAACTGTTTTTGCTTATTGCACTTTAAAAAGCCATTTTTACTGTGGTTCTGTTGTATTTCTCCTGTATTTTACTGTTAAATCATTTTACTGTGTGTGCACTTGATTTGTCTGCTTAAAAGTTAAACATTTAAACTGCATTTAGTTCTGTACACATCACACTCAAGTGCAACAGCCTTTTCTGAGCATTGTTATTGTTTAAATTGCTTTTTGCTGCTTAATTTCATAAAAAAAAATACTATCTGTACTGCTCATTTACCACCCTTTCCTATACTAGTATAGTCCAGATCCCAGATCTGCTGGTTTCAGGACTTTAGTCTGTGTTTCTGAGTAGTCCAGACCTTGTTGTGGTAGTGGGAGGTCTTTCTGCTTATAGTGAGAGTGGTAGGAATTGGAACAGCCTATCTGTCACAAGAGGAGCAGTTTCCAGCTCTGAAGTTAACCGTATTGGCCATTTTGGGCTGATTTCTACCCCTTTCAACTTTCTGAGTTAAAAACCCATGTTTGCGCAGGTGCAGCGCACAGTGCCACTTAGCTAGGGTTAAACTACTCCCAGCGCCATAAAGTTTGCTCTTCAGTTTTTCCCTTAAAACTAGCCAGTTTCTTAATTTTAGCACTTGATCTGCTTCTTTGTGCTCAGCACTGGTGCAAGAACTTTTGTAAGCACTAAATAAGTTACAAATTACTACAGCACTCAACCTTCCCCATTACCTAGAGGATAACACTTTTTTTGTACTTATCTTCCTCAGTTCCTTTGAGGAAAACAGCTCTAGTACTTACTCCCCTCACTTGATTGAGGAAAATAGTGATTACCCAGGCATGTCCAAGGGACAGCTCCAAGGTGTTCTCTCCTGTCTAACTGATGAATCTGGGCATCTTGAGGCAATGTAGCAACTGACTCGTACACTGACAACTGGGCATAAATCCCTACGTCATTTGATGGGTTGCCAACTGGCTTACTAACAGAACCCAAACTCTAAAAGTAGCCAACTCCAAATCCAGCTCCAGACAAGTGACAAGTGGAGTACCTCAGAGTTCAGTCCTGGGACCGCTCTTGTTTGGCATCTACTTCTCTGAAGTACAGGCCAACACTAAGGGACTCTGGCTAACAAAGTTCACAGATGACTGCAAACTGGGAGCCATTATTGAATCCCCAAATGATGTGGATATTCTACAAAAGGGCCTTACAGAAACAGATGCTTGGTGCCAGAGTCATGGGCTTAAGCTTAATGCCCAGAAATCAAGAAGTTATGTACTCACCATAACGTTGGATGTATGTAGTCCATCTCGCCTCACATTCTTACCCGTGGGTTCGGAGCCGAATATCGGCTCCAACTCGGCCGATTTTTACTAGCTCAAAGTCTCTTATTGGCTGGCCTAAGAGGGTATCCCATGGTGCACTGCTCCATATCCCCAGATCTAGTTTGCTGCGAAACAACATATGTACTTCATACACACCTCACATCCATATAAACAATCACTAATGAAAGGGACTCAGCAGGTGACAACTTATACTCCAAATCCTCCAGGCAGGGGGAAGGTGGGAGGGTAAGTAAGAATGTGAGGTGAGATGGACTACATACATCGAACGTTATGGTGAGTACATAACTTCTTGATGTTATGTAGTCATATCTCGCCTACATTCTTACCCGTGGGACAGTGTCCCTAGCACCTACATCCTGGGTGGCTCATAGGAAAATACTCCTGAGAACTGTGGAACCAAAGGAAGATCTGCCCTGGAGACCACGTCCAATTTGTAATGAGAAACAAAAGTGTGAGGAGAAGCCCAAGTAGCTGCAGCACATACATCATCCATTAACAATCTAGCTTGATAGACTATGGATGTGGAAACAGCCCGAGTAGAGTGTGCTTTTATTGGAAATGGCAAATTTTTATCTCCTGCCTGATAGATGAAAGAGATGCAACTGGCTATCCATCTAGACAGCGTAACCTTGGATACCGGAGAACCCAATCGGTTTTCCGAAAAGGAGACAAAGAGTTGGTCAGACTTCCGGATATCTTTTGTCTGGTGTAGATAGAAGCGTAACTGTCTATGTACATCCAGTGGGTGGAATCTAAATTCTGCCTTGTTAGAGATTTGGGGAAAGAACACCGGCAGCTCAATGGACTGATTCATGTTAGACACGAAAGCCACTTTAGGAAGGAATGATGGATTTGGTCTATGAGAGACCCTGTCTTTGTGAAAGATTAAATATGGGGGTTTGATGGAGAGGGCTTGACTTTCTGAGACCCACCATGCTGAAGTGATTTTATATTAAAAATGCTGTTTTCCATGTTAAGAATTTTAATTCACAGGTAGCTGCAGGTTCAGAAGCTGGTAGAGTAAGGGCTTGAAGAACAAAATTGAGGTCCCAGGGCATGATGGGTTCGGACACTGTGGGACGAAGCAACCGGGTACCTTTGAGGAATGCTTTGCATAGTCTGTGTGCCATAAGACTAGGTTCATTCACTACGTGGAAATTATATATCGCTGCCAGATGAACTTTGATGGTGGCTGATGCGGATCCCTGACAGAAAAGCATTGACAAGAATTCCAGAACTGAATCTATCGGAGCTGTGTAAGGATTGATACCTCTAGTATGAGCCTAGATGGAGAACCTTCTCCATTTGCTAGAGTAAATCTTTCTAGTGGATGGCTTATGGGAGGATGATAATATATGGACCACTTCCAGTGAAAAATTATGATGTCTGACTAGCGATGGAAGTGGAGTAGCCAAGATGTCAACCGGAGTGTCCTCAGAGAGGCATGTAACTGTCCCGACATGTGTGCCAGTAAATCTGGTAGAGGTTCCAGAATCCAAGGAGTGTCCACAACATATGGTTGAAGAAAGGGGAACCATACTTGACGAGGCCAATGTGGGGCAATCAAAATCATTCTTCTTCCCAAGGATTGCAATTTCTGAATCACCCTTGAGAGAAGGGAGAATGGAGGGAAAGCATAAAGCAGACCAGACGGCCAATCGTGAACCAGAGCGTCCCTGGGTGATTCCCCCTGTGGGGGGATCAGCGTGAAGTAGTTGCTGCATTTCGAATTGAGAGGGCTGGCAAAAAGGTCGCAGCAAGGCTGACCCTATCTGCTGAAGAGTTGCTCTGTAACCAGGTGATTCAGGGCCACTCATAAGGCATAAGTATTGCTCTGCTTAGCCTGTCCGCTATTACGTTGGACTTCCCCAGAATGTGCATTGCCACCAGAAATCGTTGGGAAGCTATTGCTCAATTCCACACTCGCATAGCCTCTCTACATAGGGGGTAAGACCATGTTCCCCCTTGCTTGTTGAGATACCACACTACTGACATGTTGTCTGAGTGTATCGCAATAGTCCCTAGAGGAAGAACTTCCTGAAGTGCCTGCAATGCAAGAAGCACTGCTCTCATCTCTAGGACATTTATATGTGAATGTATCTCATATTCTTGCCACGTGCCTTGGACTGTCCTGCTGAGATAATGCCCCCCCCACCCCATCTGGGAGGCGTTCGTGGTCACCGTGGCAACAGGGACGGGAGGAACGAAGGGCTTTCCCCCGTTCAAATTGTTGGTGCACAGCCACCAATGGAGGCCCTGCTTGCACCTGTCTGTGATTAAGATGGGATGAGATAGTGGGAGTCTTTGGAGAGACCATTGGACAAAGAGGAGCCATTGAAGAAGTCTCATGTGTAATCTCGCTAGGGGGACTAACATGATAGTTGCCGCCATGGTCCCTAGGAATTGTAGAACTAGTCATGCTTTCGCTTGTCTCAGGGGCATCAGTATATGAATTTGTCGTTGCAATACCGTGATCCTTTCTTGTGGTAGGAATGCTCACATCTGAATGGTGTCCAACTCTGCTCCTATAAAGGTGGCACGCTGTGAGGGCAATAAGACAGATTTTTCCCAGTTTATCGTTATGCCCAATTGATGACATAGACTGATGGTAGCATCCCTTGTCTGAACTAGTTGATGCCTGGTGGGGGCGGTAAGGAGCCAGTTGTCCAGGTACGGAAACACCTAGAATCCATGACGTCTCAAGTGAGCTGTCACCACTGCTATACATTTGGTGAACACCATGAGGGCTGTGGTGAGACCAAAGGGCAGGGCTTGAAACTGGAAGTGACTGCTCCTAGCCAGAAGCATAGGTGACTGCTGGATGCTTTGTCCATTTTGACATGGTAATAAGCATCCTTGAGATCGATGGAGCACATCCAAACTTCCTCTCCCAACAATTGGAGAATCGATTGTAGAGTGACCATACAGAACTTGGACTTGTGTACGTAATTGTTGAGTTGACTGAGATCTAGTATGGGTCTCAGGTCCCCTGTTCTTTTCAGCACCAAAAGGAATCTTGAGTAAGTCCCTAATCCAATTTGTTCTGAGGGGACTGGTTGGATGGCTCCTTTTTCTAGCAGCTGAGACACCTCTGAGGCTGCTTGATCCCTTTGACTGGGTGGAACGTCTTGGATTTTTCTTATTGGCGGGGGTACTGAAGAGAATGGGATGAGGTAACCTCCGGAAACTATCCTTAGTACCCATCAGTCCTGGGTGATGCTCTCCCAGGCTTCCGGGTATAAGGAACTTCAACCCCCGACTGGCTCCGGATAAGCGCAGTCGGGCACACCCTCAGGAATGAGAGTATGGAGAGCCACAGAAGGAGTCGCAGTCTCCCAAATTGCAGGGGCCCCCTCTTCCTCTGGGGTGACATCTCCCTGAGTAACCCCCCCTCCCCTGCCTCTGGAGGGGGGGGTTTACCCTGTGCAGCAGGAAAAAACCTCTGTGATTTCTTGAACCACATCCCCCCCCCCCCCTGCTGGGCCTTGGGATAAGGCCTAGAAGAAAGGGAAAAATGAACCCCTACGGCAGACAGGGTCTTTCCCTCTTGCTTGCACCTGGTGAGGGTGTCTTTCACTTTGGTCCCAAACAAGGAGGAACCGTCAAATGGGGCGTCAGTGAAGGAAGACTTGAAGGCCTCCGCGAAGTGACACAGGCACAGCCAGGCTTTCCTTCTAAGGGCGGCCCCTGAGCTCGCCACCCTACTCGCTCCCTTGGCCGCATATGAGATGAGCCGCATGGACTAGTTAGCGATGGAGTTGAGGGTAGAAACCTGTGTGTTAACCATCTGAGCCACCGCCTCAGGTATGTTACCCACAAGAGTATCTCCCAGTTCTTTGAGGAGATCTCTCTGGAGCCGAGTGAAGTGAGATAAATAATTCAGCGACCGTAAAGTGAAGGTTGCTGAAGATAGAGTACGCTTCCTGTACCGGTCCATGGGCCTATACTGCTTGTTAGAAAGATGGACCGATGAGGAAGACTCTGCAACTTCCTTCTGGGTGGCTGCCACCACCACCATGGCATCTACAGGGACTCCTTTTGATAGAAACTCTTTTCCCTGGGGTGCAGACAGGAATTTGTTGCGATGCCTGGGCACGGGCTCCACAGAATCAGGATTTTCCCACACTCTTTGACAAATGAGGTCAAGAAGTTCATCGAAGGGTGGAGACACCCACGAGGCGGAAGGTTGAGCGCCAAAAGCCTTAAGGAATACTGACTCCTCCTCAGAAGGAGTTTTGGAAGGCCAGCCTCCTCTTTGTTTCAGTATCTCCAGGATATTGGAGAAGGAAACATCCTCAGAGGAAGACTTGGGGGACCCTTCCAATTCCTCGAGGTCAGTATCGGAGGTGAGAGACTCATCCTGGGAGTCTATGTGCTTCCTCTTGCACAATTCTTTTCTAGGAGGCTCCTCAGGCACGGACTCTGGGAGACCTTCAGAAAGTTGGGGACCACTCATGGGGGTATCCTTAGGGCCTGGCGCTCTACTGTCCATGGATAGGTGAGTGTTAGAGGCTCTCGCCGGGGTGGTGGGGGACGGAATGACTGACCCGGGTGATGTAGCTGACGATCTTGCCAGCACGCTCTGCATGGCCTTGAAGGCAGGTCCTCCCGTGTCTGAGGAACGACTGGCCTCCGAGGCCACGACCGGGACCGGGGTCCCCCGAGCCGATGCACTGAGTGGGAGACTCAGAACTGACAGCTGTCCCTATGTATCCCCCTCAGGCCCGACTGAAGAGACCCGAGTCTCGAACCCTGTGGATGTAACCGACATGGTCGGAGCTGATGTCGGCACCGATAGACCCAAAGGGTATCGAGGCCGGCGCAGGAACATCACTCGGAGTGGAGCATACTGACTCTGACAACAAGGATGTGCTCGGAGGAGGAATCATCAAAACGGTCATAGAAACTGGCTCTGGAGCCGAGTGAGTCAGAGTCGAGAGCAATTTGGCCAATGCTGGCGACTGCAGGAGCCTCTGCACTACCCTATTAACATCCAAATCAGAAAGCCTGGAGGATTTGGAGGAGAGCGATGGAGATTGGGATCTCTTGTCTGGTGAACCATGCCTGACACTGGGCGACTGGCTCTGAATGGGCTCAAAAATAATTGGAGCCAACGCCGATTCGGTTAACACTGATACCTCCTGCAGCCCCGAGGACAGTGGAGCCGAGGAGGCAGAGTCCAAAACAGTAATCTTCTCCAGAGGCTCCGAAGTGGCAGATGGAGCTGGAGACCTTTTCTTAGACTTGGAAGCTTTAGACTTAGACTGAGTACTAGAAGCCGAATCTATAGCTTCCTCAAATGATGGTTTCAAAAGTCCCTTTAATATTCATTTGTTTTTTCTCTCCTGGAGCACCCTAGGACTGAACACGTGGCAAAAGCTACACGACTCCTGTAAATGGATGGCTCAGGGGAACTAGACACACACAGAGTGTCCATCCGTGATGGACATTTTATATCCACATTTGGAACATTTCTTAAAGCCAGAAGGCTTATGTTCCTTCTGATCTTTGGACATTTTATAATTAACGTTAGTTAAACACCTAGATGCAACTTACAAAAAAGGGCGGGAAACACCACACAATTTAGAACACCAGAAAAAAACACTGTACTAAGCACACTGAGAACCTCTAACTGAAACAGTTCACATACAAGATAGACACACCAGGAAAACAGTACTAGCCACACACAAAGAACCTCTAACTGAAATGGTTCTTCTGGGTATTACACAGGAAAAACACAATGACCAAAGGTTTATCCAATGACAGAGGGGAGGACTAGGTCCTCTAACTAAAACAGGCCTAGCCCGCTGGAACAGTTAGGGATACCAAAACAACTAACACTCTCAAGCACTGAAAACACACACGCAAAATTAGCGATCAGCAACAAGAATAGCTACTAGAATAGCTTTTGGGTCTGAACTAACAACTTTCTCAAAGAGAAATAGCAAAAAGGTGGGTACTTAGCCACAGCCAAGTGAGACCACGTCCGAGCTACACAAGCGGCAAATGAGATCTGGGGATATGGAGCAGTGCACAATGGGTTACCCTCTTAGCCCAGCCAATGAGAGACTTTGAGCTAGTAAAAATTGTCAGAGTCAGAGCCGATATTCGGCTCCGAACTCACGGGTAAGAATGTAGGTGAGATAGGATTACATAACATGTATAGTTATCTCCTTTGGGAAAAAAACATGTACCCATGAATTACCACATAGTTGGCAGTACACTAAACACCGAAAGTGTGATGAGAGACTTAGGGACACAGGTAGACAGTTGTCTCACCTTCGATAACCAGATCACCACAACAGTCAGGAAATCCTTCTATGTGGCACATCTCATCACTAAGGGCTTTTCATCCAGAAAAAACGGAGGTCATTGTCCCACTGTACTCATCCCTCATTAGACCCATTATAGAGTACAACACCCCATTTGGTATGTACCTCACAACTCATCTGCAAAAGCTGGAAAGTCCGCAGAAATACCTCACTAAAAGAATCACAGGCCTAAAGCAGATGCCCTATGCTGACCATCTAAAAAAACTTCAGCTATACTCTGTGGCATATTGTCTACTCAGAGGCCATCTCTGCTTAACATACAAGGCCATGTCAAACCCTGAGTTGTTGGACATGCTCCACCTAAAGAAATCCCAATCCCTCAGAGCCAGAAGCTTCAGGGATCTAAACCTTGTCATCACAATGAACAAAACATGCTGGAGGGATAGGTTTCTGACCCAGAGACTCCCCATACTCTGCCCATACATGTTAAGCAGAGCGCCTCCTTGGCCCTCTTCAAAAGGAACCGTGAGGATTGGATGGGAGATAGGAAATTCACCCCAGGGATCATGTCAGTCACCCTGCTAGACAGGGGTCCAGGGAAGTAAATATTGTGGGAAGAAATATCTGGGGAAGTGTTTGGCTAGGCTTGTATAGGCCCTAGGGTTGATAGCCTAGTACCAACCTACGAACAACCCTCTCCTCCTACCACCCAACACTACAACCTGTGAAAGACATGCTTATCTATCCAAACTGGAGGCAAAGCTCTCACAAAACAAGACTGAATTTGTCAGTCAGGAGGAGAAGGTAAACAGTTTCACCACACCGTACTCATCACATAGTCTCACTAAACCTACACCACCAAAACCCACACATAGAAACACAAAAACATTCACGGAGGCTCTCAGTAATAATATGCCCAAGCAACAGAGAGCTCCAAAGCAGAAATGCAAGCAACCTCCACTCCTCAACACAACCCAAAAGACACAAAACCCACATACTCAGTGTGCCACTCAACCATAGCCCATAAAGTAAAACAAAGTACCCAACACATTAGTCATAGGTGACTCTATAGTCAAGGAACACTTATGTTCCATGCACTAGAATAGACAAGAATAAGGTTACTGTTGGCTGTATGTTGGGTGCCAGGCTCCACCAGATAACCCATGCACTCAGGTCAGTCCACAAGTACAAATATGACTCAGCCATTGTCCATGTTGGTGTGAATAACTTGACATGTACCTCCCTGGACTACATGAAAAGAGACATGGAAGAGCTATCCGATCTTGTAATCCAGGCAAGTATGACTTTAGCCCTGAGTAGCATCCTACCTTTGCCCAGAATGATACCACAGTACAAGGACAAAATGATTGACTACAACAATTGGCTAAGCTTCTGGTGTCATTCTAAGGGGATCCAGAATCTGTCTGCCTGGTACGACATGGCCGGCAGGCCTCGATGCTTTGCCAGACATGGCCTGCACCTGTCACCTCTGGGATTCTGGATACTAGCTAAGGCACTTGCTACCCCTATACTGCCTTTTTTAGGCAAGGTTCAAAGGACAAACCCACCATTGTAACAGGTACAAGCAAGCAAAAACTGAGGGTAATGCTACTCAACGTTAGACATCTAAACCTCAAAATGCACTCACTCGAGGCACTCCTTAAAATGGAGAACATCGATATCTGTGCAGTGACTGAAACTTGGTTCAAGGCTCCAGAGAGCACCCCTGCATTACCAGGCTATAACTCATACCATACCTTTTGGACATCTAACCTGGACCATAACACCAAAGGCAGAGGTGTGTCCATACTCATTAAGGATATCCACACCTCCAGGCTAGTTGCCCAATATAATGCATCTGAAATTATCGAAGTGCAACTAACTCAGGGCAAAACTGCAGTTCAAATTGTAGCTTGCTACAGATCCCCCACAATACCCCAGGATTCCCACTCCTCTTTTCTTGATATACTGGAAAATATTAGGGTTCAACCAAACACCCTAATAATGGGCGATTTCAACTACCCCACCATTAACTGGGAAAACTACTCATGTACCAACTCTTTCACTCAACGCTTTCTAGAATTCATAAACTCCAATGACCTGGATCAACTTATCCACACCCCCAACAGGGGCAGCAATATACTAGACCTAGTCATTACCAGCATGAAGTCAGCTCCTCATTGGTCAGATCTGACTATAAGCTTATCACCATAGATATCCACATCCTGTCCCCACCCCCCATTAAGGAAACTACTGTAAAAATTTTCTCCAAAGCCAACTTCATGCTTCTTAAGACAGAAGTGGCAAACTTCACGACACCCATGCAGATGGACAGTACTGTTATGATGCCAAATCCTATACAAATCCACTCTATAAGCACTTACACAAGTGCATGGATCATGCTATCCCTAACAGAACCAAGACACTATCCTCCAAAAAAGGAAGCCAATCTGGTGGTCCCCTGTTATAAACAAACTCTACAGCAGAAGGAATAAACTGTTACAAAAGAGAGTAAAACCTATGAGTGGAAGAGCTCCCTGGTCAGCCTCAGCAAGAAGCTGAAATCCCTCATAAAATCCTCCAAAGTTAGCTATGAAAACAAGATTGCCACAGATTCTAAGGACAACCACAAAGCATTCTATAGCTATGTCAGGAATCTCAATGGCAACACCCAGATCTGTTCTGAGTTACAGCACAATGGCACAAAAATTACAGAACCAACTGATATGGCCAACATCCTGGCTGATAGGTTCAGTGCTAACTTTACCCCCTCTCACCCTCTAAAGGGCCTATATCCATACCGGAAGAATGCAGAGCCCCTGCAATCACAACTGAGCAGGTGAAAACTGCACTCTCCAAAGCCAAGAACACAGCATCTATGGGACTGGACAACATCCCAGGCTACGTTCTACATGAACTTCAGAATGAACTGGCCCCCCCACCTAAGCACCATATTCAATCATAGCTTCATGTTAGGCTTTGTACCCACTGAATGGCACACAGCAACAGTTATACCACTCCACAGATGGGGAGCCACCATGGACCCCAGGAACTATCGCCCTATTAGCTTGATGAGCCTGGTCTTCAAGGTCATGGAAAGCATCATCATGGAACTCATAAACAAAGACATTGGTAACCTCCAAACTCTGGACCCCACCCAGTTCAGGTCCATGAAAGGCAGATCGTGGCGCCTGAACCTGATCAATTTCTTTAAAAGTCACCAAAGCCGTAGACGAGGGTAAGGCAGTTCACACAGCCTATCTTGACCTTGCCAAGGCTTTCAACACCATCCCCCATTCTGGTATTGTAGATAAACTCACTAAACTGGGTTATAAATCCATATGTCACAAGATGGGTTGCCTACTGGCTCACTGACAGAACCCACACTGTAAACGTTGCAGACTCCAATTCTGACTTCAAACCAGTGACAAGTAAAGTACCACAGGGTTCAGTCTTGGGTTCTCTCCTGTTTGGTATCTACTTCTCTGAAGTACAGGCTAACAAAGAGGGCTTCTGGCTGACAAAGTTCACAGATGACTGCAAATTAGGTGCCATAGTTGAGTCCCCAAACAACGTAGACATCCTACAAAAGGACCTGACTGAGGCAGATGCCTGGTGTCAGAGCCATGGCCTCAAGCTCATTGCCAAAAAGTGCATTGTCATCCCATTTGGTAAAAACTCTGTAGCCATGAACTACCAAATCGGAGGAGTCCACTTAATGCTGAGAATGTGATAAGAGACCTTGGGACTCAGGTGGAAAGTAGTCTCTCCTTTGATAATCACATCACCACAGTAGTCAGGAAATCCTTCTATGTGGCACACCTCATCATAAAAGGGTTCTCATCCAGGAAACAAGAGGTCATTGTTCCCCTCTACTCAGCTCTCATTAGACCCATTATCGAGTACAACTCCCCTTTTGGAATGTACCTCACAAGACATCTGCAAAGCTGGAAAGGCCACAGATGTACCTCACAAAGAGGATTACAGGACTCAAACAGATGCCCTAAGCTGACCGTCTCAAAAAACTTCAGCTTTACTCCATAGCATATCATCTACTCTGATGTGATCTCTGCCTAACATACAAAGCTACATCAAACCCAGAGCTGTTGGACATGCTACACCCAAAGAAATCCCAATTGCTCCAAGATACATGCTCTACTGACCTAAACCTTGTCACCACAATAAACATAACATGCTGGAGGGATAGATTCCTGTCCCAGAGACTTCCCAGACTCTGGAACAAGCTACATATCTATGTCAAGCAGAGTTCCTCATTAGCACTCTTCAAGAAAAATCTTGATGAGTGGATGGGAAATAGGAAATTCATCCCAGGGATAACTTCTGTGGCTCTGCTCGACAGGGGCACAGGAAAATAACTTTCCTGGGTGGAGTAAGCAAGGGAACCTTGTTGGCTAGGCTTACATAGACCCTTAGGCTGATAGCCTAATACCTACCTATGGACCTATGAACCTATTAGATCTTATTTAATGAAGCTATCTATTCTTGTGAAGAATCTGTCTTCAGTGGGAGCCCAGCTAGAAAATACCCAGATAGCCCTTGAACAATTCAAAAGTTAGAAAATGTCAGAAGTATAAGACATAGCTAGCAAATAAGTTAATGGTCTGTACTTGCATAAATGAAATGTGGATATAAAACAATATATTAGGTCAGTGACAATAATGTCTCCACTAAGGAATGCAACCTTATAAAATATCAGGACTTACAATGCCAAGTCCTGAAATGTTTAGACTGACCACTCAAAAATTCAGTCTGACAGTCTGCAAATATTTGTGTGTACAATATAACAGGTAGCAAGTTGAAGAGCCATATAAACTGTAGAGGAAATTCCATTACTGTAATAGGTGGTACTTTGTTTGTCAGACATATTCTGCAGTAACTGTCTAATTCATTATTAGTTATGTTATTTTTTTCAACGTCTTTCATGATGCATTAAAACCAGTAATATTGTTTTAAACAAGCATTTTCATCACTGTAAATTACATATTCCTCTGTACTGTGATTTGCTGCATGAGTACGTGATATTTACACTGTACTTATATAAAGTATACAGTTTTCACTGAAATATAATTAGGATGGCCACAAGAAATTAGTACGAGAAGTCTTTTAAGTCTGCAGATGTTTTCTTTTTCTTCTTCCCACTGCATTCTTATTTCCTTTTTTTCTTTTCATTATTGCACTTTTTAAAAGATAATGAGCCCAAAAACTACATAGATATGTTTTAATATTAACTAGATTACTTTTAAATGTTCTGTTTTTCTGTTTCTGCTGCTTGCTTTAACATTCTAAAAGTTCACTTCCCTGTAAATGAGGCTTAAAGTTCAAAATGCATTTCCCGCAGCACAGGCAGCTTGAACATGGAGAAGTTTGAGGTATGTAAAAAACAGATTCTAAAGCAATTTAACTAATACTTGGTGGGAAAGGGGGCTGAAAAGAAGCAGTTACTGTAAAAAAAAGAACAAAACTACTTTTTTAATTGACTTAATACTTATATAAGTAAATGTACCAACAGTTAATAGCATCTCTAATTCTTTGAATTAGTGCCCAAGTAATGAACAAACACTACACAAGTTAAACCTAATAAAGAAGGTGAAGTAGTGTATATAAATGATTTTCATTCAGCCAAAACCACTCAACACAACACCCACTGCACATAGATAAAGCTTATCACATACAACCGCATTCACCAGATAGAATAATCAGATTGTTGTTTTATGATCTCTTTTAACAGTTCTGTTTGTTTCTTGGAACTTTCTTTTATATTGTCCATGTTGATCTCAAGTTTATCAAATTTAACAGAAAGTTCATGGATACTGCCCATTACAGACTATAGTTAATTTTTCATCAAGTTGTCTTGAGAGTTCACTTTTGAGTGGCTCATTCTGTCACAACAGTCAATAAAACCTCTGACAGGAAAAAATCAAAGAAAAAAGATAAAAAAAATTATTTTTTTCTTTCAAATAGTTGTCCACAATTGTTTAAAAGACTCAAAATGTTAGGAAAATAAGTTTTTAAGTTTGTATAATGAAATCCTATCAGAAAAAATAAAATAAAGCAGAGGTAAGCCTTTGTGGTGTTAGCAGTTAGCAATCTTGGTCATGCCCCCCCCCCCCATGTTGAAGGCTTTTAACAAGTCCTGGACATACTTCCTGATGTCTTAGAGCAAGAACTCTGGACAAAGCCGTAAATAAAAGTGGAGCAAAGCCTCAAAAATAGGGACAATTTTTAAATATTGCTCTAACAAACTGAAAAAAATTTGATAGAATAACAGGTTTTGCATTAGTATGGATTACTTTTTAATGATTTATCATTAATATGCCAGAAAACCACAATTTTATGAAAAGCAGGCCAAAAATATGAGGCCAGTAGCTGGACATTCTGTGAAAATCTGTACAGTTTGGAGGTCTGGTCCTGGAAAAGGATGGAAACAAAATTACGTGAGATTTTACTTTGATTGTTGTTATCTAAGAAATGTAGCAGGGCAGTGGTGCTGTGGTGGGCTCAAAGGTCATGATGGGTAGGAGAAGGTAATTGGTTATCAAATAGAACGGTTAGGAGTTGCTGATGTGTGCAGTTGTCAAGTATTTTGGAGAGGGGAAGAAGGATTCCTGTAGCCAGCAGTTTGACAGTTTGGTGGATGTGCCACCTTTGTGTAAGGAGATTATGAAGGAAGCTTTCCATAGTGTTGGAATGTAGTTTTCTGTAAGGGATCTATTAAATACGATAGATATAGGCTAGGAAATCACGTCAGCAGCTATAAATAGATATTCGGATGGCTTGTTATCAGGACTTAGTGTTGTGGGTTTCAGGTTTTTTTTAATGTATTTTTTTAATGGCGTTTAGATGGCTGGTAGGTTGAGTTGGGGTGTGGTGGGGTTTACTTTGAGGTGGTGTTACATTTCTATTAGCATATATAAGTAGAAGAATGGGGATGCAGTCAAAATGCTGCAGGGTTCAGTATTGCTACCCCTGAGAAAATGCTTCAAGAGTTTAACTGTAAGTATTTTTTTGCATTGTAGACAGTTTTTCAAAGTGTTCAGTCTTTTATGGTCTCACTTCCAAGAGTAAGTCACCTTGCATTTACTGATGCTTACATAACATCTTCAGTGTGGTGGAGAAGCCACATTTCTTGACACTCAACAGAAGGAAAACAGAGAACTAATCCTGAAGAAAATTCCTGTCCACAAGATCACATGATGTGCAAACATACACCTCACATGCATAGTATGGACCATTTAAAGCTCACTCCACTGTTTCATCTATCAGCCTTGTTTTAGCATTTGAATTAAAGTATCTGTCATAACCCCCCGGAAGAGATTAAAGCTCATATATCAGCATGTCATTGGGAACTGTGACAAAACTAGAGTATCCAGCCAAAAAAAAACTAAAGTGAGATCCATTCAGGACATGCAGCCTATGCACAGATGCTTTTCAGCCAAGAAATAAACATTAAAAACAACTGCTGTGAGGGAGCAACATAGCTATTCATTTTCCAGTAAAAATTATATGAGCTCTGCTGCTGTTAGTCTGATTGTAGTAATGATGAAATCATGACTGTGCTCCAGATGTTTAGCTCTATTTTTGTAAGCCCTCCTCCTTACCTTTCTCACCTGTCAGGTTGTTCAAAATTTATATTCATTATACTTTGGAGCTTAATTAAAAACTTCAAGTTCTTTATCTATTTGACATCATTCAGTTTGCTCAACTTTAAACTTTAAACCTAAATATACGTACTGTTGATAGGTTTAATAGCCTCTCAATACTTCCCTTTTAAGGTCATTTACAGTGGTTGATCTCTGTGTTTTTTTAAGTATATCAGTGCAGTGACTGCGTGACCTCATGGTGTTAATGTGTTTTTCCTGGGTACTCATTACTACCTCCTTAAATATTGTTTCTAACAGTAACATCATTAGACGTCTCTATGATTAAATCTTCAGCATACTTTGTTTAATGAATCCAGTTGCCTTATCTTACAATTTAGTATTGGACCTAGTTTACAGCAATTAATTATTCCATTCTTGTTGCAGGGTTCAAATTGATCCAAACCTAAGGATCATAAAACCTGAACCTATATTAAATAACACATTACATTACTGTCCTTTAAACATGTTCTTTACTCAATTTGATTTACTTCAATGTGTTTAACTTTATCTAAAAACATTCCTTCTTTACTAACTTTAATCCTGTCTTACCTGTAAAAACAGACTGCTGACATTAAACATGGTTTGGGGCACTGTCCTCCAGTACTTAGCATATAGACACATATAATCAAGAACTTTTATTGTTTAACACTGTAATAACCAAACTGTCCTGGCAGCAAGCTATTTTGAATCATGACCTTGGCACAGCTAATAAAGATAAGTTACTGTTGCCTGTAGTGGTTTCTCCACTTGTAGTTTTATATTACAAAATATTGGGTCTTAAGTTTAAAAATAAGTTTCCTTACTGGTGACTGGCTTGGAAGATGTTTCAACTGTTTACTTTCATTTTAGACTGAAATTTTGTTCCGTATTTAATAATTATTCTTTCTTTTCTAATTCTTATTAGAAATCAACAGTAATTTATAAATTTGTGCACTTTTATGCTCTTGTCACTAGCAGTTTGGTTATCTTTTTATGTTTGGTTATACCTGCATACAATACATCTGTATAACACTTTTAGCATTTAGTTGTTTGCTACAACTTAAATGTTAATAAAAAGAGTTTTAACAAAAAAGCTAGACTTAGAAGCCAGAAGCAATGGTTTAAAAAGTAGCCCCGAAAGGATAAAAACAGACAAAGAAAAAAGAAGTTATGTTCTTACCATAACGTTCCATCTGTGTTGTTGATCTTTATTCATTCGTGACAGAAGAGTCTCTTTTCTATCCTTGGAACCAACTCAGCTGATATAACAAGCTCGAGCCAGCCAAAAACTCTCGAGCTAAGGTTACCCGTAGTGCCCCTGTCCTCATCTCCTCAGATTGAGCTTGCCCATAAGGATGAAAAGCGGATGCTTTGTCTGAGCAAATGCCCTATCATGTAACTAGGATTCAAATCCAAACCTCCAGGAGTCTTTCAGAGGGGGTAGGAGGGTGGGATGTCATGAATGAATGAAGATCAACAACACAGATGGAACGTTATGGTAAGAACATAACTTCCTTATCTGATGTTAATCTTCATTCATTCATGATGGATGGGACAGAGTCCCTAACTACTTTATGTACTGGGAAGCCCTATGGAAGGATACTCCTGAGCAGCACTATTGAGCCAAAGGATGGTCTTCCCCTGGAGACCATATCCAATTCGTACTAAGTAATAAAGGTATGAGGGGTAGCCCAAGTAGCTGCTGTGCAAATGTCGTCCATAGAGGCTCTTGAGTGAAAAGCCACTGAAGTGGACACTGATCTGGTGGAGTAAGCCTTGACTTTAGCTGATAGAGTAATTTTGTTCTGTTGATAAACAAAAATAATGCAATCTCTCAACCATTTTGATAAAGTGACTTTGGAAACTGATTTGCCTACTCTTGGACCTGAAAAAGATAGGAACAGTTGATCCAGTTTTCTGAACTATTTAGTACTGTTTAAGAAAAAATGTAATTATCTCTATAGGTCTAACAAGTGCAAACAGTATTCTCCTTTGTTAAGAAAAATTTGGAAAGAAAACTGGCAGATCAATGGATTGGTTAAGATTTGAATCTGAAACAACTTTGGGTAGAAAGGAGGGGTTAGTCTGAAGTGATACTCTCTCTTTGTGAAAAATGATGTATGGGCATTTTACACACAAAGCCTGTAACTCTGATATCCTCCTGGCTGAGGTGATGGCTACCAGGAATAAGGTTTTCCAAGACAAAAACTTTATATCACAGGTGGCTGATGGCTCAAAGGCTTGATGAGTTAAAGTTTTTTCAGACTAGCATCAAATTCCAAAGTTCAATAGGATCTTTAAGTGGTGGTCTCAGATGCACGACTCCCTTTAAGACGTTTTGCAGAGATAGTGAGACATCAAGGAAGAATCATTAAAACCTGTGTGAAGATTGGAGATAGCTGCTAAATGGACTCTGATAGTAGAAGCTGAGGCTCCTGATTTGAATAAAGTTGACAAGTATTCTAAAACCTTATGAATTGAGGCTGAGAAGGAATCAAGCCTTTGCTCTTGAGCCCAGATCTCAAATCTGTCCTATTTGCTATGATAAAGTTTTCTGGTGGATGGTTTGTGGGAAGACAGAAGTATCTTTTGCACTGAAGAAGATAGATTACTCTGCCTGGCAATTACTGGAAGTGGAGAAACTAAGCAGTCAGCTTGAGACTTGTAAGGTTGGGATGGAGCAGCCCCTGTGGATGAGACAGCAGACCTGGGGTTGGATCCAGAGTCCACAGGGGGTGAACTAGGTGAGGCCACAGAAAAGGGAACCAGACTTGATGGGGCCAATAGGGTGCAATGAGGATCACTTTGCTTCTCAACCGTTACACTTTATTTAAAAACTGTGGTATCAGGGGAAAGGGAGGAAAGGCATAAAGCAGACCCAGGCGCATCTCTCAGTGACTTGCCTTGAGGGGGGATCAGGGCAAATTAGCTGCTGCATTTGTGGTTTGATGGAGAGGCAAAGAGATTGCTGCAAGGCTGGCCCCAATAATGAAAGATTTCTGTTGCTATTGTGGGATAGAGACCACTCATGAGACATAAGGATGTTTCTGCTCAGTTTGTCCACAATCATGTTGGAATTCCCGAGAATGTGCATTGCTATCAGAAAGCAGTTGGAGTCTATCACCCATTGCCACACTCTCAGGGCTTCCCAACATAATGGGTAAGTTCTGGTTCCTCCTTCTTTTTAATGTACCAGACCACCGACATGTAAGATCTCAATAAGAAGCTGAGATCCCTTATAAGATCCTCCAAAGCTAGCTACAAAAACAAAATCGCCACTGAGTCTAAGGACAGCCACAAAGCATTCTATAGCTATGTCAAGAATCTCAATGGCAACACCCAGAGCTGCTCTGAGTTACAGTACAATGGCATGAAAATTACAGAACCAACTGATATTGCCAACATCCTGGCAGATAGGTTCAGTGCCTACTTTACACCCCCTCACCCCCTAAAGGGCCCATATCTATACTGGAAGAATGCAGAGTCCCTGTAATCACAACTACGCAGGTTAAAGCTGCACTCTCTAAAGCCAAAAACACAGCATCCATGGGACCAGACAACATCCCAGGCTGCATTTTACATGAACTTCAGAACAAACTGGCTCCCCACCTAAGCACCATGTTCAATCATAGCCTCACATCAGGTTTTGTGCCCACTGAATGGCATACAGCAACAGTTATCCCACCCCACAAAGGGGGAGCCACCACTGATCCTGGGAACTATCTCCCTATTAGCCCGATGAGCCTGGTCTGCAAGGCCATGGAACATATCATCATGGAACTCATAAACAAAGACATTGGTAACCTCCAAACTCTGGATTCCACCCAGTTCAGGTTTGTGAAAGGCAGATCATGCCTCCTAAACCTGATCGACTTCTTTGAGGCGGTCACTAAAGCCGTAGATAAGGGTAAGGTGGTTCACACAGCCTATCTTGACCTCGCCAAGGCTTTCAACACCATCCCCCATTCTAGAATTATAGCTAAACTCACTAAACTAGGTATAAATCCCTATGTCACAAGATGGGTTGCCAACTGGTTCAGTGACAGAACCCACAGTGTAAAAGTTCCAGACTCCAAATCTGACTTCAAATCAGTGACAAGTGAAGTACCACAGGGTTCAGTCCTGGGACCTCTCCTGTTTGGTATCTACTTCTCTGAAGTATAGGCTAACACTGAAGGCCTCTGGCTAATGAAGTTTTCAGATGACTGCAAACTAGGAGCCATAGTTGAGTCCCCAAATGATGTAGAAATCCTACAGAAGGGCCTCGCTGAGGCAGATGCCTGATGTCAGAGCCATGACCTCAAGCTCAAAGCCAAAAAGTGCATTGTCACCCCCCCCCCATCAAGGATGCATCTGTGGTCACTACGGCCTTAGGTTGAGGGGGTAAAAAGGGGTGAATCCATAACTCGTGTTCTGGCTTCATCCACCAATTCAGATTTTGTTTGCAACGGTTTGTTATGTGTATTGGGTAAGACATGGGATGTGTCAGTAGAGACCACTGTGAAGCTAGCAGCCATTGAAGCAGTCTCTTGTGGAATCTCTTCAGTGGAACCAGAGTTATTGTCGCTACCATCAAACCCGATGGTTGTAAGAATAAATGAGCTGGGAATGTCTTGAGAGTGTATCGGTTGTAGCTGGGATCTTAACCTTTGTATCCTGCGATGAGGAAGAGCAACTAGACAGGATCTTGTGTTGAAAATTGCTCCAATGAATTCTAATCTTTGAGCTTCATTTATTCATATGCCTAAAAAGTATGCCACTTGTAGAGTGTAGTATAAGGCTTGAAGTAGTAGACGTTTGGTAGGGGAAGTAAGGAGCCAATTATCTAAATACAGAAATACCCAGAATCCTTGCTGTATCAAGTGAGCTGTTACTACTGCCATGAATTTAATGAACACCCTGGGGCCTGTGGTGAGACCAAAGGGCAATGCTCAAAAGTGATAATGATTGGCTTCCAGCTGGAAGCAGAGATATCCTCTGGAGTGTTTGTCCATTTTAATGTGGTAATACGCATCTTGAAGATCTATTGAGCACATCCAATCATCTTTTTCCAGAAATGGAAGGTTAGACTGAACCATGACCATCTGGAATTTTGTCTGTCTGATGAATTTGTTTAAAATACTGAGGTCTAAAATTGGCCTCCTGTCCCCTGTCTTTTTTGGCAGTAAAAAGAATCTTAAGTAAAATCCAGATCATATTTGGTCTGGTGGGACTATTTGGATGACTCTTTTCTCTAACAGCTTTGAAACTTCTTGAGCTACTGCATCCCTCTGACTGGGTGGAACATCAGGGATTCACCTTTGTGGCCTTGGATAAAGGTTGAAGGGAATATGGTAACCTCTGGTCATTATCGTCTGCACCCAGGAATCTGATGTTATTGAATGCCAGGCTGAGTGGTGCAGAGAGAATCATCCCCTGACTGCCTCCAGAGGCAATCCATCAGGCCAATCATCAGGAGTGCTGACAGGGCTGCCCAGAGAAGGAATCCTTGGTACCCTGGTTTCTTGGGCCCCTCTGCCACAGGAGGGGTGTCTTCCTGATGAGTTTCGCCCTCTACTCAAGGGAGAAAACTCGCCATGTGTGTCACGAAAAGGCCCTTGGGATTTCTTGAACCTCATCTTCCCATTTCTCTGATTCCTGATATAGGATAGTTGAAAAGTGGAAAAATGTACGCCAACAGCAGACAGGGTCTTTCCATGTTTCTCACACTGGCTAAGGTGTCTTTAACTTTAGAGCCAAACAGAGAAGACTCGTCAATGGGAGCATTGATGAAGGAAGACTTGAAGGGGTCTGCAAAGTCACACAAGCGCATCCAGGTGTGATGTCTCATGACAACTCCTATATCCACTGCTCTGGCCACCCCTTCAGTTGTATGGGAATTAACCACATGGACGAATTAGAAATGGATTCTAGAGAGGCAAGCTGGGCAGCCACTTTGTCACGTACCTCATCAGGCAGTGCTCCTGCTATGGTTCCTGAAAGTTCAGTAATCAGGTCCCTCTGCAGAGAGGTAAAATGTGACACATAGTTCAACGACCGTATGGCAAAGGTCATTGAAGCATAAACCGCTTCCCTAGTCTGTCCATCATCTGGGACTCCTTGTTTGGAAGATGGACAGCTGGACTTTCTTCTGTGAGTTCTTTCCTTGTGGCTACTGCCACCATCAGCATGGCATGTACTGCCAAGCCTTTGGATAAATGGGGCTGATCCTTTGGAGGGGAGAGTATTTTGTCCACTCTCCAAGGTATTAGCTCAATGGTGTCAGGAGCCTCCCAAGTGCACTGCATGATGAGCTTGACCAACTTATCTGCAGGTGGCATCACCCAGGAAGTAGAGGGTTGAGCACAGAAAGCCTGCAAGAATACAGATTCCTCAGAGGAAGGGTTGATGAGCTTCCAGTCACCCCCTCTGTTTCAGGATCTCCAGTATGTCTCCAAAGAAGACAACTTCAGGGGGCGACCGTGGGCCCCTTCCCCCTCATTGTAATCTGTATCTTTGGTGAGGGATTCCTCAGGGGAATCAATGTGCTTCCTCTTGCATAATGTCATATGGGTGGCTCTTCAGGGGGAATGTCTGAAGGGGACTCCAAAGAGAGAGTGCCCTGCGGTAGGGTGTCTTTCTGTTTCTGTGCCCAGTGTCCCAGTGTAGTGGACTGTGTCAACTGCTAACTGGAAGACATGTATATGTGACATTCCGACACTGAAGGGGCCAACTGCGAGCCTGCTGAGGTGAGTGCCGTCTCCATAACCTGGAAGGCAGGCCCACCTGAAGAGGGATGGGAGCCTGGAACCGAGAAAGACAACCTCAGAACTGGGGTCACACCCTGCTCCAACGAGCCCACCTCCAGGAGTGGAGCCATGAGAGGTCTCGGAGCTACCAGAACCATAGATGGTGTCATAGAAAAAAATCAGTGCCATGCTAGGGGTCATGGTGCCGACAGACCAGTCATGGTCTTGAGGGTGGGACAGCTCCGACTGAGCCTTGGTCCACAGGGTAAGTTCTGGAACCACAGAAAGCTCTACCAGTAGAACCAAAGAAGCTGGCACTAGGATTGGCATCTGCATCAAGGGCTCCAATACTTGCAAGAAAGTTGAAGGAGGAATATAGGTTGGAGTCTGTGGAGAAAACCTCTCAGCTCAGGTTGGGAGGGAGGTTTTAGATGGAGTTGTGATGCCTCTGGCCACTAAGAGCTGATTCATAAGTCTCACTACGTCAAACTCCAATAGGATCCTGGTAGAATGGGTTGACATCCCCAATTGAAATTCTGGCCAATCTAGGAATGGACTTAACTACTGTCCAACAAAGGGGTCAGCTGACAGAGAATATCTGGTTCTGGCTAGTGTATCAACCTTCGGTTGGAAGACCAAAAGGTTGTGATGGGGAGGTGACCAGTTTTAATGGAGAAAATATTTTTGGTGCTGAGAGGGACTGTGGTGCCATAGGAGTGGTCAGTACCGAGGGTGAAGTAGTCATTGTTGGCTCCATAGTCAAGGCCAGCACTGTGGATGGAGTTTTAGACTCCAGTGCCGAGATAGGAGTTGAAGTAAGTTTTGGAAGTTTTGGTTTCTGTTCCGTATGAACCTGGGCCTTCGTCGTTTTACATTCCTGAGAATGAGGAGACAGTGATACTGATTGGCTCCTCTTTTTTGTCTCTTTTTTAGGAGTGGTTGAGACCTCCACCTCAGATAAAGCCTCTGAGAAAGTGGTTTGCAAAAGACACTTTAGGATTAACTTATTTTAGCGATCAGCTAAAGTGTGGGCACTAAAGCCCTTAAAGAGCTTGCATGGATGTTGAACTTTTAAATGTGGTACTTCTAGGCAATAGACATAGGAGAGATGTCCATCAGAGTTTGGGATCTTCCTGCCACTTTTATCACATTGTTTGAAATCAGTAGTGCCTTTTTTGTTTGCCATTATATAAAAATCCAGTGAAAGGTAAACCAACAGCAAGAAAAACAGAAGACAAGCTGAGGAGATATCCTGTCATGATAGGCTACACACACACACACACACACACAAACACACACACACACACACACACACACACACACACACACACACACACACACAAACACACAAAGTAAGAATTTTTTTTTATATACCAACAATGGTAAGAGGAAAGAATACCCAAAAAGAGTAAAGGAAAAGGGAGAATACCAATGATGGTATTTAAATTACCAAAGGGTAAGGGAACAGGCCTGTACCAATGATGGTACTAAGAAATACCAGAATGGTAAAAAGGAAAAGAAATTTTCACTCGCACAGATGTAAAGGTTCACCAAGTATGAACGACTAAAAAACAAAGGTATTATGGGCAAAAAATTGACAAGTGTCAAAATTTAGAGAAAAAAATGAACACTTAGCTTGAGATCTGGCCTGACGCGTCTTGAAACTCTACACTGCAAACAAGATCTGAGGAGATGAGGTGAGGGGCACTACGGGTAACCTTAGCTCGAAAGTTTCTGGTTGGCGCGAGCTTGTTATATCGGCCAAGTCAGTTCCGAGGACGGAACCAACACTCAGTCATCTTAAATGAATGAAGATTAACAACATCAGATCAGTTATTTATCTTAATCCAACGAAAGATACATCAAGAATGACAAAAAGCAGAATATCCATTTAGAACAAAAAGCTCGGCACTTAAAGAAATTTAGTTATTTAACTGGGAATAATAAGTTAACATAATGTGCTTACAGTGATGAAGGATATGTGATAGTTCATTGAAGTTAACAGTGTTCTCCAAAGGTCAAACTACAGAACTTACATTGGAATAAACAGGCATAGATAAGATCTTTATGATACCTGAGACAGACATTTGGTCCAGTTTTGAAAACTTAAGGAAGTTCATTAATCATACCCTTTAATAAGGGAGAGCCTTCACCCGACCAGGGTAATTATCATCCCATAAGTCTGTACAGCTTTATATGTAAAGCCATGGAAAAAAATATGAAGGAAGTAATCGGTAAGGATATAGGAAACCTCCAAGCACTGGACATATCATGGGTTGGTTTTGAAAAGGGCAGTTCATGTGTGCTCAACCTAATTGACTTTTTTTGAAAAAGTCAGTAAAGCGATGGATGAAGGGAAGCTAGTATATGCTGGTTACCTTCACCTGGCCAAGCTCTTTGACACTGTGCCAATGCCACACACTAGCATTGTGGATAAGCTTTCCAAATTTGGAATAAATCTCTATGTTACCAGATGGATTGGAAACTGGATCACAGTTGGGATACAAGAAATCAGGATAGGGCTTGCCACCTCAAGAAAAAAATGTCACAAGTAGGTTCCCACAGACATATGTTCTGGGTCTACTATTATTTGGCATCTACTTGAAAGAAACTTCAGGGGCCTATGGTTGATCAAGTTTGTGGACAAGTGCAAAATCTGTGCGGTCATTGAAAACAGAGGGAAATAAAGCATCCTGACTGCTGTAATGTTCAATAGTTCAATTTATTGAAAAACAGATAACAAAATATATTCTGACACATCAGTCAGATCTTTATCTAGAAGAATAATCATGAGTCTGTCTTTAGCTCTTGACTTCATTTTTATTCATTTATACTGTAATGACATGCTTAATCCTGTGTTGAGTCATGGGAGAGTCAGTGCCTATCCTAGCACTAACTAGGGGCCGGGAAAGGGAACTTGTCCTGAACAGGCTGCTAGCTTATTGCAGGAGTCTCACACACACACACACACACACACACACACACACACACACACACACACACACACACACACACACACCTTCATTCTCACACAGCATGAACATCTGTTGTCAGTGTGGAGAAGCCCTATTCATCTAAGGCTTTTCTTTGGAATGTGGGACAAAAGCTTATCCTAAAACAAAAAAAAAAAAAAAAGAAAAGAAAAACACTGAGTTTGAAAGGCAGGCCTCCTCAGTAAATCGACATTAAAGATTAATTGCTTGCCCCTGAATAAGTTGTCACAATTTTATAATCACGGCATTTCTAGAAACTAAGGTATTTAGTACTGTATTGCTACAAGAAAATCTAAGGAATAACTATTTCTTTCAAAGAGACAAGAAGAGAAAGAGAGATAGAAAGAGAAAGTCAGAGGAAATGGAAAGTTCATTCTGTTTGGAGTGGAAGGAGTAATATTTTGAAATTACCGCTTCACCCAATGGCATTCAGGGATGGGGCCATTACTAGGGTTACCACCTGTCTCACTTTGCAAGGGACAGTCCCTCTTTGGGCAGTTGTGTCCTGCCAAAAAAAATTGTAAAAATGGCAAATGTCCTGAGATTTTAGGACAAAATTATTTAATATATTTTATGTAATAGTTGCATAAAACAGTTATTATGTATCTGTAACATCTAAATGTTATAAGAAACAGAATAAGCAACTAGAATGCTATAAGAATAAGCTTTTAATTAGGCAAAAAAGTGAAGTTCTGTCCTTTGTACTGGCCATGGGTATGTTTCAGCCTGCAAAATCTGATGTTTATACCAAAAATGTCCCACTTTGGGCATTTGAAAAGGTGGCAACCCTAGCCATTATTAAGACCCAGGCAAGAGTAGTTCAATTAGTGACCCTGGTACTGGCAGAGGCAGGCAGAGATGGGAGAGGCATGAAAGGCCCTGCTCCCCTCTCACGGGGGATGAGGGAATAGCCTATATTCAGAGATACAAAGGGCAGTGTAAGCTTCGTGATGGAGACTGGATAGACCACCACTCATACTGAGAGGGGAAGGGCAGAGCTGCTTGGAAGCAATTTCCCTTTTGGAAGTGAGGGATGGTCTCTGCAGTCGGACTGTTGCCACTCACCTCCCTGCACCACGCTAAATGCAGCATATTAAAGCACAGAGAAAACAGAAAAACCGCAAACCACCCCTAAAAGTTTCTTGAATGATGAACCCTCTCACTTGTTTCTAATCTAATAAGGGAATGAATATGCTGATGGACCAAGGACTGGAAAGCAAAACAACACATTCCTTGTTTGTTAAAAGTCTTCCAAAAAAATCATTATTTCAAGGAATAAAGCTACAGAAAATAAGAAAACATCTTATAAACAACATGTCAGGTGCAAAGGTTACAAATGAGAAGGAAAAAGTATATACAGAAAGCTAAAACCAGATGAAAATATAAAAATGATGGGAATAAAATGAACAGAGAGACCATTAGATCTATTGGTGTACACATTTTTCTAGTGCAAGGCTGCAAATATGCAATATGTTTTAGAAAGAGAGAGTGTAGTCAAGTGAAAATCCAAGACAGCAGTAAGAGTGACATTAGGAATAGATGGTATCTGGGATTATGGTTTGTAATTCAGTTTTATTTATATTTTGTAGTCTGATGTTGGTGGCAAAACAGTGTAATTTTGTTTCTTAAAAAATTGTGAAGTTTCTTGGAAAGGAACTGATGGTTCATTTGATTCGAGACTTCTGTTTTCTGGCTAATTATATAGTGGCTGAAGTAGCCATTGAAGAGAATGGAATCACAATGCACAGTGACAATGGAGTTAGTATATGTAGGTAGAAGTGCATGGGGGCTCCGCCCCATATTATTGTACAGAAGAGATCATACCGCTCTCTAAACACACAGGTCTGTATGATCAGCTTTTGGAATTCACTGTTTTTGATGGGAAATCATAATTTCCATTTGACTGTTGGAAGATTGCTATTTTGCGCATTGCTGTTCTGTAGGGAGCAATCCACATTATATCAGTATAGCCCACGTCACTCTTTGTACCAAACTTGGATCTTTCCGAATAACTCTTGCCTTACTAAATATGGTGTGTTTTAGCACTGTTTCCTACATCTACACAATTATGCATTTTCTTTCTAATTCCCACTTTAAATCTGCTCACTTTCTCATGAGAGTTCCCTGGGATGAGAATTTTGAATTTCAAGTTCCATAGTGTGAGTATAATAATATTTTAGTGCATTGCACAAATTCTGTGTGGCATCCTGCTATTTTCCGTCCCTTCAAGACCATCTTCCTAATGACTGATCATGAGGTAATGCTTGAAAGGGAAAGGAGTTGGTGTAATGATTAAGGTCTTTACCTTACAGATAAAAGGTGCAGCGTTTGATTTTGAACTCTGGTTTTCTAACTAGACATTTAATATATACTGATATCCTAATATTTACCTATGAACCTCAGCAAAAAATGTATGTGGTTTCACAAAATATGCAAGACAGACTTACATCTGAAAACTTGTCAGCAGCAACTTTGTCGCTTCAGTACAAGGCAAATCTCTAAAATGTTTTCACTAATTGAATAACTAACATACAGATTATGTCAAAACTTAATACCAGGCCTAATACTTTTCTTTGCTTGTATTTTACAGGAACTGTTGGATTGTGTGGGGGTCCATTACTATCATCTGTGGTGCTTTTATCTTTGGACAGAGTACAACTATTGCAGTCATGGAAGTCTTTCTCAGAAAATAGTATTACAATTTGTGGAATAAATATTAAGACAAAGAATACATGATACCTGATAAAGTACTGCATCACATAAAAGGAACAATTTCTATCTGTGGAAAAAAAAGAATTCAGAATTATACTACAACACTGACTGCCTCCAAAAGCAAATGGCAGGAATCAAATATTAAATTATTTTACAATAGAACTTTCTCTTTTTTCTTTTGGCCTCATTTTACATCAGTTTCATTATTGCACAAGTGATCAGCGGTAACGTTTTTATGATTTTTTTTTTACTTAAATGTCTATCATTGAGTGCCGATGAGTAGACAAATATATGTTTTGTTTCTGATTTTTATATTAGAAACTTTTAGGGAGATTGTATGTTTTTACAAAATAGCAAAGTGTGTTTCCCATTTGTGTTACGTGTCATCCTTTGAAATAACAAATGTTTACTTTCAAAAATAAGGTACAGCTACAAGGCTCCTTAAAAGAAACCTCAAGAAATGGTGCCATATATGTGATACGTATCAGAAAGTACATTTCTAAATATGCAGTGGAAGGTGCATTTCTGTGGGAGGGTTATCTTATTTATATAACTATTCAGATCACTGCTCTTCATACTAGAAGGAATAGACCTGGATTGTAATAAATAACACTGGCACTCTTTAGAGAATGCGTAGCATGTCATATTATTGTGTGCTGATTTTAATAAGATGGCACTTATTCAGATTAGAGTTTCCTCTGCTTTCTGCTGTTACTGCCAGTATGCTACTTTTACTTTTGTGTGACTCGTATGCAGTCCATAGGCTACAGCCTGTGGTATTAAGCACTTTGTTTCTTTCCAAATGTCAGTTTAAAGATTTTTCATGTTACAACCGCAATGCTAAGAAACAGAAACAACCATCTATAAAGTAAGCACTGTGGTTGGTCGAATTTTGCTTAATACAGTTCTTCAGTATTTAATAATATGAAAAGTTATTCAAATTATATATGTGATCTCTGCATGTACGTATTGAGGGGGGTTACATTTAAGCATAGTTTAATGTCCCTCCTTCAATTGCCAATACATATTGACATAAGCCATTTAGGCTCATAAGTCTTCAGAGTTTGAGGAAAGTTACTGGAAATGTCTTTTAGTTTGCCAAAAGGGCATCTCATTCTTCTTGAACAAGAGAAATGTGCAAGATGAAACACCATTAACTGAAGCATTATCTTAAAAGTATTTGAAAATAAAAGTCTTCCTTAAGAAGATGTACTGCATTTATAGAGAATCACTCCTGACTAATCAATTATGAACATCTGTTCAATCTTTGGGAAATGACTTGCTAGTAAAATTAATCTTGAATGGAACTGGACACTGCCGTCTTTGTATTTTACCAGCTTAATTGGGGATGTTTGATTTTGAAGTATCTTCAATGTACATCTGCAAATTAATTATTTCCATTAACATTGGACTTGCATATAATGCTGACATTCGAAAAGTATGAAATTGAATATGTCATCACCAAATTTTTGACTAGCAGCAGTTTAATGGTATAACCACCTAATAGCATATGTTGAGTTCAGCGATCTGCATGTAATATAGAGTAAGTCCATCCAGATAGATACCAGTGCATCAGCACAGAAAAAAAGTTGTAGATTGAGAATTCTTTTAAAATAATATATGTGTAATACCATGAAATTTATCTCATGGGTAATGCATCCCACATATTGTCCCTCAAATAAATTTTATTCTTTGTAATGAGTGATATATGTATTAAAGGAGGGAAACTTTTGTTACCATACTTGTTCAGTAAAACAAATGCAGATAATGTGACTTAAATGTTTAATATGGTAGTATAAAGGACTCATTAATCTTACATGACTGTTGTAATTTATCAGATTTATCCAATTAAATACTGTTAAATGTTTTTATACATGCTTCAGGCAAGACTGATTTTATTTGTAAAATATTGCACAGTAAATGTCAGCATTAGTCCACTTGTTTTATTTTCTGTGCAATTTATGTGAATATTAATTACTGATGTGACTCTGTCTGCATTTAGGTCCTACGTAATATATTGTACTATCCTGCTCTTGTCTGTTCTAGCACCTTCAGATGCTGATGATTCAGTTTTTCTCCCTCTGTGAGGGTTCCAATTCTATCACTCTACCCAGAATGCAGATAACACCCCATATAGGCAGTTTATTTAATTACAGAAGTATAGCCAAGAATTTACACTTTGTACACACTGGATCCATATTGTACCTCCTCATAAAGGATATAACTTATACCTGAGCAGTAAATTGCATTGTTTATGTTGCACCTCCTTAAGGTAATACTGTGACAAGCCACCTTGTTCACTCAAGGTAATACTGTAACGAACCACCATCATAAGGTAATACTGTGAGGATCCACCATGTTCACTTATAAGATAATACTGTGATGAGCCACCATGTTCACTCCATGTTCACTCATAAGGTAATACCATGATGAGCCACCATGTTCACTCAAGCTAATACTGTGATGAGCCACCATGAAGATAATACTGTGACATGCCATCAATTTTACTCCTAGGGTAAAACTATGATGAGCCACCATGTTCACTTATAAGGTAATACTATGACAAGCCACCATGTCATTTCATGGCAGCTGGTCCTACAGATGTCCATTCACAACTGAGCTAATGATCAGCATAAAAACATCTGTAATGCATCACAGGAGCCAATCCCAGAGGTCCAATCACAGCAGTGACAGTGCTCAGCACCAATCTTGCATCCTTCATCATGGCAACTGCTCCCACAGATCCATTCACTTGAATAACATTAGGTAGCACCAACAGCCTCCTGTGCCACAACATGAAAAGTCATCCACAGAGCAACAGTCATCCTCTGCACACAGGCAAGCCAAGCCAGCATATACACTATGTTCTAACACTCTACTCATGACCAGATAAAGAGCATTAATGTATCTAAGCCCTCCACAATGAGCATCTTTAAATTCAAGGACACTTAAAAAGTCAAGCCTATTATGTTATATGATGCACTAAATGCAAAATGTCCAACCCACATGTAGCCTTAGATGACACTTATGTCAATGAATATTACTCCAGTCTAAGAAGCATCATAAACCAAGCTATCACAATTAGCACCAAGTATACTGGAGAATGTAAAAATAAATTGTCTTGTTGGAGTACTAAATTAGCTTCTTATGTTATTATATATCTTATTAATGAAAGGCAATGAAAAATAAAACTCTATTCATTTTAAAAACTCTGTCAAAAAACTCAGCAAAACCCTGAAAGTTACCATAAGGAAGATCATAATGAAAGATTAAAATTAGCATTCTTAGCTAAAGATAATTATAAATCCCTCTTTAACTGCATCAGATTATTAAGAAATTATGCCCAGCAATGCAAATAATTAATGCAGAAGGATATTACCCACTCTGACCCTAAAGGTACTGTTAATATACTTGCAGCTAAATCTGTACCTGTTTCACACAAGAAACCAAAGCTGTAGCTAGGGTGAGCAGTTAGCGAGCCTTGCCTGTGGTCCAAGCTGTTAGTGGGCACAATCAACATGATAGATGATGTGCCAATTGGGTCCTGAAAGTCAGTGATGCAGTCACGTTTGTTCCACAGCTGGACATGACAACAGTATCTATAGTAAATGAGATAATTCCCATTTAAATGTATTTGCTTACTGTGTGTGTGTGTGTGTGTGTGTGTGTGTGTGTGTGTGTGTGTGTGTGTGTGTGTGTGTGTGTGTGTGTGTGTGTGTGTGTGTGTGTGTGTGTGTGTGTGTGTGTGTGAACAGTATTTTGCACAGATAGATTGCTAATATGTAGACGCATAATAGCTTTTTTGCTCAGAAGACTTTTATTGCTAATATGTAGAGGCATAATAGCTTTTTTGCTCAGAAGACTTTTTTTTGGGCCCTTATCTCTGTAACTCTGAGGGGAGGGTGTTAACTGGGGGTATCCAGGGTGCCAGTTGGCCTAGCTACAGCTCTGCCAAAAATAAGTATTTAAGTTGCACAAATTCCTGATCCCCCCCCGAAGAGTATTATGACGCATGTCTTAACTGAACTATCTAAAGCTTAAACACCTACCTCTGTGGGCCCTTATAATATACCTGACTGCTTAACTTTATCAAACATACATTCACTGGACCCCTTCTAAAACTCTTCAGCTTAATCGAAGCAATATGGTATTTTCTGAATTAAAAAAAATCGCTATAGTTATGCCCTTCATAAAGAAGACCCCACCTCAGATCCCAAGAACAATAGACCTACCAGCCTAAGAAACGTAATGCGCAAAACCATGCAATGTATTAATTTTATATCTGATTGCATATGCTCTGATATAAAAAAATTGAATGATCTAGACCCACAACAATATGATTTAACAAAAGGAGATTGCCTATTTAATTCAGGAAACTTCCTTGAGAAAGTCACTGATGCTGCAGATAGTAGCCATGCAGTTCATACATGTACCTCATTAACAAGGATATTGGCAACCTTCAGACACTCGATCTCACACAATTTGTTTTTGTCAAAGGGAGGTCATGCCTGTAAAATTTGTTGAACTTCTTTGAGACAGTCACCAAGACCATGGAGGAGGGGAAGACAGTGCACACCGCCTACTTTGACCCGGCCAAAGTCTTCAATACTATTCCCCACTCAGGTATAATAGATAAACTCTCTCATCTAGGCATAAATCCATATGTTACCAGATGGGTAGCAAACTGGCTCACTGATAGATCCCACCTAGTCAAAATAGGGGAAGCCACCTCAAGCAGTAGACCCGTAACAAGTGGTGTAACCCATGGATTGGTCTTAGGGGTGTTTGGGGTATACTTTTCTGAGGTGCAGGCCAAAACCACTGGGATATGGATGAGCCAAGTTTTCAGATGACTGCAACCTGGGTGCTGTCATCAATTCCCTTAGTGATGTGGACATCCTCCAAGAGGGTCTCACCCAAACAACTGGCTGGTACCAGAAACATGGCCTCAAACTGAATGCCAAAAAAATGCATTATTATCCTCTTTGGGTAGAATGATGTCCCCACAAATTATCACATTGATAATAAGGTCCTAAGCACACAATCAGTCGTGAGGGACTTGGGCACCCAGGTTGATAGCAAACTGATTTTGACCATCATATTGCCTCTGATGTACAGAAAGCTTTCTACATGCCCCACCTCATTAGTAAGGGTATCTCATTCAGGGGCAAGATGGTCATAACATCCCTGTATTCTTCCCTTATAAGACCCATTATTGAGTACAAAGCCCCTTTCGGCATGCACCTCATAAAGCACATGCAGAAGTTGGAGAGACCACAGAGGTTCCTCACCAGGAGAATCCAGGGCCTCCAACATCTACCTTACACAGATAGGCTAAAGGCCCTGTCCCTCTATTTAGTCTTCTACAAACTCCTCAGAGGTGATCTTTGTCTGGCATACAAAGCAATCTCAGACCCTGCCCTGATGGGACTACTGCATATCCGCAAGTCAAGTTTCACTTGAGTAACCCGCACACACGACCTAAACCTGATCTGTGACATCAATAGAACTTGTTGCTGGGACAGATTTGTGTCCCAGAGACTCCCCCTTTTGTGGAATAGACTCCCTCTCCACATCAAGCAGAGTACCTCATTAACCCTTTTTAAGCACAACCTGGATAACTTGACGGGAACAGAAAATACATCCCTCGGATTCTACCTGTGTCCCTGCTGGAGAGTGGCATAGGGTGCTGACTTGTTGGAACATGGGATAAATTCTTGGCTAGGCTTATAAGGGCCACAGGGCCAATAGTCTAGTAACTTCCTATGAACCTATTATATATGGATCTAATTAAGTCTAAACGTCAACCCTTATGTTGCAAGACAGATAGCAAACTGATAGAACTCAGGTACTTAAAGTAGTAGATGTCATCTCAAAAAACAAAAAGTTAGAATCATTCCAGAGGTCTCAGTACTGGGACCTGTTCTGTTCAGTATCTACTTATTGGATCTTGAGATCACATCCCAGATGTCTGGCTAACTAAATTGGCCAGTGACTGCAAGCTAGATGTTATTCATTAAGCAGCTGATACCAGCAAGGGCTAAACCATGCAAATCAGTGGTATATTAGGAAATGGGCTTGAGTTAAATGTAAAGAAGTGTAACCTTGTCATCTTGGATAAACAAAACATGACAGCAGCTTAAATTATAGACAGCACTCTACTGCAGAATGATATGGCAATCAGAGATCCCAACACCTATGCAGAGATCTCCCCATCCTTTGACCACCATTAAGTAACAGTAGTTGAGAAATCCTTCTAACACAATTAATAAGTAAAGGTATCTCATCCAAGTCAAAGTTATCCTTTCTCTGTGGTCTACCCTGATTATACCAATAATAAAATATAATGTCCCTTTTTGTATGCCTCTATGCAAACACAACTACAAAGACCACAGAACTTCTAAATGAAAAGATGATGAGAATAATGATCCTTAGTCATTGAGACAGGTTTGGAACTCTCGTCTTTATACTCATACAGATTCCTGTGATGTGATCTATGTCTGCTATTCTGTTTTATTAAAGACTCATCCCTGCTTGATCTATTACACCTCCACAAACCTAATGGTTCCACAAACACACAAATTAAATATTTCAATTTGCATCAACAAACAATCAAGATGTGCTGGAGTGTTTTTATCTAAACTGATATTGTTAAGTAAGCTTACATACTGAGGCTGAATCACAGATTAGTTAATTCACACAGAGGATGTAACATTCATAAGACATAACATACACAAAAGGCATGCAAGCATTACGATCTAGTTTGAATAGTTTGTTTTTATTAATTGGGATCGAACACTGATTTAACTGGACTTTTTTCAGACTTGACCTCACAGCACTTTATAGTTAAGCAACATCACAGAGTAGGGAAAGGAAGGTTCAGGGTATGAAATCTTATTTACATTTGGTATTCTAGAATTAGAGTACAGTAGTACAAGTTTGAACAAAGTAAAATAAGAAAAATAAATTGTTAGAAAAAAATTACAATTTAATCAAGTCCAGGACTTACAGGATAAAACCTTCATTAAAACTTCATAGCCTTAGTCTTCTCTGCCAGTGTGACAATTATCTGACTGCAAGTTACATTACTCAGGAGTCTGTCTAATAAAACTCCACAAGAAAGGTAAGATCCTCATGTTACATTTTTCCTGCACACACATGTTGCAATATTGGAATATAATGAGAATCAAACTTTCATAGACCAATATGAAGCCAATTTTCCTGTATTGAGAAGATCAGAACATTTAGAAAACAAGAACAGGCAGAGGGCTTTTTTAGGAGAGACTCATACAAAGAAACAACAACAGAGGCAACAACAGAGGGGGGGGATACGGAAACAAATACAGGTAATTGGTATAGACACACAGTCTAATATTGTGCTGACTAATAATGGCAAATGTGCTTCTTATGAAGGGTTTAAGATCTATAATTATACTGATTCGGTTTTAGATATAAACTACTTAGGAACTATTTAGGAAAAGGTTTAAGTTTGTCCCCACTTTCAGATTGAACATGGTGGATGTTATTACTGAGTTGAAGTTATTCACTAGGAAACTAAATTTTAAAATTTTGTTCATGGGACAGGATCTCCCTGGAAATGAAGACAAATTTAAATTGAAAAGGAAAAGTTGTTTTAATCCACCACTGCACCCCCTTATTCTAGCTTTTGAAAAATCTTATGAAGTAGATATTCAGAACGAGATTAAATATTTTAGGCTTGAAAAACATTTTAATTTGAGTATTGAAGAATACACTTTACTTAAACAATTTAGAACAAATAAAGAGCTAAGAATTATGAAACCCGATAAGGGTGTTTTTTTTTTTTGTTTAACAGTATTGGTTATATTAATAATCTTACAATGATTTTTGCTGACAATGAGAAATATCAGGTTGCATCTAGGAACAAAATCATGTTAGCACATAGAAAAATCCAATGATTTTTAGAAGGTTCTCTGTTACAAAGAGCTATTTTAGAGGATTTATTTAATTTCCTGACTTCTGAACATCCACTTATCCCAACAGCCTTTGGCATCCCAAAAGTACATAAGTGCAGAGATGATCCCCCATTTAGGGTCATTATTTCAGCATGGAATAGTTCCACATATACCCTTTGTACATTTGTAGACAGAATTCTACAGGACACTATCGGTTTAGTGGACTATTTGCTAAAGGACTCTTGGGACATCCGCTCTAAATTTAATGAGTATTGGTACAATGATAGCGTTATTTTTTTCACTGTTGACATAGTGGACTTATTCACTTCCATCCCCCACAAGGAGGGTTTGGATTTATTCTATGAAGCAGTTAGAGAACTCGCTACATTTTCTGATACTATGTTGAATTTTTTGATGGCTGTTATGAACCACATTCTGTCCAACTACTATTTTACATTTGAAGGTGAATACTATAGGCAAACACAAGGGGTAGCAATGGGGGCAACATGTGCCCCCATTTCCGCCAATTTGGTTTTATATGCATGGGAAAAGCAATATATCTTCACAAGTGCTTTTAAACCTTTATGGTGTACCTGTTATTGCTTTTTTGATGATGTGCTTATTTTATGGAATGATTTGAACGTGGATCTTGATGGGTTTTTGGACCACATCAATCAGATATGTGAATTTTTTAAATTTACACCCAAACATTCTAGTGAGAAAATAGAGTATTTGGATGTGATTATTTCTAAGGACACATCCAATAAAAAATTTGCCTCTAGAAGATTTCGGAAAGACAATTTCTCCAACAGCTACCTTGATTTTCAGAGTAGTCAGCCCCTTCATATGAAGAGAAACATCTATATGGGGCAATTGGTAAGGGCTGGGAGAATGTGTTCCACATATGACACCTTCTTGGAAGACGTTTCCAACATAACAGCAATGTTTAGGGTAAGGGGATAACCAAAAGGGCTTCTTGAAGAAGTAGCAAAAGGAATGATGGAAGGATGGGTTTGAAAATATAAGCCCTTATTGGGAAGTTGTGTGGCCATTCAAAAAATGGGTAGTTAACATACTGAAAGGGTAAATTTTGACACTAGTATGGTCATCCTTTATGGTTCAGGTGAACATGCATTGAGGGACATTATAAAGAAGAATTGGCATATATTCAAAGGAAACTTTGATATTTTTCACACACTTGGTGAGACACCAAGCTTTATATACAAAGCTGGGAGGAATTTTAAATATTTGACAGAGCACACTTTCCTTAACAAGACTATGTTCATCAAAGGAACTACTAAATGTGGTAGTTGCAATCAATGCCCTTACATCTAAGATAGTGATGTGGCCTTGATATCTGGGCATTCCTCTACATAAGGGTAATTGTAACATGAGAGGTGTTATATATATTTCAGTTTGCCAAACATGTTCATATTACTATATTGGCAAAACGGAAAAAAGAAGTTATGTACTCACCATAACGTTCCATGTGAGTTGTTTATCTCGCCTTTATTCTCACTGATGGGTTTAGAGCAGATCCTCGGCTCCGATACGGCCGATAGCAAAGCTCAAGGTTTGCCAGTAGCTCAAGACCAAGCCCCTTATCCCATGATGCACTGCTGGAATTACCTCAGATCTTGTTTGCTGCATATATATATATATATATATATATATATATATATATATATATATATATACACCTCTGTAAGGGGTGCACTCCCCAAGAAGGAAGAAGTATTGAACAACCAGGATGATACTAGCCTCTATGTCAACTGTCAGCCAGGAGGGGGATGGAGGGAGGGACGTGAGAATAAAGGCGAGATAAACAACTCACATGGAACATTATGGTGAGTACATAACTTCTTTATGTGAAGCTGTTAAATCTAGCCATTTATTCTTACTGATGGGTAGCATCCCTAGCACCCACAATCCTGGGTGGCTCATGGGAGTACATTTTTCAGGACCGTAGAACCAAAAGAAGACCTGTTGCTGGAAGCCTTATCTACTTTGTAATGAGTGATAAAGGTATGAGGCTTAGACCAAGTGGCTGCAGCACAAATGTTGTCAAGGGGCAATTTAGCTTGTAAAGCAGAAGACGTAGAAACGGCTCTGGTTGAATGAGCCTTTACTTTCTGTGGCAAAGGTATGTTAGCAGTTGCATGAACAAATGAGATACAATCCAATAACCATTTTGAAAGGGTTGTTTTAGTCACTGGTCTACCTTTTCTGGCCTCTGAAAAGGAAACAAAGAGTTGATCTGATTTTCTAATATCCTTAGTTCTATCAAGATAAAATCTGAGCTGTCTGTGCACGTCAAGTTTGTGCAGCATGTATTCTAATTTATTGGAATGGTTGGGAAAAAAGACTGGCAACTCTATGACCTGATTGATATTAGACTCAGAACAGACTTTAGGCAAAAAGGAGGGGTTTGTTCTGAGAGACACTCTATCAGCATTGAAAATCATATAAGGAGGTCTGATGGATAATGCTTGAAGTTCTGACACTCTGCAGGCAGAAGTAATGGCCACTAGAAAAATAGTTTTCCAGGACACAATTTTGAGATCACACGATGGTGCTGGTTCGAAGGGGGGAAGAATTATTAGAGATAGCATAAAATACAAATTTCAGGGAGAATAAGGGATTTTGACAGGAGGTCTCATGTGAAAAACACCTTTGAGAAAAACCTTAGATAACTTATGGGCCATAATATTTAACCCATCCAATCCAAGGTGGAAATTAGATATGGCGGCCAACTGAACCCGAACTGTGGCAGCTGCTGCTCCTTCCTTAAAAATCATTGTCAAAAATTCTAAAATGGACAACAAAGGAGCTCGGAAAGGGTCAATTTTTTGTATACTGGCCCAAATGGAGAACCTTTTCCACTTACTGCAATATAGTTTTCTGGTAGATGGCTTATAAGAAGACAATAGACTTTGTCTTGTGTCATCTGAGAGTGAATGAAGCCTGGCTATTTGGGGAAGTGGATCAGACAAGCAGTCAGCTTTAGAGACTGCAATGAAGGATGGAGGTCCCCTGACGGGTGTGTCAGAAGGTCTGGAACTGGGTCCAGGATCCATGCATCCTCCAGCAGATGATGTTGAAGAAAAGGGAACCAAATCTGTTGAGGCCAATGGGGGGCTATAAGGATAACAGTCCTTCCCAGTGACTTTGCTTTCTTTAAAAACCTGGGCATCAATGGAATTGGAGGGAATGCATATAGGAGACCTAAGTCGTATACGAGTGCGTCTCTTGGGGGATGTCCTGGAGGTGGTATTAGGGCAAAGTAGCTTCTGCATTTGGTATTGATGTGACTGGCAAAGAGGTCGCAGGAAGGTTGGCCCCATTTGTGGAAAATCATGTCCGCAACGTGTTGGTTGAGAGACCACTTGTGAGGCAACAGGATTGCCCTGCCCAGCTTGTCTGCTATCATGTTGGATTTTCCCAGGATGTGCGTTGCTAACAGTAAATGCTGGGATGACACAGCCCATTGCCATACCCTGAGGGCTTCTCAACAAAGGGGATAAGACTTGGTTCCGCCCTGTTTGTTCAAGTACCAGACCACTGACATGTCTGTTTGAAATTGTCCCTAGAGGAAGAGAGTCCTGAAAGTACTGCAACACCAGAAGTACTGTTCTCAACTCCAGAACATTGATATGCAGATGTGACTCTTGATCCGTCCATGTGCCTTGGGCAGTCTTTCCCTGAAAATGCCCCCCCACCCTATCAGGGAAGCGTCCATGGTCAAAGTGGCTACTGGGGGGGAGCACAAAGGGTCTTCCTATTGTGACATGAAGAGACGTCAACCACCACCGAAGGTCCCTCTTGCAAGAGTTTGTGATGAGAATCATATGGTTCATTGGCAATTTCTGGTAAGACCATTGAGCTAACAGGAGCCATTGAAGAATTCACATATGCATCCTTGTGAGTGAAATGGCTAGAATTGCTGCCGCCATCAAACCTAGTACCTTCAAGACCTCTGCGGCTGTAGCTCTGTTCTTCGACACCAATGAGTTGACATGTTGGCGAAGAAGTGAGACCCTTTCAAATGGAAGATGTAGAGTGGTGGTTGAGGTATCTAACTTTGCTCCTATAAAGACGGTATGCTGCGATGATGACAAGGCAGACTTTTCAAAGTTGACTGTAATGCCTAAGTGGTGGCAGAGTGTCAGAGTAGATTGTGTTGCCTGAATCAATTGATGCCTGGTGGTAGCGGTGAGGAGCCAATCGTCTAGATATGGAAACACCTGGAATCCTAGATGCCTCAGGTGAGCCGTGACCACTGCCATGCATTTGGTGAACACTCTGGGGGCTGTAGTGAGACCAAAGGGCAGGGCTTGAAATTGGTAGTGATTGGCTCCCAGCCAGAAGTACAGGTGATCTCTGGAGTGTCTGTCCATCTTTATGTGGTAGTACGCGTCCTTGAGATCAATGGAGCACATCCAATTGCCTTTCCCTAGAAAGGGAAGAATGGCCTGAAGTGTGACCATTCAGAACTTCTCTTTTTTTACAAATTGGTTGAGTCTGCTGAGGTCCAAGATAGGTCTCCAGTCCCCTGTTTTCTTTGGAAGCAAAAAGAATCTTGAGTAAGTTTCGAATCCAGTTTGGTCTGCTGGGACTGGCTGAATGACTCTTTTTTCTAGCAACTTGCGGACCTCTATAGTTGCTTGTTCCCTGAGACTGGGTGGAACATCCAGGATTCTGTTGACAGGAGTGGGATGGGAAGAGAACAGTATGAAATACCCTCTGAAAATGATGCTTTGTACCCAGGTATCGGATGTTTTGCTTAGCCAGGCTTCTGGGTACAAAGATAAGCAACCCCCGACTGCCTCCAGAGCCAGACAGCCGGGTCTCCTTTCAGGAGCGCTGGTAAGGCTGACCAGAGAACTGGCCTCTGTCACCCTGCTGTTGCAGCCCCCCCTGCCGCACAGGTGGCGTCTTCCATTATAACAACCTCTTCTGCCTCTAGAGGGGGTTTCTCCACGTGTCTCCTGAAAGGCTCCCTATGGTTTTTGGGACCACATCTTTCTGCCCTTAGGGCCCTAGGAATAGGACCGAGTAGGGGTAGAAAAACAGACTCCAATGGCAGATAGAGTCTTGCCTTCCTGCTCACACCTGGTTAGAGTTTCCTTTACCTTGGGCCCAAACAGGGATGAGCCATCAAATGGGTTGTTGATAAAGGAAGACTTGAAAGGCTCTGCAAAGGAACAGAGGCACATCCAGGTTTGTCTATGGAGGGCAATGCCTGAACTAGCAGAGCTACTCGAACCATCAGCTGTGTAAGATATGAGACACATGGATGAGTTCACAATCAAGTTTAGGGTAGTGAGATGGGTGTTAACTTTGTTGGCAACCCCTGCAGCTACCGTACCCTGGACAGTATCTCCTAGCTCTTTCAGGAGATCTCTTTGTAATCTTATAAAATGGGTTAAATAGTTCAGTGATCAAAGGGAAAAAGTCACTGAACTAAACATGTGTTTCCCATATCTATCCATGATCCTGGAATCTCTCTTAGGAGGATGGATAGATGAGGACATTTCAGATGTTTCCTTTTTGGTGGCTGCCACCACCACCATGGCATCAACAGGCACTTCCTTAGTCAAAAAAGCTTTGTCCACTGGGGCAGAGATGAACTTATTTGGCTTCCGAGGGACAGGTTCCATGGCCTCTGGAGACTCCCACGCCTTACGAGAGATCAGCTCCATGAGCTCATTGTAAGGTGGAGACACCCAAGAGGTGGAAGGTTGAGACTCGAAAGCATTCAAGAGCACTGACTCATCTTCAGTATGGCTTTTGGAATGCTAACCGCCCTTCTGATTAAGGATCTCTAATATCTCCGCAAAGGAGATATCCTCAGAGGGGGATTGAGGGGACCCTTCTGACTCATCCAAGTCAGTGTCAGATGTCAAAGACTCCTGTGGGGAGTCCAAGTGCCTCCTGTTGCACAGTCTCTTCCTGGGTACCTCCTCAGTGGGGGCACCTGGAGATGTCTCAAAAGAGCAGGGGGCACCCTGTGGGGCTACTTGAGGCTCAGGGTCTCTATGCTTGGGTTGACCGGTAGAAGCAGGAGCAGACACAGGTGCTTGAGGGGAGAAGGAAGCCAGACCTGATGCTGGTGATGCCTTTGGAAACAGGAATCTCCTCATGGCATTGAATGCACCATGGCTCCAATGAGAAGGGGTAGATGGAGCCAAAGGGACTGTCTGATCCTCCCGCACCAAGGCCATGGGCTCTGAGCCCGAGGTGGGAGCCGAGCTCATTTGAGCCGAAGCCCCGAGAAGAAGAGTCAGCACCAGCAAATTGGTACGACTATCCTCTCTGGACCCGATAGGAGAGTTTCGGCTCCTAGAGTCCCCGGTCGGCACTGAGGACATCTGAGTAGATGGAACCGATAACACCGGAGCAGGTCTCAGCTCCACAGGTTCAACAACCATCAGGTCAGGCTCCTCCAGCTCCAAAAGTCCAGTACGGCTCGGAGGAGGAGCAGTCAAGTCCGGGTTAATGGTCTTTGGTTCCGATGAAGGCGTTGGAGCCGACAACAATTTGGCAAGGCCTGGTGCCCGTAAAAGCTTCTGCAGCAACTGGTCCATATCCAAATCTGAGAGGCTGACAGAAGACTTTGAGGAGTGCACTGAGGCTGCTGATTGAAGCAGAGTAGATGAGGGAATCTCAGAAACCGGCTCCAAAGCTGTGAGCTGGCTCTGAACAGAAGAGACACTCAGTTCCAAGGGCAGTGGAACCGATGACCCTACACCCTCCATTTTTTTAGCCTTTTTTGATGCTTTGGAGTCACCTGAAGACTTGGATGACTTTGAGGATTTACTAGCACCATCCTGGTCACCCAGTGCTTCTGAGAAGGGGTGCTGAAGTAAACCGCTATCCACTAATTTCCTCCTTCTCTCTAAAAGTACCCTGAAAGATAAGGAGTGACAGATGCTACAAGAGTCTTGGAGGTGTAATGCCCCCAGACAATAAACACACTGGATGTGCCCGTCAATCTCTGATGGGCAAATACAGTGCCCGTCAATCACTGATGGGCACTGAATGTGCCTGATAGAGATTGACATTTTTTGTCCACAATCCGGACATTTTTTTAAGCCAGTTTTAGGATGTGGCTTCTCTTTCTTATCAGACATCTCTATTTTAAACAATTGAAAAAAAACACACTCAAGAAATTATCTAACAAACTACTGCTTAGAACGTGGTTAAATACAAGGCCAACTACTAGACCAACTCTATGGAAAAAAAACAAGCCAACACAGGGCACTTGTCTAAATCTAAATCTAGGTCTAAATCTATATAGAATATATATATATATAGATATATATATATATATATATATATATATTTATATATATAAACTATCCTAACAAGAAAGTCAAGAAAAAAGTTTTTAAAACTTGCAAATAAACAAATCTAGCCAATAAAATTGGTCCGAGCTATCTGGAACACCAAGATCTGTGCTGCAGCAAATAGATCTGAGGTAATTCCAGCAGTGCATCATGGGATAAGGGGCTTGGTCTCAAGCTACTGGCAAACCTTGAGCTTTGCTATCGGCCACGTCGGAGCCGAGGATTGGCTCCGAACCCATCAGTGAGAATAAACGGCAAGATTTAACAACTTCACATGGAATTTTAAGACCAGAATATATGAACACCTTTATGCCATTAACAAGGGGAATGTAAATAATGCATTGTATAGGCACACACTAGCATGTGAGGGAGATACAAGATTTAAGTTTGGCATTTTAGAAGTTGTCCCACAGAATTTTAGAGGTGGTTGGTGGGAGCTTCAGGTTGACCTTAGAGAGTTTTATTGGATTATTAGATTAAATGCCACTGTTGAACCAGGGTTAAACGACCATATTTCCCTGGTTCCTGTTCTAAGAAAAAGAGCTTTAAACATCTGAATTTTTATTGCATTTTGTATAATATATTATTTTTAATAATGTAAAATTTAACATTTTCTTAAGTTTTTTTGTGTGCATAAAGTACAAAGATTTTTACTGTTTTAGTGTCTATGTCTTTAAAATTGTGGAAGAATAAGTGATTAATTGATTGTTTCATTGCATATAAAGGGTGCTGACTTGTAATTTCTTCTGTTTCTTGTTCTGAGGAAGTGCCCGAGGTGTATACTGGGGAAGAAAGTGCTTAACAATAAAGAGACTGGAGTAACATTCTCTTTGTGAGCATTTTGTTTCATGTGTTGGGCTTATGGTGTAGCTACTTGCTCATATTGGCACCTTTGAAGTTTTATTAGTCTTTTTATGGTGCCTTATCAAATGGATTTGTTGTTGTTATTGGAGAATCAAACCTTTCAAGAATGATGGAGTTGTAAATGCATTCCTTTTTTCCCAGTGGATACTGACACATTTAGCAGTTTAAAGAATATCCTATATCACTGGATTTTGTGAAATTGACTATTTCCTAACCAGTAAAATTTGTCTTTCACACTGTAAGGTGTGCTGGGACTTTAAGTTAAGGAGATGTATTCCTCCTTTAGTTCTGGAATTATTAAAAGAATCATAACCTTGTATAAAAGGTAGACAGGAAATAAACATTATAGAACTATGCTTTTATTAGCCAATAAACGTTATAGAATGAGAAGTTATGTACCTACCATAACGTTCCATGTTAGTTGTCTTCTCTCGCCTTCTTTCTTGCTTGATGGGTTCGGAGCCGATCCTCGGCTCCTGCACTTGCTAAGCTCGAGAGTCACTTTTACCAGCTCGAGGCAGCCCCATATCCCATGATGCAAGGCGGTAAGTACCCAGATCTCGTTTGATGACAAAAGGGCAATAGCACCAAGCATAAAGACTTCCCAAAGGAAGAAAGAAAAGCCTGCAGGATGGAAGAAGGACCAGCTCTGAATGGTCTTCAGCATAACTATTCCTTGTAGAAAAAGGTCTGTCCAGGCTTGGGGGAAGGAGGGAGGGTCGCAAGAAAGAAGGCGAGAGAAGACAACTAACATGGAACGTTATGGTAGGTACATAACTTCTCAATGTTAAGTTGTCAATCTCGCCTTCATTCTTGCTTGATGGGACCGCGTCCCTAGCACCTCTATCCTGGGTGGCTCAATGGAACAGACTCTTGAGGAATGTAGAACCAAAACTGGCTCTGTCCCTGGAGGCCAAGTCCAATTTGTAATGGGAAACAAAAGTATGAGGAGTAGCCCAAGTGGCCGCTGCACAAATAGTGTCTAAAGGAAGTCTAGCTTGAAAGGCTGTAGAAGTAGCTAAGCTTCTAGTTGAATGTGCTTTAGGTTTTGAGCACAGCTGTTTTCCCCTGATCCGATAAATTTCAGAAATGACAGAAGAAAGCCATCTAGATAAGGTCACTTTTGAGACAGGAAGGCCTTTCTTGTTATCAGCATAGGAAACAAAGAGTTGATCGGATTTCCTAAATTGTTTAGTTCTGTCCAAATAATATCTGAGTTGGCGGTGGACATCAAGATAATGTAGTTTTTGTTCCGATCTGTTTGAATAGTTTGGAAAAAATACAGGGAGATCAATGGATTGATTCAAATTAGTCTTTGAGGCGACCTTGGGCAAAAAGGACGGATTAGTTCTCAATGATACTCTATCTTTGTGAAAGACCAAATAGGGGGGTCGAACAGATAGAGCATGAAGTTCAGACACCCTCCTGGCCGATGTAATAGCTACTAGGAATAATGTTTTCCATGAAAGAAATTTTAGGGAGCAAGAAACAGCTGGCTCGAAGGGGGGAAGAATCAAGGATGTCAGCACTAAATTTAGATCCCATTGAGGAGGAGGATTCCTGACTGGAGGCTTCAGGAGGAAAATTCCTTTCAAGAAGGCTCTACAAAGCCTGTGGGACATAATATTGTGATCTGCGAACCCGACATGAAAGTTCGAGATAGCAGCCAATTGAACTCTAACTGTGGAAGAAGAGGAGCCTGCATGAAAAATCTCCGCTAAGAAATCCAAAACTGCCTGAACTGAAGCAGTGAAGGGATCAATATTTTTGGCTTTAGCCCAATAAGAGAAACGTTTCCATTTGCTTGTATAAATCCTCCTGGTAGAGGATTTTAAGGAAGCTACTAGGATGTCTCTAACGGGGTTAGAGATCAAAGGAAGCCTGGCTAAGGAAGGAAGTGGAGCAACCATGCTGTGAGGTTGAGAGAAGGGATAGACCGGTGCAGCTGACCGGATTGGTGAATCAGAAGATCTGGCACTGGGTCCAGATGCCACGGCTGCACCAAAAGGTGACGATGGAGGAACGGAAACCAAATTTGTCGAGGCCAATAAGGAGCAATGAGAATCATATTGGCTCTCAAAACGGTTGCTTTCTGGATAACTTGAGGGATCAGAGGAAATGGAGGAAAAGCATAAAGAAGTCCCTGGGGCCAATCCTGGGTCAGAGCGTCTCTGGGGGGATGGCCTGGCAGAGGGAAGAGAGAGAAGAAGTCTGGGCATTTGCTGTTTTGGGGAGTAGCAAAAGATCGCAACATGGGCTTACCCCATTCCAGAAAAATCTCTTCCACTATAGATTGCTTGAGAGACCACTCGTGAGGCATGAGAATAGCTCTGCTCAATCTGTCCGCTAAAATGTTGGTTATCCCAGGGATGTGCGTTGCTACCAGAAACCGATGAGAGGAGATCGCCCATTGCCAAAGTCTGAGCGCTTCTCGACACAAGGGGTAGGATTTGGTTCCGCCCTGTTTGTTGATATACCAAACTACAGACATGTTGTCTGTGTGGACTGCAATTGTCCCTACGGGAAGAAAGTCGTTGAGGGCTTGCAACATTAAAAGCACTGCTCTCATCTCCAGGACATTTATGTGCAGGTGGTACTCGAACGGTTGCCACGTCCCATGAACCATCCTGCCCTGATAATGACCCCTCCACCCGATCAGGGCGGCATCCGTGGTGACAGTGGCTACCGGGGATGGGGGTACAAATTGTCTGCCTTGGTGAATCTGGGAAGATGCGATCCACCAAGCAAGATGATTTTTGCAAATCTGTGTCACCAAAATTTGGTGACGCATTGGAAGTTGTTGGTAAGACCACTGAGTGAACAACATCCACTGAAGAAGGCGCATGTAGAAGCGAGCCAGGGGAAGAAGAGTAATGGCCGCAGCCATGAGGCCTAATACCTTTAGAACCATTCTGGCCTGAACTTTCTTGTTGGCTAGAATGATCTTGACATGACTTTGAATGTCTGAAACTCTTTGATCTGTAAGGGTAGCTGACATCCGAACAGTGTTTAAGTTTGCCTATGAAAGTAATAGACTGGCAGGGCGATAAGGATGACTTTTCAAGTTGGGATCGAGATGCCCAAATGAGTGCAAAGATTTATTGTGTAATCCCTGGCTTGAACAAGCTGATGCCTGGTGGTGGCTGAAAGGAGCCAGTCGTCGAGATACGGAAACACCTGGAATCCTTGACGTCTCAGGTGAGCCGTGACCACTGCCATGCATTTGGTGAACACCCTGGGGGCTGTAGTGAGACCAAAGGGCAGGGCTCTGAACTGGAAATGACTGGACCCCAGCCGGAAGCGGAGAAATCTCCTGGAGCGTCTGTGAATTTTTATGTGATAGTACGCATCCTGAAGATCTATTGAGCACATCCAGTTGTCCTTCTGTAAGAAGGGCAGAATTGACTGAAGAGTGACCATTCGGAATCTTGTCTTCCTCACAGACTTGTTGAGTCTGCTGAGATCCAATATTGGTCTCCAGTCTCCCGTCTTTTTGGGAACCAAAAAGAACCTCGAGTAGATTCCGGGCTCTGAATGGTCTGTTGTAACTGGCTGAATGGCTCTTTTTTGCAGTAGTTTTGAGACTTCTAACTCTGCAATTTCCCTTAGACTGGGTGGTACATCTGGAAGGGAATTTGAGGGATAAAAAGGACTTTCCTCGAAAGGAATCATGTAACCCTTGGATATGATCGACTGTACCCATCTGTCTTGAGTGAGGGAACGCCAGGCTTGTGGGTACAGCGATAGTCTTCCCCCGACTGCCTCCAAGGAGGGACAGCCGGGCAACATCTCAGGGATGTTGAAAGGGCTTATCAGAGAGAGACTCTATGTTTCCCTGGTTTTGTGGACCCCCTCTGCCTCTAGAGCGGCGTCTGTTGTTGTTACCCCCTCTGCCTCTAGGGGTAAACTGACCACGTGAATCAGTGACTCCTTGGGATTTGCGGACCCACATTTTGCCACCTTTCTGTCCTTTGGGGTAAGGTCTAGAAGGGGTGGAAAAACGGACACCTACGGCAGAAAGAGTTTTGCCGTCCTGCTCACACCTGGTCAACGTTTCCTTCACTTGAGGGCCAAACAAGGCTGACCCATCAAAGGGAGAGTTTGTGAAGGACACCTTAAAGGGATCTGCAAAATTACATAGCCGCATCCAGGCTTGGCGTCTAAGAGCCACACCTGTACCTGCGGCCCTACTCGCTCCATCAGCAGCATATGATATCAGCCGCATGGAGGAGTTAGCAATGGAGTTAAGGGTTCCTAGCTGCGAAGCAATTTTTTCCTGAGCCCCGGCAGCTGTAGGATCCTGCACAACTTCACCTAGCTCCTTAAGGATATCCCTCTGGAGTCTGGTGAAGTGACATAGGTAGTTCAGCGAACGCATAGCAAAGGTCGCTGAAGAAAACATCCGCTTACCATATCTATCCATGGTCCTAGATTCCTTATTAGGAGGATGGACAGGTACGGAAGGATCTGCAAGTTCCTTCTTGGTGGCAGCCGCCACCACCATAGCATCAGCGGGGACACCTTTGTGAGGAATTGCTTGTCCGGACGGGCGGTAATAAATTTAGAAGGCCTCCTAGGGACTGGCTCTACAGAGTCAGGAGCAGCCCACGCCTTCGAAAGCAATAACCTGCATAAGGGGGTCGAAAGGCGGAGACACCCAGGAGGTGGAGGGCCGAGATCCAAAAGCCTCCAGGTATACTGACTCATCCTCAGAGGGATTATTGGTGGGCCAGTTTCCCCTCTGTCTAAGGAGTTCTAGGATGTCTGAAAAGGAGACATCCTCAGAGGGGGATCTTGGGGATCCCTCTGACTCATCTAAGTCAGTATCTGAAGTGATAGACTCGGGGGAGTCTACGTGTTTCCTCTTACAAGTCCTCTTCCGTGGAGGATCTCCTGACACATCAGGAGAATCCTCGGAAGAGAGGGTTCTTCCCCGTGGGGGAAACCTGAGGCGGAGGATCTCTGGGTCCGGGAGCAAGAGAAGTGGCAGAGATGTCAACAGGCACCATAGAGGGAGGAGCTAAGGGAACAGACTGCTGGCTGAGTCCAGTGGCCAGCACACTCTTCATCACTCAAGGCTCCCTCCCAGGGAGGTCCGAGAGAACCCGTTCCGAAGAGCCAGGAACTCCAGGACCCACCGAAAGGGAAGGCTCCGAGGCAGATGTCAGAGCCGAGCTCACCAAGGCCGAGTCTCCAAGGGGAAGAGTGGGGTCGGACAAGGGTCCGATGCCACTCACCCCCTCGGAGGAGACCATGGAAGCCCGGCCACCGAATCCCTCTAAGGAAGGTCTCGAAGAGGAGATCAGAGTAGAGGCTGAAGGAGCAGAAGGGGGTATCTGTCCCTCAGCCGTAGCAGACACTATTCCCGAAGACTCCAACTCCAAACTCTGGGGTAGAGTCGAAGGAGGAACTGTAATGGGGTGTGGACTAATAGTCGTCTGCTGAGACGGACTATGTAGCATTTGGGCCAGTGCCTGTGATTTTAGTAATCTACTGACCACTCTCTCTAAATCATGGTCAGAAAGCCTGGATGACCTTGAAGATCGGCTGATGGCTCCGTTCGAGAGAGAGGCGTGGCTGAGCCAAGAGTATCGGCTCCAAGGAAGGGGACCTAGACCTCTTCCTCGAAGGAGCCATCGGAGCCGATGAAAACACAGAAACTGTCGGAGCCGCTAACTTGTCGGCACCGACAGTTAGCTTCGATGCATCGGCTCCAGCCGGAGCCAATACAGCCACAAAAGAAACGGTGTCGGAGCCGATCGGAGCCGACACCGATGCCTGAGCCACATGGTGGTCGGAACCGATCGGAGCCGACACCGAAGTGGTCGAACCAGAATCGGCACCGATGGCTATCGGTGCCGAAGGTTTGTGTAAACCAGAGTCAGCTCCAGCCGGAGCCGATCTCGACTCTGAAAGAGTCGGAGCCGAGGCCACAGGCTTAGACACAGAAGCCTGGGCCTTGGAAGACTTTGAAGTCTTAGATGGAGCCGACTTAGCCGGAGAGCCCTCCGGCTTAAGAAGGCCCCTCAAAATTAACTTATTTCTTCTTTCCTGCAGGACTCTCTGGCTGAAAGAGTGACATATAGCACAGGAGTCCTGCAGGTGAAGAGGCCCCAGGCAGTAAAGGCAAGAAGTGTGACCGTCTGTCAGAGACATCTTCTGACAGCACGAGTCACACTTCTTAAAGCCTGAGACCCTTTCCTTAGACATAGGGAATCACACACACACAACACTAGTCTAGGAAATTAGATTATATAAAACTATCAAACAGACACACACACCCTAACAAGGGGGGGGATGGGATGGGAGAAAGTCTGACTAGAAAATTTAAGGAGACAGGGAAAATTCTTGTCAGAAGGGGACTAAAACTAACTATCTAAAGTTTTTCTAAAGAAAGGGGCAAAAGTAGTAATATAACAATCACTTACCAGGAGCTGGTAAAAGGAGGACCTCATCAGCGAAGCGGCAAACGAGATCTGGGTACTTACCGCCTTGCATCATGGGATATGGGGCTGCCTCGAGCTGGTAAAAGTGACTCTCGAGCTTTGCAAGTGCCGAGTCGGAGCCGAGGATCGGCTCCGAACCCATCAAGCAAGAATGAAGGCGAGATTGACAACTTAACATCTATGCTTTTATTAGCCAGCTTTAATAGGAAGTAGAGACAAGTCTATCCAGCCTTGATTATGTGACATGCCACATGCACAGTATCAACAAAATTCTGGAGACAGACTTTTCAGAATTCATGAAACACATTAATGATTCCTTAAAAAATAACTTCTACATTAATTTCTCAAGAATGGAAGTTGTTTTCGTACAAGACCTATACTCAATGGTAAGTAAGAATTCCGTGGATTGAGTTCTTAATTATTAATAAACTTTGAAAAGAGAATAAAGGAAAAGAAAACTCTTTGCTTACTGCACCATGACTTTGAATAATTCTGATTAAATTGCAATAATACTACTAACAATTTAAAATCTGAAGGATACCATATATGAAACTTTTTAAAGCAGGATGACTGTATGTGAAAGAAGTGATTAGGACAACTGGGCTGGTGGATACACAGCTACATATATGCTGCAGAAGATTTTTACAGATGTTTTTGCTGGACTGCTCTGAGTAAAGTGAAGATTATTTTATGAAAGGCAGCATACAAAAGATTCATTTAAAAGACTGGATAGCAATATTTAAAAGGTGATATGTAAACGTAACCAAGGTGGTAAACTTCATTATGCGGAAGCAGACAAGGAAAAATTTAGTACATGTACAGTGGGACAGCATAATTTATACTTTGTAAATTAAGAATATTTCTGGCTCCCTGTAATACTCCTTTAAATGTTCAGACACATGATAAATAAACCTACATTGATATGATGTTGATGCTATCATTTATTACATCTGTGTCAATGGTAAAGAAATAGCTGCACATACAGTATATGCCCTTTTATAAATATATAGATATGTATATAGATATATAAAAACTATGTACATATACATGTACACACACATACACAATGTAAGCAATATATAAATGTGTATATAGAGCTATATATATGGGTATATGGACCTTTATTATGTAGCACTAAATTTCTATAGCTTAACTGCCCCAAATGTTCAATATAAATGTATTAAACTCTAAGCCACATGTAGGCCTTCTAGACATTTGTAACCAATTCAAGTACAATTGTCTTCTCTCTACACAATCATCCACTGTTTTTATAAGGTAATGGGCTGTTACTCCTCCTGATACTCAAAGGTACTACATCCCACAATCTTCCTGTCCTCCAGGGAAATAAGGTACTTTTCTAAAGCTGGGATATCAACTAATAATACATAATTACTCCTAGTGTCAAAATTGTGATAAAACATTCAACACCCTATATTGCAGCCAAATTCTTTTTAGTAAGACATTTATATATAAGGAATAAGTCACCCTTAACAAGTTTATAATTTATGGAAAATAGAGAACTGTTCAAGCTGTTTCACATAACTCAGACATTTTACCCTATGGCCACTTACACTGACAGCAGGCCTTTCAGAATCTGCCCCCCACTATAATTCTGTTTATAACAGGTCTTACACCAAAGTAAGTCACATATACCGAAAGCAAATGTTTTGGGATTTAGCTGAAGGTATTCCAATTTAATTCAGAGACGCACACACAGACACACGTACACACAGACACACGCACATACACAAACAGTAGTCCTGCAAAGCCAAATTAAAGACTTTAAAAATGACCAGATAAGAGCATAAGGTACTTTCATCCACACATCCCCCCCCCCAGCAGTTATAGAAACTCTGCTGACTGTGTACATCTTATATTGTTATGAAAAAATAAATTACATATACTTTATTGGTTACTTTGGATGAACTACATGAAACTGTATAAAGGTCACTAATCACAGCATAAGATCCAATCATGTGTAGCACAGTTTAAATAGAAGAGTATTTATGACACCATAAGGAATATTAACCACCAGATAACGTATGTTAGGTCAAAATGTACAATTTCTGCAGAAGTAAAAGTCATCTGAATAATTCCATAATAAAGAGAGTTATTACTAATTCAAAGACTGCTTCTGGCAAACAACTTTACATTTCAATGCTTTATCTATAAATACAGCACCTGCTGCTTTTGAAAAATAAATTGCATATGCTATATTAAAAAATTGTTGTGCTGCTGATATTGCCATAACCTTTCCTGAACTACATCAGCTATGCAATCAGGAATGGATGCCAAATGGGAGCATAGCCAAGATAGTGAGAAGTTAACAGCACTGTTTTTTTTTTAGATCTGCTTACA
>NC_056742.1:358504699-358557199 GCF_019279795.1 Protopterus annectens
CTTACTAAGGAATCTGGTAGATTAGTAAAAACAGAGAATGGGACAAAGAATTGAATACACTATAGGCCAAAATAATCAGTTAATGTTATTTGGCTTTAGATTTATCAGTCAGTCTGAACTTAAACACTTAAATACAAAATATGTCAAAATTCTAAATCATAAAGTTTAAATAAAGCTGGAAAATTTTAAACTTCAGGCATATTTATTAAACCCTTTAAGCTTGCATAAACCTGCTCGTACATCAAAGAAAATGAATAAACTAAATCATATCAAAGAACTTCTAACACATATAAATAATAAAGAAGAAAGTAGAAGATATATTAAAGATGCTCTTAAGGGCTTTAAAATATGTTATGGAAATACAAATAATAATACATTAAAGATGTTCATAAGGGCTTTAAAATATGGTTATGAAAATATAAATAATAATACAAATAACATTGATAATGATGATATAGTTGAAACATTTTCTAATGGAAAATATAAATAATAAACAAGTGAACAAATAAAAAAATGGCAGACCATTCACTTTATCAGACCATTTACTTTATCAGAAATTAAAGATCAAATAAAAAAGTTAAAAAAATAATAAGGCACCAGGCTTAGATGGTCTTACACTAGAACTATATAAAATACTACCAAAAGAGGCAATTAAAATATTATATAAGGTCTACAGAGAAATAAAAACAACTGAAGTTTCCCCCATCATGGAAATGTTCCCTTCTATCACCTATTTTAAAACATGATAAGGATCCTTCAAAGTGTTCATTATACAGGCCCATTTCACTTTTAAAAGTAGACTATAAGATATTCAAGTCCATTTTAGCTAACATAATTAATTTAGTTATACCTAAACTAATTAGCAATGATCAAGCTGGGTTTATTTTAAATAGCCAAGTATAGAATAATATAATAAAAATGCATACATTAATAGATTATGCAAATAAAAATAAAAGCTTTATTTTATTAGTCTCAATTTAGATAAGGATTTTGACTCAGATAATTAGTAGTACTTGTTTAAAACAATTAAAGTATATAATTTCTCACATGAGCTAATTGCATTAATTTCTATGCTTATGTTCAAATATTTTTTTCTAATTCCTTTAAATTACAAAAAGGCACAAAACAAGACTGTCCATTATCACCTTTACTTTTTTGCATTAGCTAGAGTCTAAAGTAAAAGTCCATTTGTTCCTCATTGGGGTGAAAGCTGAGAGAAGTTATCATTCATCTTTGGGGAGATATTTTTTCTTGCTATATGGGCCTTTTCATTTTCCTGTACATATCTGCTATGTCCCAAGGGGTAATGTGCACTGGATGTAGTCAAGGGGCATGTCTCCCAGTTCAGTGAGAAACTTCTGCTTCATGGTCCTTCTCCTTGAAGGCAAAGCCACTATGGTAATCCCTGCTGTGCACCAGGGATCCGCAATCTTCTCTGAACAAAAGCAGGTTTCACCTCATTCTTCCTCCTTCCTGGTCAGACCCTCCAGTTCCTAAACTGCTAAATGAACCAAGGTTGGCCACATCAAAGTCAAGTCTCTCATTCTATGATGTAGAGCTGAGAGCAATGGATGCTAAATTATTACATTTAAGATTGGTGCAGCTATCTTTAACCTAAGACTTCTATATCTGCAAAATGAACCTTTCTTGCAGGGTTGCTGATATTATTACTGTTAGTATTATTTTTACAGGTTGAGAGAAATGCATCGGCTTGTGGCTTAATAGCTGTTTGAATACTCATCCTGGAGTTACAGATCACATTTCTGTGTACCTTGTCAAGTGTCTAACTTCAAAAACATCACAGCAATAAACATAACAAATGAAAAATATTATTATAGCTGTAGCTTACTTGTTTGGATTTCCAATTATTTAAATGCTGGAATTGTTATTGTAGAATCACTCAACTGTTGGATGCATCTGTATTGAATACTGTTACAAAAATATTTTTGATTATTTTTTGCATTATGTTTCAAAACTGCTTTAGTTGCAGTTTGCTAAAATCAAGTACTTAATAAAAATGTCATATTTCATAAATTGTAGCCTACTCCTAAGTAGGTTATCTTGAGGCTGCTGTTGAGTTATACACATTGTTTCTCTTCTGCTTGCTTATTCAGTAGTTTATATTTTTAAATTATCAACTAAAAGATGAAACTGCAGTTTATTCTGTTACAGTTAAAATAAAAATCTACCTCGCCTGCTTTGAATATTGCCAATAACTGAAAACAAAATACCTGTGGGTGATGGTAAAGCCCAAGAAGTCTAGCCACAGGAAGGGAGGATGTTGAAAGAAATGCACCAATGATTGCGGATAACTTTTCTTGTAATTTACAGTTGTAGTTTGGGACAGACGTCACTTTTCCTAACATCTATATAGTTTCCTGAAGTGCTCGGGAAGCTGATTAGCATGGGTCAAATACTTTAAATCCCACTGTTATATTTGGAAGAATCAAAAAAGAAGAAAACTGGTAGGCAAAGAGATGTAAAACAAAGTCTGTTTAATAAAACACAGTTAAACACTGAATAAAACTTTAAAAAACAAGGATGAGTGTTTTCATACCTTCCAGGTACTTCATCAGCTCCAGCTAAAACACATATAACAAGCAGCATTTATAATTCAGTGTATTAGGTCACGTGACCTCAATACTGGCTTAATTGGAATAACATAATTTAACCCCTTCCCATCAGTAGCTCTGAGTATATGCATCCATTTGATTTCAACACATTCTGTTTGTGTGCTTACATCGCCCCCTCTATGCCCTGGCACATAAATCTCTAGAACCATGAATTTAAACCAGTGATTGCATCCTGCAGCTTTTAGATGTTTTGACAGCGCATTCTTCTCATCACTTCTATTTATACTATAGAGATGATCTCTGATCCTGTCTCTTAGGGACCAGTTGGTTTTGCCAACATATAAACATTTGCAAACCTCAAAAGAGGCACAGTAAATCACATTCTGGCTACCACAATCAGCATAAAGTTTGACATTAAACACTCACCCTGTATCTGGATGTATAAACTGATCATCAGTATTAATGTATTTACATACATTGCAGTGACGACATGGGCATGCGCCTATTCTCTCACTCACAACTTACTTTCTTATTCTGCTTGGTCAAAGATTTATAACGCATCTTCTTAACAGATGGGCAATTCTTAAAGCAGAAGGAAGGGGAGACACCTAGCACCCCCCTACATTTTTCATCTGAAGTTAAAACCTTCCAATGTCTTCTAACTATCTCACAGATAGTACCTGAGACCTTCGAATAAGTAAGACTCATACATGTGGGTTGAATATGTGACAAACTGGGAGAGGTGGACTGTACTACTAGCTCCTCAAAATAAGGTGTGGTCCGAGTATCTCTCAACAGAATCATATCATTCTGTGCAACAGACTTCTGAGCTATCATACCCCCTATTCAACAGGCTGTTAAAATCTCAAAAGAAGAATACATGTCACTGTCCTTTGTATTCAGCATAGTTGTTCTAAAAAACTGTCTTCTAAGAACATTTTGCTTCACATGTTTGTGATGCATACTCTGAGAATGCACAACAATATTGTTCTTACAAGGTTTTATATACTTCCTCGTGTACAAACCTCCCAAGGTTTTATAAACCATTATAAATATATATATATACCAGGGGTTGGGAGGGTGGCCTAATGGTTAAGGTGTTTGCCTTACAAACACAAGGTACAGGGTTTGAGTCTCACAAGGGATAATTGGCTTAAAAATTAAAATGTGCATGGGCAGCCTAGCTAGTACTCTATGAAACCTATTACATCCAGAAATGAGATGCACTCATTTGATCAATCATAAGTGAATCAAAGATAGCTAGTGGTACTATTCAAATACTGTACAAACTGACTGAAAGTCTCTAAGGTATCTCCCCAAACAAGGAACAGGTCATCCACATATTGGCCATAGTATAAAATGGACCCCTTAAAATTATTCAGTTCAGAGAATACATATTGTAGCTCCCACTCAGCCAGAACCATATTGGCATAACTATTGGCACAAACTGTGCCCATGACCACCCCTGTGTTTTGTATATAAAATTTATCCTCAAAAACAAAAGCATTGTACCCCAGTGTAAGCTCTAGTAATGTGCAAATCAAATACACTTTGTTGTTGTCATAGGCAGTGTCTCGACCTAGAAACTGTCTAATGTTGTCAATGCTAGCATCATTGGGAATACAAGTAAAAAGGGAGGATATATCCATGGTCACCAAAAGAACATCTTCTCTATACTCCACAGCAGACGAGTCATACAACTTACTAAGAAAATCCTTAGTGTCCCTTAAAATGCTTCCTACCCCATTGACCACTGGGCAGAGCTGATTTTCTACATATATTGACATGGGCTCTGTGGATCACCCTCTACCAGAAAATATTGGTTGCATGGGTGGGTTCACTTGATCTTTCTGTACCTTGGGTAGCCCATAGATTTTGGGTATCACTGCATTCTCAACAAGAAAATATTCATAAAATTTTTCTCTATCACACCTTCCATTAATAAACCTTCAATGCTCTCTTGTATTCTATCAGCCAATTTCAATACCTCAGTTCTGTTCACCATGGTATATGTTTGTTTATCACTCAACATCAGATTCATAGCATTCAGGTAGCATAACACATCCATAACTGCTATACTGCCCCCTTTATCAGCGGAGTGTTAACAGATATCTTCTTGTTTCATTAAGTCCAGTAAGGAAGAATATTCATCTTTACTTAGGTTATTATAACCCTTGCTTGAAGAATGAGAAAAATAGTTATAAATGTCTTCTACACACAACTTATAGAAGGCTTCTACTAAAGGGATGTTAATAGGTTTAAAAACACTAGGTTTTCTATAGACAGGCACATTGGAACTCTCTCTGTTACCATACAACAACTTCAGTGAAATATTTCTAACAAAGAGTTTAAGGTCAATCAGTACATCATTAAGTGAGGAATATCCAGCAGATATAAAACTTAGTCCACAATTTAATACATTACTCTGTTGGTGCGGTAGCGTTGTCACCTCACAGTAAGACGTTGTCATGTTCGATTCTCAGCTAAAGTGTCTCCTGTGTGGAGACATGCGTGAATGGGCGTACCTTCATTGAAGGCTGTGCGTCAGGCCTGGCAAGTCAGTATGTAAAAATCTACTGCCAATCATTAGCGGACCGGAGTTCTGCTGTGGCGACCCCTAACCGGGAAAAGCTGAAAGATACAACAACAACAACAACAACAACTCTGTTCAGGTGTTAGAATGACTAAAGCAAGGTTAAAAATCAAACCTTTCGAATTTTTTTCTGAACTGCAGGACCTGTCTCTACCTGTTCTTGTGTGTACTGCCTCTTCTTCAAGTTCCTGTCTCGGCTCGTAGACCTCCCTCTCTGCATCATTCTTAGAAGCTCAGGTGCTTGCAGCAGTAAAAAAGGCTGTTTTGTAGCTGCTGGGTCACTCCCATTCTCAACGACTCCATTAACAAGTAAACTCGGCCCTGGGTGTGCAATTTGGCTTTATATCATAGCATTTCCAACATTGTTACCCAAACCAGACCCTGTTAGAACAGTAAAACCACTTGAAAGGCTTTGCAGATTATCCGACAACACATCAACTGTTGCAGCTCGTAGTTGTTCAACTCGTGTTGCCATTACAGCACCTCCCCCTGCTGTTGAAGTCTTCTCACTATTGGATGAACGTACTTCCTTGTAAGCCTTGGTGCGTTCTAGTTTGTGGAAAGGCTGCCTTTTATTAGACCAGGCAAAAATATTTCTGCCATTGAAGTCTTTCATATCCCTAGACAATTTTTTCTTCTTGACATCAAGTAAATGCTTGACATACTGTGCAAGCCTCTGGGAATCACTTTGTATCGTAAGCAAGCTTCAAAGTGCCTCCTTTCATTGAAGCCTCTTAAAACGATAGAGGCTGTTCTCTACTGAATGGAAAATTTGAGAAAAAAAGTTCATAGGTGTCAGTCTCTCCTGTTTCAGTAACATCTTCTTCTGGTTGACCCATATCCACAGAAAATAGGGGATCACTGTTCACTCCTAGCAAACGACCAAGCCGTTCAAAAAATGCACTGTCTTAATTAGCTCCTGGAGTAGCATGTACCCCATTCAAAATGCTCTCTGCCATGCTCTTTAAATGAAAACAAGTAATCCAAAACAAAAAGAGCAACCAGTAAAAAGGGGGCGATATAGCAGTTATGGATGTGTTATGATACCTGAATGCTATGAATCTGATGTTGAATGATAAATAAACATATACCACAGTGAACAGAACTGAGGTATTGAAATCTACGGGCTACCCAAGATACATAAAGATCAAGTGAACCCACCCATGTGACCGATAGTTTCTGGTAGAGGGTGGCCCACAGAGCCCATGTCAATATATGTAGAAAATCAGCTCTGCCCTGTAGTCAATGGGGTAGGAAGCATTTTGAGGGACACTAAGGATTTTCTTAGTAAGTTGTATGACTGGACTGCTGTGGAGTATAGAGAAGATGTTCTATTGGTGACCATGGCTATATCCTCCCTTTTTACTTGTATTCCCAATGATACTGGCATTGAAAACATTAGACAGTTTCTAGGTTGAGACCCTGCCTATAACAGCAACAAAGTGTATTAGATTTGCACATTACTAGAGCTTATACTGGGGTACAATGCTTTTGTTTTTGAGGATAAGTTTTATATACAAAACACAGGGGTGGCCATGGGTACAGTTTGTGCCAACAGTTACGCCAACATGGTTCTGGCTGAGTGGGAGCTACAACATGTATTCTCTGAACTGAATAATTTTAAGGGGTCCATTTTATACTATGGCAAATATGTGGATGACCTGTTCCTTGTTTGGGGAGATACCTTAAAGACTTTCAGTCAGTTTGTATAGTATTTGATCAGTATCCCTAGCTTTCTTAAGTTGACTTATGATTGGTCGAATGAGTGCATCGCATTTCTGGATGTAATGGTTTGTAAAACTTTGGGAGGTTTGTACATGAGGCAATATGTAAAACCTTGTAAGACCAATAATGTTATGCATTCTCAGAGTATGCATCCCAAACATGTGAAGCGAAATGTTCTTAGAGGACAGTTTTTCAGAACAACTAGGCTGAATGCAAAGGACAGTGACATGTATGATTCTTTTGAGACTTAGCCTGTTGATAGCTCAGAAGTCTCTGTTGCACAGAATGATACAATTCTGTTGAGAGATACTCATACCAGATCTTATTTTGAGAAGCTGGTAGAACAGTCCATCTCTCCCAGTTTGTCACATATTCAACCCACACATATGAGTTTTATTTATTCGAAAGACTCAGGTTCTATCTGTGAGATAGTTAGAAGACACTGGAAGGTTTTAGCCTCAGATAAAAAATGTATGGGGTTGCTAGGTGTCTCCCCTTCCTTCTGCTTTAAGAATCACCCGTTTATTAAGAAGATGTTGTGTTATAAATCTTTGACCAAGCAGAATAGGAACATTGTGAGTGAGAGAATAGGCACATGCCCATGTCGTCACTGCAATGTATGTAAATACATTAATACTGATGATCAGTTTATACATCCATTATACATCCAGACACAGGGTGAGTGTTTAATGTCAAACTTTATGCTGATTGTGGTAGCCAGAATGTGATTTATTGTGCCTCTTGTGAGGTTTGCAGATGTTTCTATGTTGGCAAAACCAACTGGTCACTAAGAGACAGGATCAGAGATCATCTCTATAGTATAAATAGAAGTGATGAGAGAAATGCGTTGTCAGGATGCAATCACTGGTTTAAATTCATGGTTCCAGAGATTTATGTGCCAGGACCTAGAGGGGGTGATGTACGGCCACAAACAGAATGTGTTGAAATAAAATGGATGCATATACTCTGAGCTACTGATGGGAAGGGGTTAAATGATGTTATTCCAATTAAGCCAGTACTGAGGTCACGTGACCCAAGACACTGAATTTGTGTTTTAGTTGGATCTGATGAAGTACCTGGAAGGTATTAAAGTGCTCATCCTTGTTTTCTAAAGTTTTATTCCATGTTTATTATCTGTGTTTTATAAAATGGACTTTGTTTTACGTCTCTCTGCCTATCGGTTTTCTTCTTTTTTGATACATTTTTGCCTTTTGACTGGTTGCTCTTTTTGTTTTGAGTATTTGGAAGAATATTGGGATTTTGGTTAATCTCACCAATGGCAAAAATCATGGCTAGGACTGTGCGATAATATCTGATGTGAAATCTGTAAACCAATATAACAAATTCCTTGTGATTGCTTAATGCATAACACGAAGTCTGCAGAGCCTACTTTTTCATTGGGTACAGTATACTGAATTTATATAAAAGGAATTCAACAGAAGTGTGACATAATTTGCATTGGCTTTGATGTTAAAATGAAGCAAGCATCCCTTGGCTATTTCATGATGAAAACCAAAAGCTGCAGTTGTTTTTGACTGAGTTAATACAAAAATGAGAGGCTCTCAGTAATTTTAATATATGGGTTGGGAATGTCTACACATATTTTTCACAATGTGTTAAGTTATTTTCTTATTTTACTTGCTTAGATACATCAAAACAAAGTAGCTATGAACCTATAACCCTGTTTGGAGTTTTTTCACTGTCCTGTAACTGTGTAATGTGTGAAATGGAGTTTCTGTAATATCTCAGGTAAACTAATTTATGCAGTGCTCATCTTCAAACCTTCAAAGCCTTGTCATTTCTAGTAACCGGATGTAACACAATCTGTTGCACAGATAATACTCTCTTGTTTAACCTCATAATCAAATATAATATTAGACGCTTGTGCTTCTGTGATAAAACTGCCCATGTAACCTATATGCTTATGAACAGTAATCAAACACATTTATCACTCTACTTTAAATCACACTTGCTTTTTTAATAACACAGAAAACACTATTCCTACATTATTTTTTGCTTTACTTGCAATACTGCCAAGTCTAACTTTGAGCAGCGGACACTGTAGATGTGTACCTGTAAATGTTTCTACCCTGAGGGCATGATGCTGCATTCATGAGGTGTTCAGCACATAATATCTCTCTCTGCTCCATTTAATAGGTGTTCAGCACATTCTCTGTCACTACAGAGTTTGCATATTTCTAGGTCTATGTGTGCCTATGACCGTAACATAAGCCATGCTCTTCACATATTTAAGATAAAACATTTTAAATCCCTGGCACCATAAAAGTGAACATTATGCAGTGATAAAAGAGTATTTGGAGATCATTACAATTTCTTGTAATGAATGATTTTTTTCAACAACTCTCACTATGGTGCAGTACATTAGTCTGATTCGTTGGTATTGTTCATACAATGGTGGATCTTTGAATGTCACAAAAATCTGCTTTGACTAGCCAGTTAAATTTTCCCTGGGGTTGGTCATGGTGGCAACAGGCTAAGCAGAGAAAAACAAGTTCATTTTTCCTTAGCTGTGGTTTCCAGCTCATCCTAACAAATGCCCAGGCATTCCTAGGAAATTTGAAAGCTATAGCTAGATAAGAACTGTGGATGGTGATACAGAGTGACCAGCAAAACAGCAGTTGTATGTGGGAACTCAGCACTGTCTTTCCCACAACAGTCTGGTTTGCACAGAAAATAAATCGACTGTCAGCCCAATCTGCTTGTCAGTCTTTCACTATCCCTTGCCAGTACCTATACTGATGATCCTAAGTTACTTAACTCTTCCTTTAAGGGTGGCTTTTCTTTTAGTCTGAAGAACAAAGTCTATTCTTTTCTGGAGTGTACCATGGCCTCAGATTTGGAGGTGCTGATATTTATTCCCATCTGCTTCACACTCAGTAAAGAAGTACCCAAGCACATGTTGGAGGCACCAGTTAAATAAGTCCAAAAGAAGAACATCATCTCAAACCCAGAAATACCACCTCTGTGCATAAAACCTGGAATACCTCTTAATTCATATGCGTCTTAAAAACCTGGCCATGAATACAAGAAACAGAAGTGATAACTGGACACACACTTGGAGCAGCCAGACACCCATCTTGAATGAATTCAGCTTAATTCAAAGAATGCCGAATGTAGGCATATCTCCCCCACTGCTGATACAGAGGCTTGACAGCATGTAGCAGTGGTCTCATTATGTCATACTCCAACAAAACTTCCCACAGTATGAGCTGAGGCACAAGATCTTAAACTTTCTTCACACTGACATGTAAGTTCATAAGTGATAAGAAAACTCTCACAATACCTTTCTTCTAGCTCACAAATAATGTAGTTTTAATAAACAAACTATCATAATCCCTCACAACTGGACAAAATTAAACAGCCAGTTTACTGTTTGAAGCAATGGACAAAATCCTCATTATTCCTTGTGAATTTGAGGTTCGATTGTGAGCTTAAGCCCTGTCTCCAGTAGTGTGGCAGAATCTTTTCCATGGAAGTTGAGGAGTATAAATCTCTCTATAGTTGAAACACATTCTGCAGTCCCTTTTCTTATAAAATGAGGCCATCATTTTTAATTTGCAATTCTCCATTTGCCAGAGTTAATGTGCTCACCTTCCATACAGTATGGAAGAGGGATGTTAGCTAGTGCATTAAACACCACCAGTTACATCTCGGCCTTACTTCTAATCTTACCATGACAGAGGCCACCAGCTACTGCAGTCATGCACTTCAGTCCTGCAGAGATTATAAGCACTACATTCTGATTAAAAGAGGATTCCATCTGTTATAGAATTACACAGAAAGATCCTTCTGCCTCTTGGCAGTTTTCTTAGTATGGGTCAGCACTTCACTTCCTTGCTATGATGCTGAAAGGTGTGCCAGAACTTGTTTAAGGCTATATGAAAGTCTTTCTTGTGGCCCTAATGGTTTTCATAAAGTACTCACATGCCCATATAGTCACTGTCACTGCAGCCTTCTAGGCCCAGCAGTACCTCCAAGCTGAATCAGGACAGCCCTCCAGAAACAGTGCCTGAAAAGCCACCTTCTTCCCTCATGATTGGTGTCCTTCACTGTGTCCGACAGTTACCACCATGACAAGCATTAACTACTCTTCACCCACATCACCTTGCTGTCACCTCAGTATAATTTAAAGTCTTGAACACGGTCCATTCAGACTCAGTATTCATGCCGTCTTTCGGAATGTGAGGTCTGAGAGGTAAGAATTCAGTCAGTCTTAAATGGAAGCTTTCACCACACATTTTCAATAGGCCCTCACTGCACATTTGGCCTCCTGCATTTGTATTGCTGATGCACTGTCTTGAAATTCAAGTCACTGCCAGGTGGTGATTAATTGACAGTGCTGCCATTGTATTCTCTTAGTTGTACAGAACAACAGAGCTGATGATATGACCACAGTTGTGTATCATCAACATTGGCTTTCAGTGCATCAAGTTGGCATAATGGTTATGGTGTTTACCTTACAGATACAAAGTGCAGGGTTTGATTAAAACATTGGGTAACTGGCTAGGCTTAAAATGGCCCCAAACTATGAACCTATGTTCTGTATTGTGGTTCACATCATGTATATGCTAACAGCACTATTCACTTCTCAGTTATTTTGTAGAAGGCTGGATATGTGATCTAAGAACATAATTGATTTAATTCATGAGAATTTGCTGTTGTAGAGAACTCAGGATAATATAAGGAATTAGCACAAAGTGTATGTTGAACAAATTCAAGATGCCTCATCTGTGAAATTGCATAATTCAATCAAAATTATATAAATCTCTAAAATGTTTCAACCTACAAAAACATGTAGCCCTGAACCTTGACCTTCATTAGTATTACATGATGCTGAATGTCTGTGCACCAATTCATCATGTTCTGCCTTTTTAAAGAAAGAATACAGGGAACTCTGTGTATGCATTTGCCATAAACAAAATATACCTAATGTTTCTGAGGATGGTAGTATTTATTAATAATGTTCGTCTATACAAAAACACAGACCTTTTGTATTTGCCTGGACCTCTGAGAAGTAGATGCCAAACAGTATGGGTCCCAGGACAGATCCCTGGGGAACACCACTAATGACAGGCATGCTGTCAGAGGTGGATGCACCTTTTTTGATCTTGTGGGTCCTATTAGTGAGCCAGTTGGCCACACACATGATGAGACAGGGATTTATGCCAAGTTGTGCTAGCTTTTTGATGATGCTCGAGTCAGGGATTGAGTCAAAGGCCTTGGCCAAGTCAAGGTAAGCTTTGTGTACTAACTTTCCCTCATCCAGGGCCTTGGTGACAGTCTCAAAGATGTCAACCAGGTTCAACATGCAAGATCTGCTCTTGACGAATCTGAACTTGGTGGGTTCAAGTGCTTGGAGATTGCCTAGGTCCTTGTTTATGAGATCCATAATAATATGTTATATGGCTTTACAGATCGGACTTGTCAAGCTAATGGGGCAATAGTTTCCAGGGTCAGTAGTGGCACCACCTTTGTGCAAAGTGATGACAATGGCAGTTCTCCACTCTGCTGGAATGAAGCCTGTACTTATGCTGTGGTTGAATAGGGTGCTCAATGGCGAAGCTTGTTTTTGCTGGAGATGGTGCAGAATACAGCCTGGGATACTATCAGGTCCCATGGATAGTGCATTTAACACTTGATCTATGGAGATTTGAGGTGTGGGACAAGTATCTGGGATGTTGAATGGGCCTTTGGGGGGGCAGTGGGTTGAAGTTTGTGCTGAACCTATCTGCTAGCAGGTTGGCTAAGTCAACAGGATCAGTGTAAGTGATACCGTTAAGTACTAATTCAGAACAAACCTGGGCTTTGCCATGAAGGTTTCTGATGTAACTAAAAAAGGCTTTGTGGTTTCCCTTTGTTTCAGAGGCTAGTTTTGATTCATAATTGATTTTGAAGCTTTTCTCCAGTGATCTAATTTGCTTGTTGAGGCTAAGGAGGGAGTTTTTCCAGTCTGGAATTTGTTCCTTTTTACCCTTGGACAACAATTTCTTCCTTTTGTTGTAAAGCCTGTTGACAGAGACTGTCCACCAGACAGGTTTGTGTTTCCATGAGGGGCAGATTTTAGTTCTGTTGAGTATGGCTGAGTCCATGTAGTTGTAGAGGTGCTTGTATACTGCATTGGCATACTGGTCAGCAAAGCTGTCTGCATCCTCTGAGGGGGACGGTGGTGTGAAGCTACTGATACCCTCCCTTAGGAGGCTGTAGTCAGCTTTTGAGAAGTTTTTTTAGCCTGGTTACTGGGGGTTGGGTGGGATAGAAACTTTGAATAAGACAGACCGATGATCTGATCTCTCCAGGGAAGAACATACTATGGGAGTGGTGCAGCAGTTACCCATGTTGGTGAAAACCAAGTCCAGAATGTTATCTCCCCTTGTGGGGGATGAGATGAGATGGTCTAATGCATTAGAACTGATGAAGTCAAGAAATTGTTGGGTGAGCACATTAGTGCAGGAATAGTTCACCCAGTCTACGGTGGGGTAGTTGAAGTCACCAAGGATTAGGGTGTTAGGGGGTACCTTGATCAAATTAAGTAAATCTAGGTAGAAGGAATGGGTGTCCTTTGTCATGAAGGGGGGTCTATAGTTATCAATAACTGAGATGGGTGTCTTGCCAACTGCCAGTTGCACCTGGAGTAGTTCCAGTGCATCATGCTGGCAAACCAGTCTGGAGGTGTGCCTATCCTTAATGAAGATAGAGACTCCATCACCCTTAGTCTTCCTGACCTCATTTTGGGGTCTGAATGTGTGGAACGAGGTATAGCCTGGTAGGGCAGGGGTGCTCTCCTCAGCCCTGAACCAAGTTTCCGTGACCGCACAGATGTCGGCATCTTCCAGTGGGAGGAGTGCCTCCAGTGAGTGCATTTTGAGATTAAGGCTACTAGCATTAAGCATCATGACCTTCAGTTTGCTTTTTGACAGATCTTTTATGTTGGAAGGTTTGTCTTTGGGACATTGCCTAAAAAGGCACAATGGGGGGAAGGCAAGAGCCTTGGCCAGGATACAGAATCCCATGGGTGACAGCTGGAGGCCATCTCTGGCAAAACATCGAGGACTGTCAACCATGTCATACCAAGCAGACAGATACTGGATCCCCTTGTAATGACACCAGAAATTAACCCAATTTTGAAGTCAATTCTTTTTTGTTGGTATTTTGGGATCATTCTTGCTGATGGTAGGATGCTGCTTAGGGCTTGGATCATACCTGCCTGAGACACATACTCTGAGGGCTCAATCATGTCTTTCTTTATATTGTCCAGGGAGGTATGTCTCAAGTCATTCACACCAACAACATGGACAATGACAGAGTCATACTTGTACCTGTTGTGGAGAGACTTAAGTGCATGTGTGATGTGGTGGATTCTGGCACCTGACAAAAACTGATCATGACCTTCTCCTTGTCGAGCCTGGTGAGGGGGAAATCAGTGTGGTTCACAATTGAGTCACCAATGACTAGTATGTTTGGTTTATTGTTATGCCTTATGGACTGTGTTTGTGAGACACTGGTGTGTTGTCTGCTGTGTGTGATGTGTTTGGCGTATGTGGAATGTCTGTGAGTGTGTTTTGGAGGTCTCTGATGTTTAGGTAAGTTTTTATTGAGGACCTCTGCATAGGTGTGTGTGTGTTGTGCTTGGTTATGTGATGTGAGTGGTGTGGTGTTTGTGCTAGCAATCTCCTCTTTGTCAGGAGTGCTGACTGTGGCATGAGAGAGCATAGATTCCATGTTACTGATGTAGATGCATTTCTCACAAGTAGAAGAATTATATGTTAGGAGAAGAGGGCTGTCAGTGAACATGAGTCAGTTGCTGCACTGTCTCCGTATGCCCATGTTGGCCATGTACCTTTCTGATATCAGAAAGTTGCTTAACAAGCCAATTTTTGTTTCATTTTTGAAGTGTAATTCTGGCCAACAGACGTATACCTTTAATATCAAAAATCATATACACTGATCAAATTAGCTTTGTAAAATGGCTGATCAAGAATTGGTCATGTGAAAGTCTTATGAAATTGCTCTTTGAGCTGTGCGAAATTTCATATACCATGGCTAGTTAATACCACTGATTTTTGGAAATTTGTTACGACACTTTATAATGGTGTTATTTATAAAAATGGTTATATGATATGGATTTTCTCAGTTTGTTAAATGCAAGAAGCCTGTGGATATCAACTCAACTGCTTCTTTGTAACCCAATAATACAATATAATTTGCCATTATGCTTAAAGAAAAACTAGACCAGCTGGACTGTTTTCTTAGCTGTTATTCTTATTGATTGCTGAAACAACTTGCCCAAGTTCAGGTTGTGGCTCAGGTGCTGGAAGATTGGGGATTTTGTTTACAGTCCTGACTCCTGGTGCATTCTTGTTAGCATCCTGGGGGTGGCCTTTGGGAAGCATGCCTCACCTTTTCAGGAAATGATCAATTTTCCCTGTCCCACTTAAAATCAAGCACCTCATCATGATCTCTGCTTTTCTCCTGGGATTCTACTGAGGTGGGTGTGCCCAGGAGGAAATGTTCCTCCCTTCCTACCAAAGACAGGTAAGCAGACTTAAGCCTCCTCATTCCTCCCTTCCCTTTCCCAACCAGCTCCAACAGGTGCCTGAGCCACTGGCCAAACTCAGGTTGTCTAGGTTATATTCAGGACTTTATCCCTGTGTGCTACTGGAGTTATAGAACAACCCATTCAGCCATCAGAAAATCAGTATTTTCCATAATATATTGCCTGACAATTTTAGCCAGTTATAAGACATGTTCTTAGCTTGTTATAAGGGTATACTTTCCATCTCCAGAAACATACAGCATAGGGGATGTTATATGGTATAGTTTTCTAGAGTCTGCATGTAGGTCTCTACTGCCACATTTAGTTGACTGAGTTTTGCTCATAAGTTATTTAAATTCAGACTAGGAGATTAGGTTGGTTTCTTGGACAGATATTTTTTTTTCTTGTAGAGTATATTTTAAGAACAGTTTGGAAAAGGAAATTAAAAGATGCTGTCACGAATGACAGAGGTAGGAAACTAATTGCTTTCTTGTAGAAATATAATTTGTTTCTAGCTATATAAGGGAACATTGAGCCTTTCTATTCATATCTGTAAACACTGAAACTGAATTAGTAAAAATGAATTAAATATGTCAAAACTGAAAACATAAATAAAAGTTATTTAGGGAATAATATAGAGTGAAATATTTTATAAGTATTGCTATTAGTAGGGTGGGCTGTGCCCACTACATTCCCATATATGGGCTGGCTGCACCCTTTACACCCTTGCTTGATATATGCACTACCTCTGAGCTTGCAATATTTTGGAAGTATGGTGAATAGATGGAGTAGGGTGTTGCATGACATGAGCAAATTATGTTTTCTGGATAATTCAAAATATGATAGTTATTAGGGTGCCTCGTCTTATAGAGTCTTCATTTTTTTTTCATTTTGTTGAAAAACATGTTAATAAAATGAAAGACAACTTTGTACACTTGGTAGACTTCTTTACCTGTGGTAGGGTGGATAGATCTAGTCATGAAAATTAATGCATGAAGCAAAATAAAGAAGTTATGTCTAACCATAACGTTCCATCTGTGTTGTCAATCTTCACCAATCCTTGACAGTGGGTTACTTGTCCATATCTTCCAGCTCGCACTCTCCAAACTCTTGAGCCAGGCACTACCCATAATGCTCCTCACAAAGATTACCTCAGATCAAGTTTTCCCAATAAGTAGTATATAGAAAACAAAAATATGGTCAAATATAGAAAATATACAGACCGAGGCCACATACAAGTCTGTAAAGGGAAACTAGCTGAGGACTAATCTGGTCTACTAAGAGTCTTTGGATGGAGGAAGGTGTGTGGGGATGTCAAGGATTGGTGAAGATCGACAACACAGATGGAACGTTTTGGTAAGACATAACTTCTTTATTTGATGTTGTCAAACTTCACCCAATCCTTGACAGTGAGACTTTAGCCTTGGAAGGTCTCACATAAGAATATTCCTAAGCACCATAGAGCCAAAGGATACTCGACCCCTCGATGTCTGACCTAATTTGTAGTGAGTGATAAAGGTATGATGACAAGACCATGTGGCTGCTGCACAGATGTTGTCTAGAGAAGCTCTGGCATGAAAAACTGCTGATGGCGCCACAGCTCTTGTTGAATGGGCTTGAACTGGTTTGGGAAGTTGAAGTCCTTTAGAGTTATAGATGAACATCATGCAGTCTCTGAGTCATTTAGGTAAAGTAAATTTAGCAACCAGATTACTCATAAGGAGGGAAAAGAATGCTACAAATAACTGATCCAATTTTCTAAATTCCATAGTTCTTTGAAGATAAAATCGTAGTTGTCTGTGCACATCTAGTAAATGAAGGGTATATTCCCCTTTGTTAGAAAACTAAGGAAAAAAAAGATTGGTAACTGTAGTGACTGATTAATATTGGTTTCGGAGACTACTTTTCATAAAAAAGATGGATTTGTTTTGAGTGCGACTCTATCTTTATGAAAAGTTAGGTAGGGTGACTTGCATGATAGGGCCTGTAGCTCAGAACCCCTTCTTGTAGAAGTAATAGCTACCAAAAAGAACATCTTCCAAGATAAATATTTCAAGTCACAAGATGGTGATGGTTCAAAAGTGGTCTTAGTTAAAGCTTGAAGAGCAATAGTTAGATCCCAAGGGGGAGCTGGTTCTTTAAATGGGGTTTTTAGTATCAGGAGTCCCTTTAAGAAAGCTCTACAAAGTTTGTGAGACATTAGAGAAGAGTCATTCAAGCCTGAATGGAAATTTGTAATCGCTGTCAGATGAACTTTTATCATAGATGCAGAGGAACCAGATTGGAAAAGTGTATTTAGAAAATCCAGAACTTCATGAATGGGACTAGTATAAGAGTCCAGTCCTTTATTCAAGGCCCATCTAGTAAACTTCTCCCATTTGCTTTGATACAGTTTTCTAGTAGGTTTGTGATGAGCAATAATAATACAATGGACAGGAGAAGAAAGGAAAGAATGCCTGACAATCATGGGAATTGGGGAAGCCATGCAGTGAGCTTGAGATGTTGGTGATCTGGATGAACCATGCCCTCTGGGTGAGTTAGCAGATCTGGAAATGGGTCCAAAATCCATGGTTTCTGTATCAGATGAGGCCAAAGAAAAGGAAACCAAACTTGTCGAGGCCAGAAGGGGCAATGAGGATTACTGAATTCTACGCCCTTTGGATTTCTTTAGGAATTGCAATATGAGAGGAGTCAGGGGAAAGGCATATAACAGACTGGGAGACCAATCATGGAGAAGATCGTGTCTGGGTGACTCCCCCAGAAGGTGGATTAGGGCAAAGTAACTTCTGCAGTTGTTGTTCAGGAAAGAGGCTAAGAGGTTGCAGCAAGGTTGTCTTGGAGGTCTATACAGCAGATCCAGTTTCCCTTTTCCAAGAACAGAAGTATGGATTGAACTGAGACTATCTGGAATTTGGTTTGCTGAACTGCCTTGTTGAACTGGCTGAGATCCAAAATGGGTCTCCAGACCTCTGTTTTTTTGGGCACTAAAAAGAATCTTGAGTAAACCCCGGATTCTGTTTGGTCTGGTGGGACTTTTTGAATGACTCTTTTTTTGATCAGGTTTTGAATTTCTAAGACTGCTGCTTCCCTTTGATTGGGGGGAACATCCAGGAGTTTTTTCTGGGATTTGGGATTTACAAATAGTGGAATTTTGTAACTTCTGAATATTATCCCCTGCACCCATTTGTCCGAAGTTATCAATTGCCAGGCATGAAGGTGCAGAGATAGTTGCCCCCCGACTGCCTCCAGAGGAAGGCAATTGGCCCCCCATTCAGGGATGCTGATAGGAAGTTTCAGAGAAAGATTATTTGGACCCCTGATTTTGTGGTCCATTTCTGCCCCTAGGGCGGTGTCTTCCATTGCTTCCCCCTCTGCCCCAGGGGAAGTCTTTGCCTCGTGATTCTTGGAAAGGCCCTTTAGATTTTTTAAACCATAGTCTCCCACTCCTTTGATTCCTAGAATAAGGTCTCTGAGGCGTGGAGAAACATATGCCTACAGCAGATAGGGTCTTACCATCTTTCTCACATCTGGCTAGGGTGTCTTTTACCTAGGGTCCAAAAATGGCGGATCCATCAAAAGTCACATTGATGAATGACACTTTAAATGTTTCTGCAAAGTCACACAAACACATCCAGGAATGCCTTCTATTGGCTATGCCTGAACCTGCTGCCCTGGTCTTCCCTTCAACTGCACGCACAATGAGCCTCATGGATGAATTTGAGATAGCATCAAGGGTTGCAAGCTGAGAGGAAACTTTGTCATGAACTCCTTCAGTTGCTGCTCCTGAGAGAGTATTTGAAAGCTCTTTAATCAAATGTCTCTGTAATCTTGTAAGGTATGCCATATAATTCAAGGACCTTGGAGCAAAGGTTGTTGAAGCATAAACACACTTCATAAATCTATCCAAAGTCCTAGACTCCTTGTTAGGAGGATGGATAGTGGGCCTCTCTTCAGCGAGTCCCCTTTTTGGTGGCAGACACTATCACCATGGCATCAACAGGAATTCTGTTTTACCAATGTGGCTCATATTTGGGGGCAGATAATATCTGGTCAGGTCTCTTGGGCATTGTCTCTATGGAATTGGGCATCTTCCATGCCTGCTGAGCAATAAATTTAATAAGATTGTTAGTGGATGGAGAGATCCAAGAAGTAGAGGCCTGGGCATGAAAAGCCTCCATGTATACTGACTCCTCCGAGGAAGGTTGAATGGATGACAAACCACCTCTCTGTTTCAGGATTTCTAGGATGTTCCCGAAGGAAACATCATCAGGGGGTGACCTGGAGGAACCTTCCCCCCATCAAAAATCAGTATCTTCAGTGTAAGACTCTTCCAGGGAGTCCAGGTGCTTCCTCTTGGACTTTCTCTTCATAGGGAATTCCTTGGGGGGGATAATCCTGGGAAGTGTCCAAAGAGGAGAACACTAAAGTGAGAATCACCTGGGACTTTTGTGTCCTCTCTCCTGGGGGTGAGATTAATGGTAGCTCAGTTCAAGAGGAAGTAGAAATCTGTCCTGACAGGGATGGCAATGACTGAGAATCCCCAATTGATAATGCCTTCTTCATAATCTGGAAGGTAGTCCCCCCCTGTAGAGTGATGGGATTCTGGAACAAAAATAGACTCCTTAAGAACTGGGGTCGCACCCTGTACCCAGGAGACTGCCTCTGGAACAGAAGCCTGGGCACAACTACAAGGGCCAAGGCACCAAGAGACATAGACAGTTCTGAAGGAACCGAAAAGGTACCACGCATCTTGGACCTGACCAGAGAGTCTTGACCTGGGAGGTCTGTGGTGCCAAATGCTCTGAGATACTCAAGGCAGTTCTCGGAACTGGAGATGAAGATGCTAACGGAATTGAGTCAGTCAGAGCAGGAAGTGTTGGGATCAAAGGCTCCAAAGGCTCATCAAGAGTTGGAGGAGGAGGGCATGAGGGTGTCATAGGCCAGATTTTTTCCACGCTGGTTTGGCTCAGAACCAAAGACAATCCTCTCCCACATGTAGCTCATCCACTAGTCTCATGGTATCTACCTCTGATAGACTCTTACTAGAATGCCCAGATGCAGTGGAAAGAGATCTTGGGGGTCTCACTTCCACAAATGGAGTATCTCTAAATAGGTCCACAGGTGGGGCATAGGAAGATCTTGGGAGCACAGACAGCCCTGATTGCTTAGGTTCTGATTTATCAGTAGGTACTGAGACAGAGGCTGTCGGCTGCAAAACCTGTTTGGTAGATGTAGTCAAATCCTCTGGTGCCAATTGACTCTTCGGTACTGAGGAAGATTTAGCTATTTTTCTAGTCAGTTCCGAGTATTTTGGAACCAAGAAATGTCTTTTCTTTGAAGCATGGGAAGAAGAAGATGATGAAGTACTATTTTTCTCCCTGGATTCAGAGATGGTCTCATCGAAGAAAGATTTAAGAAGCCCTTTCAAAATTAGTTTGTTTTTTCTCTGTTAAAGTGGGGGTAGAAAACCCATGACAAATCGCACAATTCTCTTGTAAATGAATCTTTCCAAGACAGTACACATACATGATATGTCCATCTGAGCTGGGCATTTTACCCTCACATTTCTTACACCTCTTGAATCTGGAAGTGCCCTTAGAAGGTTTTGAGGGAGAAAGATTCTGTTGTTGATCCACCATAATCAAAAGGGTGAAAGAAAAGAAGTTTTTTTTTTTTTTAAGATCGATAGAAAGAAACAGGGAAGGAAAAATACCAGTGAAGGTATTAAAGAGTACCTTTAATGGTATTTAAGAAAGAAAAGAAAGAATACCAATGATGGTACTGGACAGTGTACCAACGGCAGAAATTGCAAAGGAAGTGGAGCCATTAGAAGTACTAAGAATTATAGGAATTGAAAGAATTTAAAGAATGATAAAAAAGAAAGAATTATACAAAAAAATTAGAAATCACTTACAATAAATAGCCAAGGCTCGAGAGAATGAAAGAACACAACTGGTCTACAAAACGGCAAATGAGATCTGAGATAATCTTTGTGAGGAGAATTATGGGTCGTGCCTGGCTTGAGAGTTTGAAGAGAGTGAGCTGGAAGATATGGCCAAGTCAGTTCCGAGGTTTGGAACCGAACCCACTTTCAAGGATTGGGTGAAGATTGACAACATCAGATGTAAAATTTTTTCAAGTGCTGCAGCATCAATCCTCCCAGTTATAAATAGGAGAAGTTCATTTAGAGGTGAGAGTTAAACTCATCCACACAAAAAAAAAATGGCTGTGCATTCCCACTATTACTCTCACTATTAATTTGGGTTTCTCATATGTCTCCAGTCACTAACCATGTTATGAGCCAACATGCTGCCGGGTGGTGGTCACTTAACAGCTCAGCACTTGTCTTAATCCGAATATCCAAACCAGGCAGCATTAGGTCTAATGACATGACTGCAAAGTAACTTTTGGCTTAAGCTGCTGTGATATCAGACATTCTTACGAGCATCACTGTGTTCAAAGAAGGTATGTATAATCCACATTTAGCCCAGAAGTCCAAAAATGGTTCTTCATTCACATTCATATCAGGCAAGCCAGTTTTCTCACTTGCTCATCTGCAAGTAGCTCCATTATTTCTCAAGTGTTTAAGACCTTAACAGTTGAGGCACGAGCAAGGAAAGGTAATAAAAAAGGTACTGCAAATTTATACACCCTTAAGCTAATAAGAAAAAAATAATATAAAGCAGCATTTAAAACTGAATAATAAAATTATTTATTTGAAGATGATAAAATTAAGCACTGCACTTGTTAAAATCAAATATACAAGCAGTTCCAATATCGCACAAGGAAAATATAGCATGAATGTGTTTAAACAAACAAGTGGCATAGATAACAATTCTTACTAATAGTTTATCTGGAATCTGTAGCTGAATGGATACACTGAATTTCTATCTTCCTATAACTTAGAAGTCCAAAACATAGTGGCATGTTTTCACATGCAGAGAGAAATCTTATCTGTGCTCTGTCCAGAAATGTAGTTCAACTGTATAATCCAAAAGTAAAATAGTACCTTTCTCTCTACTTAAGAGTCCAAGGAAGTTATTCCTGTTCAATTTAGAATTTAAATAGTACACTTCCTTTTTCCATAACCTTTTAACTATGAAAAAAGATAGAGACCAACAAGCTAGTGTCCAACAAAAGATAATGCATTTTTTAGCTGAAGGCAGTTTTGGTAAACATACTTTTGTGAAGTTTGATTGCTTTCAAATAGTTTTACTGCATTCCTACTGAAAGTAGCCACATGCTGAGCACTGTTCACACTTTTTTCATTCCATATATGTATACATTGTGGCAAGCTGCATAATTCATAGCAGTGTCAGTCTTATGGAAATATATATGTATTTACACAGCATCTTCATAATTCTTCTTCCCCTCGTTAGATACAAGGAACCTTTCTGACAAGACCATCAAGAAATCAATGATGTTGAAGGAACATTTCAAGTTGTAATCAACAACTTATTTTATTCTGAAGAGCTTTCTGCATTTTATAACATAGTAAAATACTTTTGTGAATTTCATTTATAATTATTGTCTCCTTGCTGTGATAGAAAATCCTGCCCTATTGATTGTCCATTGGATCCTTGTGTCGACATGGTGCTCCACTGGATGGTTATTTCCTGCCCTTCCAATTAATCCAATGAGGGAAAGAACTCCGGTGCAGCAATAATACAACCTTAAATTGTGAACAACTCAGCGAGCAAACAAACAAGATACTTTTAACTCATAAAATCACGTGATTAAACGCTTTCATCCATTAACCCGTGGACTTCATCAGAATCAATTAAGCAGATTAATTGTTTCTTTTTATATACATTTTGGCGCCAATCTTTCATCAATATTTAAAATGACCGAGCCATAAAACACATGTATACTGGCGAACAAAAAGTGCTTATAATATACATGAAATAATCATTATAAAACTTTCCTTTTCCAAAAACATTCCTTTGCTAAAAAGACTTCCTAAATAAAAAACACTTTTCTATATATATATCATTCCCCGTATCATCAATAAATAAATATATATATTGCTAGCAGCCCATAATCAATGTCATATGATGGTCCAGTATGAATAGAGTCCATTAGCCTTTCCAAATAAATCTATGATTGAGGAAAACGTGTTTAAAAATATGTAAATTCATTCATATCTGATGTCTTGTTCTATAATACTTAATATTACTTGTGATTCTCCTATACTAATGTGTGTGATGAAATAAGTAAAATAAATTAATAAATAGGACAAATAATGGATGTGTGAAATTTATCTAAAAATATATTGAATATGTATATTATAAAATATTGAATATATGAATAATAAAATATGTAAAATACGTTAAAATATAAAATTAGAAATATAAATTTAAAAACTATAAAATTTATTTTATATATTATAAATCAATGAGTAAATACACAAATATATAAATAAAAAGAATTCTTGTTTATTAAATTCTGCACACATCTCATGTGGCTATTTTGTGTTTTAAACAGAATAATATATAATACGTGATAAAAGTACTTAAAATATATTAGTGAATATATGTATTGAATGAATGAATAAAAAAAACTATAATACTTTCATTTCAATTAGTCAAATTACTATGTGACTCCCTAGTGCCTTCCCTTCTTATTATACCCCTTAGTGTTGTTATTATTATTAACCCAAACTACTTTTCTTTATTGATTTGTCCTAGGGGATGGGAATTCTTATGCTTCTCCCTCTTATGTAAATGCTGTTATCTGTATAACATATAATACATTAATGAAATAAGAAAAATGTACATATTTAATAAATATTGTTATAAGAGAAACGGTTTCAATGAAATATAATCATTTAGCCAAGGTTTAGTCGAAGCGTCAGTAAGTATTTGCCATTTAGCTTCTCTCTCAGCTATATAGGCTTTAAGATTACCTCCTCTATTATTAACTTGTATTCGTTCTAATATTGCAAATCTAAACTGATGTGTATTATCTGTCTCCTGTATATGTCTATATAATGCATTACTGGTATCTTTCTTTTTAATAGCATATAAATGTTCATAAATTCGCCTCTTAAATTTCCGTTCTGTCTTCCCTATATAGTAACAGCTACACTTACAACATTTAGCTAGGTATATAATGTTCTTAGTATTACAATTACCCCTAGCATATTTTATTCTAGTTCTGTTAACATTATCCAGAACTATACTTTCATCTTCGTTTATGGCTTTGCAATACTGACAACTTCTGCATTTTCTAGTTCCCCTATTGTCTTTCCAATCTCCTTTATGGCTAACATTCCTTTCCAATATGGACTTCAAATTCATCTCCATCCTGTAAACAAATATAGGTCCATCACCCACAAACTTACTTAAATCCATATCTACTGTCAATACATTCCAATATCTTTTAACCATTTCCTTTATATTGTAAATTGTAATTGTAATTGTAAGTGTTTTTATTTAGGAAGTCTTTTTAGCAAAGGAATGTTTTTGGAAAAGGAAAGTTTTATAATGATTATTTCATGTATATTATAAGCACTTTTTGTTCACCAGTATACATGTGTTTTATGTCTCTGTCATTTTAAATGTTGATGAAAGATTGGCGCCAAAATGTATATAAAAAGAAACAATTAATCTGTTTAATTGATTCTGATGAAGTCCACGGGTTAGTGGATGAAAGCGCTTAATCACATGGTTTTATGAGTTAAAATTATCTTGTTTGTTTGCTCGCTGAGTTGTTCACAATTAAAGGTTGTATTATTGCTGCACCGGAGTTCTTTCCCTCATTGGATTAATTTGTATTTTGGAACTGTGGTCGTGGATATCGCCTCAGCATTTATTTCTTGTCTTTATTTCTCACCTTATCATCCTTTTGTCACTGTTCCCTAAGTTGTGCAATACCATCTCATATCTTTTGCAGTGCATGCTGATAAAAGTTTGTATAAGTTCATTTTTGCTAGAAAAAGAAATACTATGGGCTGTGGCTAGAAATGCCTTTTGGTAGTCCCTTGGGACTACAAGTCCCTCCCTTAGTTGTTCATTCTGTGTACTGGTAACCCTTGTCCTGGTATACAGACTCCTTCTGCCTTTGGAAGCCAGAAGCCTTCTTGACTATCTCAGTCAGGTGCATATAAACTAGGATATGAGTACTCTGCCTGTATCAACTTTCTCTTTGTGGTCCTTTCCGATTCCCTTTCTAATTGAAATTTAGTAGTTTTTGACAAATATCTTTAATATTTAAGTATACTGTTACCAACCATGTCTTTCTCTAAGGTAGCCCCCTTTCAGCAACAGTGGATCACCTTCTGTGAGCTGTAGCTCAGTTGCCTCCCTGCTACTACTTGACTCTTTCTCTGAAGTAGTCACATTAGTAACATTTGCTAGAGGTAAGGGTATTAACCGGGTCTGCTCTGTTACCTTTCCTCCCTCATTTGTTTCAAAGGGGGGGGGTGCAGTGGGTGCAGGGAGTAATGTTGTCTCCTTACAGCAAGCAGTTCTCGGGTTCAATTCTTAGATGGGGTGCCTTCTGTGCAGAGTCTGCATGTCCTCCCTTTACTTATATATTTGCTGATCTCTGGATGAATTTTTGTTTCCTGATCTTTGCTGAAATTTTTATTTTTGTTCTAAGGGATTTGGCACAGCACTTTAGCTTGAACTAACTGGTTCCACATAGGAGGTCCTTTACAACTCTCTGGGGCAGCAGGGAGTTTGTGGTGTACTCATTCCAGGGTGGAACCACTGTTCAAACAGCTTTTGTGTTATCCGATTGGCTCAAGGCTTGGCTTTGGATGGGTCTTTTATCTTGCTGGTATAAAGTATTACCTTTGTGTGAATTTCTGCTTATCTTGCTAGAAGCTCCATTGTGCCTGACTGAGAGTGTTTCTTAAACATTCTGGAAATACAGAGCTGATATACATATATTTTTGTACTTTATGTAACTGTTCAGTGATTATTAACAGTACTGCACTGTTTTTATTTGCTTGACTGAATTATTTACTTATTTGTGTCTGCATTTATATATTTGCTGACCTCTGGCTGAATTTTGTTTTTCTCCCACCCTCCCGACGAACTGCTGATGTGTTCTTTAACTTGGTGGCTTTTGCAGTTAACCACCCCTACTATAAATTTGATATGGGACACTCCTCCCTGTCCCATCTCAGTAGCTCATTCTACCTAATACAGAGATCATTTGAGAAGGCCAACCCCATTAGATTCTTAACCTTGAATTATCTTCTGTTCCTCCTCTCTCCCTTTACTTTATAAAAACAAAAAAAACACTTTATTCAGCTGCTTTTGCTGCATTTTTGTTTTTTCCTCCTACTCTGTTACTTCATCTTGTGTTTTCTGCTGCTGTATTTACCCGAAAATAAGACTGTGTCTTATACTTTCCCCCCACCAAAAAAAGCATTAGGGCTTATTATCAGGGGATGCCTTATTTACCCTCTTGTAAAACAATCTACATTTATTCATTTATTCATGTACAAAAATTGACATTTATTCATGTACACAAATCGACATTTATTCATCTACACAAACTGACTTTTATTTGGTACTTTCCATTACTGGGCAACAGTTCTAGGTAACGCGTTAACAGTTGTGTGAGAATTCTACATAAACAGTGCAGCAAACATTTCCCCTTTAGAGTATATCTACACCTTGGCTTTCAAAGTGCAATATTTCATGCTTAACAAAAAGTGCAGAAAAATCTCAATACATGTGTATTGGAGGAGGGGAAAAAAACAGGTGAATAACTGCCACTTTTTGAGTGGTGATGCTTTCTTTATTCCTTACCCAAAAGGTAAGAGAAGAATGATGGAAAGTCATAAAAATGAAGTCTGGGAACTAGTGGCCTTACTTTGTAATTACCCCTTGATAATGAAACATTACCATAATACAATAAAATAAAAAAACTGACAAGAGCTTGCTGGCAGCTGAAAGCAGAAGCAATCCATTCTTTTGCCCCAATAACAGAAAAGTTATTCAAATACAGTCATGTCATCTTCTTCTGGAACATTGTCATAAGTCTCCTCTCCAGCCCCCGAATGCCGGTCTGAATTTCTTGTGACTCCATTTCCTGTAGAACCATTAACCCCAATCTGTCATGCCCAGCAATAGAGCTTTCCTTAAATGAAGACTGCTTGTCCATGTAGCCTGCTCGTAGTGCATTGGCAACACAGCTGTCATTTTACCCCATGAATTCTTCACCCAAGTCACGACCTCTTGCAGGCTAGGCTTCACAAAGTTTCCATGCTGATTTCTCTCCATTCTATTTTCAATGTAGTCATTGAGTTCCATGCACAAATGGTCCTTGAATGGCTTGTTTATTGCAATATCAAGAGTCTGGAGATAGGCAGTCATTCCTGCGGGAATCATTATTTGATCTGTTCTTCTCTGTGCAAGGAATTTCTTCATGTCTTTAGCCCGGTGAGTGCTGGCTGAATCCCAGACTAGCAGACCTGTTTTGCCACCTCACAAAACAAGTGGCAGCATCACATTGACCCCATAAGTGCTTGTGTGCACCAGGCTTTTTCAGTTTCAAGAATATAAATGCCTGAAACATGTTCAATCTTATCTTTCTTGCCCTTACTAATGATTAGGGGTGTGGTTTTCTTTCCATCTAGACAAATTGCCAAAATACAGGTAACACGTGCACTTTTGTAACCAGTGGAGGGAATGTAGATTGACGAGGCACCCCTCTGATCAATTGTTGTTTGAGATCCTTGGCCCATAAACACTGCAGTTTCATCCATAGCAATCATGGGAGAGTTGGTATTTAGAAAAGTTGATGCCATCAACAAAGGACTTAAATGCAAGTGCACATTTAATAACTTCAGTATCTTCCATCCTGAACAGTGTTGTTGATCTTCTTAGAGACAGTTCATATCGCTGAAGTAAGCCATCCAGCCAGTGTTGTGATGCTTTGAATTCTTCTGGGGATATTTCTAACTGTGGTGCCATTGCAAGGGCAAATGTTTGAATATTAGCACTGCACACAACCAAAGCCTTTGCTCTCCTGTTAACAATCCAGTCACAGCTGATGTCTTCCAGCTCAGGAAATAATGGTTGCCGACCTGATTCACACTTGCACTTCTTAGAGTTTCCCTCGTCCACCTGTTGACTGAGATTATCGTACCATTTTCAGACCATTCAGGGATTCAACTTCTTCTCTTTGCAGAAAGCCATCAGATTCTTTCCATAGAAGTCCTCCACAACTCCTTTCTTGTACTCGACGGAATAGCTCTTTCTTTTTGCACTCATCTTGTCTGGGGGGGGGGGTTAATTGAAGACTTACGAGAAAGGAGTGGCAGCAAAAATGGTGACAATTAAGACACAACCACACCCATTCGTTATCAACTGCACATGTTTTACATGTGTTGTCTACACTTTAACCAATCAAAGTAAACTTGCCAGTGTTTATGGGCCAATGATCTCAAATGTCAAGTGTGAGTCAGGATTAGGGTTATAGTAAGAATTGTGGAGGACTCCCAGGGAAAGAATCTTATGACTTTCTGCAAAGAGAAAAAGTTGGGTGTCTGAATGGTCTGAAAATGACGAGTAGAGTACAATAACCTCAGTCAACAGGTGTCAATAATATTATTATTTTATAATTCGACAAGTCTGTCGTGTGTTGTTGATCTTAACTGGGGCTTATTTTTGGGGTAGGGCTTATATCATAACCATCCTGGAAAACCATGCTAGGCTTTATTCTCTGGTTAGGCCTTATTTATGGAGAAATACGGTACTTGCTGCTTGTGCTCTAAAGTGTTCAATTGCATCTTTTCTGTTATTTTTTTACTGCTTCTTTATATCCTGTTTAAATTGCAAGTGTTATTCTAAGCCTCTTAGTTTTGGTTTAAGCAACTGGGCTTTAGGCTTACCCCTTAGCTCTGCCTAGCCTTTCTCCATCAAATTCTGCAAAATTTGGATAGACAATTTCCTACAGTTTCTCCTGCCAGTCTGGTTGATATGGGCATCCTGAGACAGTGTAGCAACTGCCTCATGTACATGGACAACCATCTACTACTACCACCTAGGAACACAATTTGTCAGAGATGCAATTACATTAGGAACCTAGAGTCTATGCTATCTCCTTCACAAGCAAGTATATCTGGCATGGAGAAGATTGTCAGCACAATCACTACACCTCAAACACCATCCACACTTACACAACACACACCCACATATGCAGATGTCCTCAACAAAAACAAACCCCAACAAAGGAGACCTCTGTGGCAAAAACAACATATGATCTCCACAGCCCTCCACACAACATACCATCCATAGTCCACACACCTGTGTCCCATGGTCAGTAAGGCTTAACCATAAACCCAACATATTAGTCACAGGAGACTTCATTGTGAGACACACAATGTGCCTCTCACCAGAATGGAGAAAGAGAAAGTCACGGTTAGTTGTATGTCAGGTGCCAGAATCCACCATATCACATACGCACTCAAGTCTCTCAAGAACAGGTGCTGTTATGACTCTGTTGTAGTCCATGTTAGTGTGAATGACTTCAGATGTACCTCCCTGGACTATATGAAGAGATACATGATTGAGCTCGCTGAATATGTGTCCCAGGCAGGTACGTCCCTAGCTTTAAGCAGCATTCTACTGTCACCCAGAATGTTGCCTCAATACAAACAGAAAATTATTGACTTTAACAATTGGCTTAGTTTCTGGTGTCATTCCAGGGGGATCCAGTACCTGATATCCTGGGAAGATATGATCGAAAGACCATAATGCTTTGCCAGAGATGGCCTGCATCTGTCTCACTTGGGCTTCAGGCTTCTGGCAAAGGTTCTTGCCTCCCCCATAGTGCCTTTTTTAGGAAAAGTGATGAGATTAAAACAAGCAACAAAGAAATGTCAACAAAATGCAAATTAAAGGTCATGCTGCCAAACTCTAGGAGTCTAAACATGAAACTGCATTAATTGCCAGCATTCTTAACCCTGGAAGATGGTTGACAACTGTGCAGTCACAGAAACCTGGTTCAAAGATGTGGAGTGCACCCCATCCTTACCTGGTTACTCATTGTGTCATACATTCAGACCCCAAACAGTGGGTAGTAAAGCCAAAGGAGGTGGAGTTTCAATATATATTAAAGACATACACACCTCCAGGCAGGTCAAACAGTATGATGCGCAGGAGACACTCTAGGTGCAGTTAACCATTGACAATACCCCTATTCAAATCATAGCTAGTTACCATCCCCCACATCTGACTCAAGATGTCCAATCCACCTATCTGGAGCTCTTAGAATTTATCAAGATTCAACCATTTACCCTAATCCTAGGTAACTTTAACTACCCAAACATAGATTGGAAGGTTGGGAGGGTGGCCTAATGGTTAAGGTGTTTGCCTTACAAACACAAGGTGCAGGTTTGAGTCTCACAAGGGATAATTGGCTAGGCTTAAAATGGCTCACAAGGGCAGTTAGCCTAGTACTAACCTATGAAACTATGAAGAACTACCCATGTCAGAACACAAATGCCTAAAGATTCCTTGATTTTGTCAATGCAAACACCTTGTAGCAGCTAGTCAATACCCCCACAAGAGGTGATAATATCTTGGACTTGGTATTAACCAATATGAGTAACCACTATAGCATCCCTACAGTATCATCCTCCCTGGTAAGATCCAACCATAAAGCGGTCACTTTTGAAGTCACTATCTCCCCCGACCCCCCTCTAGCTAGAGTCAAACAAAAAACTTTTCTAAAGCTGATTACAACCTCTTGAGGGATGGTATAAACATCTTCACAGCCCCCTACCCCTCTGTAGGAACTGGCATCAATATCCAAAAACTATGCCAAAGCATTATAAGAGCATTTATATAGATGTATGGAATCAGGAATACCTGACAGGACTAAATCATCCCCTCAAGGAAGAGTAAACCTGTCTGATGGACACCTGCAATAAATAAACTCTATAAAAAAAGGAAACATTTGTTGTCTAGGACCAAGAAGGAGCAGGTGCCCAACTGGAAGCAATCTCTCCTTAGCCTGCATAAGCAAATAAAAGCACTAGTGAAATCCTCCAAAGGAAACTTCAAGTCCAAATTGGCCACATCTACTAGAGACAATCATAAGGCCTTCTTCACATATGTCCACAATCTCAAAGGAAGCACCCAGATCTGTTCAGAACTGGTGGTCAAGGACACCACATATACAAGTGCAGTAGATAGAGCAGATTTGTTGGCTGACAGATTTAGTGAAAACTTCACCCCTCTGTTCCCCTCAAAAGTAAATCAGGACATCCCCAGTACCTGCTCTCTCAAAAGCAAAAAATACAGCCTCCATAGGATGCAATAACATCCAAGGCTGCATTCTACATGAACTCAGGCAGGAACTTGCAGCACCATTAGGTGCCCTATTCAACCAAAGCCTGAGTACAGGCTTCATCCCAGCTGAGTGGAGAATACCCATGGTCATCCCTTTGCAAGCATTCACCGACTGGGGAAATCTATAGACCCATCAGCCTATCTAGCCTGATCTGCAAGGCCATGGAATGGATTATCATGGGCCTTATTAACAAGGACATTGGCAACCTCCAAACACTCAGTCCCACACAGTTTGGCTTTATCAAGGGGGGGATCATGTCTATTAAGTTTGGTTGACTTCTTTGAGACAGTCACCAAAGACATGGACGAAGGGAAGACAGTGTACACCGCCTACCTTGACCTGGCCAAAGCTTTTGACACTATTCCCCACTTGGGCATAATAGATAAATTCTCTCAACTAGGCATCAATCCATATGTTACCAGATGGGTAATAAACTGGCTCACTGATAGAACTCATCTAGTCAAAACTGGGGAAGCCACCTCAAACAATAGACCCATAATGAGCGGCATATCCCAGGGTTCAATCTTGAGGCCTCTGTTATTTGAGATATACTTTTCTGAGGTGCAGATCAATACCAGTGGGATGTGGCTGACCAAGTTTGCAGATGACTGCAAGCTGGGTGCTGTCATCATTTCCCCTAGTAATGTGGACATCATCCAAGAGAGTCTCACCCAAACAAATGACTGGTGCCAGAAACATGGCCTCAAGCTGAATACCAAAAAATGCAACATCATCTCCATGGGGAGAGCAATGTCCCCACAAATTATCACATTAATAACAATGTCCTAAGCACGCAATCAGTTATGAGGGATTTGGGCACCCAGGTTGACAGCAACCTGATTTTTGACCACCATGTTGCTTCTGTTGTACTGAAAGCTTTCTTCATGGCTCACCTCATAAGTAAGGGCATCTCATACAGGGACAAGGAGGTCATAATATCCCTGTATTCTTTCCTTATTGAGTACAATGCCCCTTTCAGCATGTACCATGCAAAGCACATGCAGAAGTTCCTCATCAGGAGAATCCAGGGCCTCAAACATCTACCATACTCAGATAAGCTAAAAGCCCTATCCCTCTTCTCAGTTTCATACATACTCCTCAGAGGTGACCTCTGTCTGGCATCCAAGGTGATCTTGGACCCCATTTGATTGGACTACTGCATATCTGCAAGTCAAGCTCCACTCGAGTAACCTGCATGCATGACCTCAACCTGATCTGTGACATCAACAGGACTTGTTGGTGGGATAGATTTGTGTCCTAGAGACTCCCCATCGATGGAATAGACTCCCTCTCCACGTCAATTAGAGTACCTCATTTCCCCTTTTTAAGTGCAACCTGGATAACTGGATGGAAAACAGAAAATACACCCCTGGGATTTCACCCGTATCCCTGCTGGATAGGGGCCTCAGGTGCTGGCTTGTCTAAATGTGGGATAAACTCTTGGCTAGGTTTATAAGGGCCAATAGCCTAGTAACATCCTATGATCATATGAAGTCTGGTTACATGTAACTGTATCTATCTATCTATCTATCTATCTATCTATCTATCTATCTATCTATCTATCTATCTATCTATCTATATTTATAAGGTACTCCATCATTATATTCATTGTTTGTTAGAAGATTTGATGTCATGTCATTAAACACAGCTAACTCCTTATCTGTCTGCCTCCTTTCCCATTTCAAATGTATCTTGGACAGTGGCATTTCAGAAGGGGCCTCCATTGCCCTTACTGCAGTGGACTGTCTGGGCAAGTAATGTTCCTCTGTTATCACTGCAGGCTTAGGAATAGTCATGTCTAGTGATGTATTATTCTTAACAGTGGTTTCTTTACCCTCTACCAAGACTAGGCAGAAATTATTTTGAAAATTGTAACAAATGCAATTTTAAGGCAACCCATCCTTATCAACTCCCTGACATGGGTTTAGTTCCCTACCCTTTTGATTGGACATTTGGAATGTACATGCGCCATATGATGACCAGTAGTTTTCCCTCACTGACTGTGATCAATTTATCTAAGATACCGGCATGTACATAAACCACTGTTTTTTCCTTCATATGTAAAATCTGTTATGAAGGTTTAGACTGCTCCCAAGGGTTCCCTTATACCAATGTGTGGTGCTGGCATACCTCTCAACCTCTTATTGCAAGTAATCTGGACAACACAAAAAATAATGGGGGGATAAAGGCCCCAAAATGGGGACAGATTTTAAATATTGCTCTTATAAATTTAGAAAGTTGCTAGAATTACAGGTTTTATATTATCAGGCATTTTCTGAAGGATATAAACTCTGTGAAATTCTGTCATTATTTAGTGACTTTAGTTCCCAGTGATTTTCCAGAAAACCACAAATTTTATGAGGAACAGACCAAAAATATGAGTTGAAAGTCTGGGAATTCTGCAAAAATCTGGAAAGTTGAGAGGTATAGGTGCTGGGTGTTCCTTTCTTGTGTGTTTGTGTCACCCTTTTTGCTCATTTCCTCAATAGTGTGAAATTTTTGGTCTGTTAACCAGATTCTCTTACCTTCAAAGTACAAGGTGATTACTTAAAGTGACTGCTTCCTTAACATAAGGTCCCCTAACATTTAAAAAGTAATAACTTGACATCCACTCACCCAGTTGGGAAAGTAAGTACTTAGTTCTGTAATGAAATAGATTACAGTATTATTTGCTTTTCTCTTCTATCTTTAAATGTTTCTGTAAACTTATGGAGTAAGTTTAAAGCATTCAAGAAATAGCGTTTTAACTTTATAGTTACCGAGAGTGTCAGAATTTGGCATTTAGACATAGGATGCATTGACGTACCCATTGACATAGGTTCATAGGTTCACAGGAAGATACTAGGCTATTGGCCCAGTGGCCCTTATAAAGGTACAGCTCCTTTCCAAGTTACATAACATTAAGCTAATAAAAAAAAAAAAAATCACCAGCCAAAGCATTTAATTTTATTTTTGTCTTTTTTTCTGGGTCATTTTCATCCATGTCTGCTATAAAGCCATTTCCAATTAGACTCCAGCTGTCCGCTCCTCCATATAAGTGACTGTACCTGAGTATGGTGTGCAGCATGCACCATCTGAGGAAACTCACCAGCATTGTGACAACTGTGGCCATTGCTGTATAGTCCTATCCCCACCCACCATGGCCAAGTAGGGGGAGGAGGAAGAGCTAACTGTATCACCCCAGGGACCCATTATGTCTTCCTGCATGCAAAAATACAATCAAGTACTTTCTATAACAAAGGCTACCATTAAGCAGCGGCTTGGTGAACTGGAAGCCCACCTCCTCAAGAAGCTCTTTACAGTGCTTCCTTTTTCCATGGGATTGTGGCAGTCAGTGTTCCTGCTTCTCCTCTCCCCTCCCTCCTTACCTTCCCCAGGATGGACACACCCATTTTCTCCTACCAGGCCCTTCAGTTGCCCAAGATGCAAAAACTAAGGTCACCAGAGTCATAGTCAGAGCTTTATCATTCTGTGCCACCATTGCTGGCCTACAGCATTTAAAACTAAGTAATAAAGCTCTTTACTTGAAATAAATAAAATTAAGCATTGCACTTGATAAAATCAAATATGCAAGCAGCATTAAACTTGCATAAGGAAATAAAAAAGAAACATAATCAGATAGATGGCATAAAAAATAATGCTAAAGGACAGTTTAACCAGACCCATCCCTACAAGTAGTTTAAAAGGTTACTGAACTTGTACCAATCTCTGACTTGTTCAACATGTATTTGAATATTTCCACAGGTGAAACTGGATTCCAGTTTGAGCACCAGTTTGAGACACACAATCCACCTTCACAGTTCAAAGTCTAAAAATACGGCAGTGTTTCTCTCTTGGCAGTTGCGTTTTTTCTTTTTTTTTTAAAGAGTTGAAGACAGTTAAAATTAAAGATCCAGTGTTGTCTATTTTCATCTGATTCAACTACAGGTTGTTGGATCTGACCTCAGCACCATTTCTGAAGTTCTTTGGTTCCAGAGCTCTGATTTCTCCACTACCCATAATTCCTGAACTTCACCACAGTACCTCAATCACCTTTGCCACCTGAGATGTTCTGTTGCATCATTGAGGGCTCCTGTTCTCTATCCTTTTTTGGTGTTACTATGGCAGATTTTGACTTTTTTCTACTCCTTCTCCTTTCACCAAGTGAACATTTTGCTCTCCAGTTAGAAGTCTTTGTAGTGTGTTAGTGCCTTTATGTAGATTAGGTATAGAGAGTGTGCTGTTAGTGTCAGAGTTTATTGTTGTTAGGTATGTCTGGGTATGTTGGAATTATATAGTGTGCTGTTTTCTTACTGTTTATATGAGAGGATACTTGCCTAGTGGAATAATCATTGTTGTACTTATAGTTTTAGTATAGTTATATTGTCATAGTTGTTCAGCCATATTTAGTGATTTAGGAACTTTTACTGTGCCTGCACGTTTGTTTTATGGAATAATGGGTAATGGGCAGGTTTTTTAAAAATGTACAGAGTATGGGCATAACCTCCCACCCCCGGAACTACACTCCTTGTGTGTTTATTGTTTGGGTGGTGTCCACATTATCACTTAGTGTCAAATCTGTTCTTCCTTTAGCTCCCATGCTCTACAGACTAGAAGGGAAGAAGGGAGAAGTTAATTGTGAAGGGTCTCCTTCCTCCTCAAACAGGGTCTGCTATCCCTGACAGTTCCTCTGCTGCCTCCTTACCTGCCAGTAAAAATAAGAAGGCCAAGGACAGGGAGACAGACAGAAAGTGGAGGACAAAGAGAAGGAGGTCAAGAAAGACAACAAAATGTGCTCCCCAGAGCTAACACACTCTTCATGTTTGGATTCCAAGGTGTCATGACATTTAGAAACTACACTTCCTCAGAGGTCTCTGTCTTCGCCTCATTTACAGTCTCCCCAGACCTGGTGAGTCCCAGACTACATTCACTGATCCTTCAACAATGAAGGTATGCTAGATCATCTTTAGTGGCATTGTTGTCCCAGTCATCAGGAATTCTGACAGAATAGGATGTTGGTAGGATGATGAGGAAGCTCTTCAGAATGTGGATTCAGCTCAGGGTTCTCTCAGTACCATCTTCTGGGAACATACTGAGTGCTGGTCCATCTACCCCTCCTCCTCTATCTTATCTGGTCATCCCCTCAGGCCTTGTTATCTCAGATCACATATGTCCTGAAGTGCCTTTGCTGGAGCTAACACTACAAGTGGCCTTGACAGGTTCCCTTTCTCTTTTGACCCTTACATGTTTGGATATGTAAAATCTCTGAACAAAAGTTTTGGCTCCATGCCTCCAGGAGATGGGTTTACACCAAAGCTGTTGGAGCCATCTCTTCCACTCAATAACTTGGCTCTCAATAGCTTAGTGCCAAGGTTAGCCTTGGGGTCAAAGCCTCTTGGCATTCAAAGCTTTTGAGCAGGTCCTCTTGATGCTGAGGGAAAGTTGTATCCATCCAGTTCAGTTCCACCTGAACCCCAACTAGTTTCAGCTTCTACTTCCCATCCTCTTTTCATACATGTGCATTCTGTTCCACAGGCTTCCCAGGTTACCTGCTACATAAGCTCCCAGTCTGATTTAGAACCTTCCAACCCTCCCCAGCACTGGTTCTCAGGAAATAGATGTGCAACAGGAAGCACTTAGACTCTTCTGTAGAGTCCATCACTGAAGACACAGACTTAGATTAAGGTGAAAGCTTCCCTAGATCCCTCCTGAAGACATCACCTTTGGTGAGATCCTTGAATTGATGAAGCAGAGAGGCGGATGTTCCACTGATATCCCTTCTCCAGATGAGTCCGTGTTCCTGTAAACCATTGCTCCTTGTTCATTTTCAACTTTGGTAGTACCGCCTGTTGTTCCACTCATTGACTTGATGACTGAACAGATATTGAAGGACCCTGACATGGTGGCACCCATCCCTAAGAAGCCTGACAGGAGTCTAGCAGTGCCAACAGACTGGAAATACTGGAGCAAAGGTCTACTGGGGGACATGATGGTTAGGACTGCCACCTTTTCAAATACCTGAAGTGGGACATTTTTTTGAAGAAATGTGAGATTTTGCAAGACAAAATATACCCATGGCTAGTGCAAAGGACAGAACTTCACTTTTTTGTTAAAATAAATACTTATTTTTATAACATTTGAGTTGCATATGCTGTGTCATTTAATATTTATGTGTTTCAGATACAAAATAACTGTTTTATGCAACAATAAAAGAAAATTTAAGAAATATATTGTGTCTTAAAATCTCAGGACGTTTGCCATTTTTTTAGCTTTTTTCGCAGGACACACCTGCCCCAAAGTGGGACTGTCCCTTGCAAAGAGGGACAGGTGGTAACCCTAAATTGATGGTAGTAGCAGTAGACACGAAGAAGAAACTATCTCAAGAAAGTTCTTTGATCCATCCCCCAAGGGAGAGTCTAGGACTATAAACCTGTTTAGGAAATGGACATATGCTTCAGCAACCTTTGCCCTTATAGTGTTGAATTATTTAGCCCATGTCACCAAATTTCAGACAGACGTGACCAAAGAGATCTCCAAGTCTGTCTTGGGTATCTTGCCTTCAGATATTCAGAAGACAGTGGACTCCCAGCTTTCTACCCTCCAGTCTACTTCCAACATAGCCATGCAACTGCTTTTCGACATGACTGATGGCACAACGAGAGCAGCACTCACCAGCATTACCGTTCATTGGCACGCCTGGATCCATCTATGCAATTTTGTGGAAATCTTTAAGATGTCTTTCACTAATGGTCGCTTTGTTGGGTCCACCTTATTTGGGCCTAAAGTGAAACACTAACTAGGCATCAACAAGATGGTAAAACTCTCTCTCTCTCTCTCTCTGCAGTGGGAATTTGCTTCTCCATTGCCCAGAGACCCTACTCTAGGAATCACTGGGCTGTGAAGAAGATGTGGTTCAGAAAATCACAGAGCTCTTATAAAGACACTCCTGGTGATAGACCTCCTCATGGCAGAGGAAAAAGCAACAATAATGGATGTTGCACTAGAGGCAGAGGCAGACCGCATAACCGGGGCTTTCATAGATTTTTTTACTGAGAATCCCTTTCAGTACCCCTGAAGAGTTGTCCAACTGCTGCACTCTGGAGGCAGTCGAGGGGTGGTTGTCTATGCACCCACAAGCTGGTGAAACATAAGCACAGATTCTTGGATGCTAAATATATTCTCTAGAGGCTTTTCCATACCATTTTCCCTTCCTCCCATCAAGAAGAAGCAACTTTCCAATGTTCCACCCAGTCAGTAAGAGCGTACAGATATAGAAATTTACAAGCTGCTAGAAAAAAGTAGTCATCCAACCAGTCCCTGAAGACCAGTTAGAATCCAAAGGCTACTCGAGGTTCATTTCAGTACCCGAGAAAACAGGGGACCCCAGATCCATTCTGGATCTAAGCCATTTAAATCAGTATGTCAAGTAGACAAAATTCTGGATGGTCACATTTCAGTCCATTTTGCAACTGTTGAGGAGGAGGATTAGATGTGCTCCATAGATCTCAAGGATGCATGCTATCATATGAAATTAGAGAAGCATTTGAGAAGATTTGCCTGTTTCCATCTGGGAGTCAGTCATTATCAGTTCAGATTCCTGGCATTTAGTCTCATCACAACCCCAAGGCGTTTACCAAGATAAAGGCAGTGGAGACAGCTCATCTTTGCCTGCTAGGGATTCAGGTTTTCTGGTATTTCAACAATTGGCTCCAGACTGATGCATGCAGCAACCTGTTATCCCAGTGCTGGGACCTTCTGCTTCAGCTGATGCAGGACCTGGGGATCATGGTCAGTCTAACCAAAAGTATTCTTACACCTTCTCAACAGATAGAATTTATCATATGCCACCTGGACACAAGCTTGTAGATCACCTGACTTTCCAACTCCTGGGTGCCCTCCCTGCATCTAACTATCATTCAAGTACTCCATCAACCCCATTCACCAACAAAACTAATTATTTGCCTATTGGGTCTAATGGTTTGCACAATCCTCATGGTTCCATTGGCCAGATTTGACATGGGAGTGCTCCAGAGGGCTCGAGCAGTGCAATGGTCCCATGTATATCATCCACCTTGTGCAAAAATTTGGCTTACTCAAATTTGTGGGCAACACATATCCCAGTGGATAACATTTTATTTGGTGGTAGAAGAGTGTCTGCTCCTTATGAAACCCCCCCCCCCCATGGTGGTAGTGATGATGCATGCTTCCTTTCTAGGATAGGGTGGCATTTTAAAGGGAAGATGACCCAGGGCACTTGGTCACAGACAGAGGTTAACCTTCATATCAATGTTCAGAAGATGAAGACAGTCCAGCTAGCATTGCAGGGTTTGAGGACATCCTCCCCAGGGGTGTGGCATCAGTACAGATGGAGAATATGTCGATGGTTTGGTACATCAACAAACAGAGAAGAACACATTCTTATCCTTTGTGTCAAGAAGCCATGAGAGTTTGGCAATGGGTGATATCTTTGCAATGTTTTATGATAGCAAAGCACATTCTAGAGTCATCCAATGTACTGATGGACAAGCTGAGCAGATCTGTTTGATGCCTCATGAATTGTCCCTCAATCCAACAGTGACCACTTTAATTTTCAATTGCTGGGGCCAACATTGCTGTGGCCTTTTCACATCCTACCTAAACAACAAGTGCAGCAGTTACTTTGCCCTAATTTCCCCTCAGGGACAATCACTGAGGGACACTCTAGTCCACAACTGGTCTCCAGGTCACCTCTATGATTTATCCCCATTGGCTTTAACAAACAAGTTCATATAAAAAGCATGAATGTACAAGGCCAAAGTGATCCTCAGTGTCCCTTTATGGTCTTGACAAACATGGTTTCCCTTCCTGTGGCCTCTATAAGTACATCCTCCATGGATGCTGGAGCTTTATCCAGATCTACTAACATACCTGGCTGGACTGCCTCCTTTGGACCAGAAAACCATGAAGTTAACCTCTTGGTTCCTCCAGTTGTTTCCTTAGCCAGAGATGCCAGTCTTCTGTCTTCAGTTGTTCAGATAATATCAGCATCCCAAAAACGGACCACTACAAAAATATACCATAGCAAATGGAAGAGAATTTCCATTTGGGCTATATACAGGGGCTTAAATCCCTTTTATGCTCCATTCCTTCCATTTATTGTTACTATCAGAACTTTTTCACAATGTTGCCAGTTATTCAACTGTGAAAGTACAAATGGCAGCTATGTCCAGTTTTCATATAGGCCAAAATGACAAACTGTAGCCTCTTTGAGAATCTCTAAGGCTTTCTTGAAAGGAGCCTTTCTTTTTCAGCCTCCTTTCAGAGACCCAGTACCATCATCTTACAAGCATTGACTCAGCCATCATATGAGTGAGCAGCATCAGCCAATTTGAAATTCACTTGCTGATCCTGGGGCTTTTTTGTATCTTTATTAATCCATTCCTGAAGGAAATAAATGGAAAAAAAGAATCAAGTTAGATCGGCTGAATTCAGAGTCCAGTCCTTTGGCGGCATTGATTTTATAATGTTCTCCCTTATACAAAGGGGGTTATTTGGTAGCATTCATCTTTCAGAAAGGATTGTGAGTAACATAGGTTCTCATTTTGGATCACTGAACACATGGTACTCATTTTGCTATAAGCAATCCTACTGTTATTAATGGTTTAGCTGTCAACAAGGAAAGAAGCTGGTTAACCAAAAAGGTGCAGTCATTAATCAAAATGCTTCAAGTGGGCTTGTATAAGGTTGCTGCCAGATTTAGAACTCCTTCTGTTAACATATTTCTTAGGTTAGTGAGGGAAGTGATTATACATAATTTTCATATGACTATTTATTATTTTATTTTTATTTACATTTGTTAACCAGGTAGTATCTGACTGGGTTGAAAAAAAAAAAAACTTGTTTTCAGCGGAGACCCGGGGAGAAAAACTCCACAACATAAAGAACATCATTAAGGTACAAGCTGTAAACTTAGTTTAAGTAGTATATTGCTAACAATATGTATAGTACATTGCTAACAATATGTCTAGCTTGTGGAGAAATGTTATTTCACTATTTTTGTAAAACCAATTAGATAGTACTTGAAAAAAAATAAAAAATAAAAGATGACCTGAATCCTTTCCAAGCGTGTATTAAAGGTACAAATCTTACAGCATAGAGACAGAGGAATGAAGTTGCTCTCACCATGGTCATGGAAAATAAGAGTTTTCTTGGATATAAATTAAACTGAAGAGAAAAGCCAGGTTTATCAGTGAATATTTAGAAAAAAAAGATGTTTGTGGGAGGAAACAAAGATATATATATAGAAAGACAGAGAAGTGGACAAATATAATCTGCCTTCATTGTGGCTAATGTGGTCAACATGAAAGAGTGGAATTTTAATATTAATGAAATATCAAGCTGACAGTAAAAGTATTGTCACTAAATTCTGTTGTAAGATGATTGCAAATGAAACCAAATCAACCGGAGTTACTTTGTCGAATATGACTCTGTTGTCACTCTCTGATTTGTGTTGCTGAAGCTTGTGAGCAATATTTAAGAATCATAAATCAGCTGTGCAATTTGACTGATGTATGCTTGTAAAGTGGATGGAATAACACCTAAATGAGTGTGTGGCTCACTCCAGTCAGAAACATTATGTGTTGTTTTCAGCTGTGAAGTATATAAAGGACATAAGGGAGAGGTTTTGGGAAAACTTTATTAATACTTCAAGGATGATAACATGTGACAAAATATTCTTAGGGCTATGTTAATCAATAAACAATGAGAAGCCTAAGATATTAACAAGGATATTTTGTAATCAATATAGGGGCAGAAAGGAAGAAGGTTCTTAGGTTTTCAGTGTAGCAATAAGAGGTATATTTTTTAAAATGTAATTTTTAATTTCTCTTTTAAATGTTGACCAGTAATTCCTCCCTGCTATGATCATATCTATTTATTCTGCTACTTTTCTTGTGAAAGTCATTTACAGGAGAGGTAGCTCCCAGGTAGTCATCTGGGAATTTTGTATTTTATGAGCTAATCCCTCCTCTGGTGATGGATTTACGTGCTTACTGATATGAGGGACTGCTATGTATTGTCCTGAATTCTCAGCACTTCTGTACAGTAGTGATAAAGGCTACCACATCAACTTGGCATGACAGAATCAACAGCATGTCCCTGTCTATTACACTGCATGCTGTACACTTCTCTATCTCCCGTAGGTCCCAACAGTACTGGATAGCTGAATTGGTACTTGTTGCTCACTTTCTATCACCTTTGATAGCTTCTTCAGTGCTTGGGTCACTAATGGATTCCTGGTCATCTGAGCTGCAGTCGGGTTTATCTGTCATTTCCTTTTAGTAGGTATATTTTATGTATAAGTAGTAGTTTTGTTTTATCTCACACCTCAAGGGTGGTGATTTTTAGTATTATGTGATTTTTTTGGACGAAATTGTGGGTGGAACGATGCACTGTCATTGAAACAAATTATACTGAAACAATGATTTGCTGTAAAAAGGCATAACTGAGGATGGAAATAAAGAAAGTGTACACCCCTAATGTGAAGGAAAAAAAAGTTATGTACCTACCATAACGTTCCATGTTAGTTGACTTCATCTCGCCTTTTCTTGCTTGTTGGGATCGGAGCCGATCCTTGGCTCCGACTCGGCCATCTTCTATAGCTCAAGAACTGTTTACTGGCTCGAGGCTACCCCTTATCACATGATGCCTAGCACTAGCTACCCAGATCTCATTTGAAATAGCTAGCCCCAGCCATAGCTATGGAATGAAACCCCTCCAAACAGAGGGTTAAACCTACCTGTTATAATCTCTAAGTTAGTAGAGGAAACAAACCAGAGAACACTCAGCCAGTGAAACTTATACTTCTTTCGGTCCAATAGGACAGGGGGATGGAGGGGGGGACGCAAGAAAGAAGGCGAGATGAAGACCACTAACATGGAACGTTATGGTAGGTACATAACTTCTTTATGTTAAGTTGTCTATCTCGCCTTTGTTTCTTGCTTGTTGGGACAGCGTCCCTAGCACCTACGATCCTGGGCGGCTCATTGGAACAGACTCTTCAGAACAGTGGAACCAAAGTTAGCTCTACTCCTGGATACCATGTCTAACTTGTAATGAGAAATAAAGGTATGAGGATTTGCCCACGTGTCAGCGGCACAGATAGAGTCCATGGGAAACCTAGACTGGAAGTCTAAAGAGGTGGCCAAAGCCCTAGTAGAATGACTTTTCGGTTTAGTAGACAACTCTTTGTTTCTTAGTTGATAGATGAAGGTAATAATATGAGACAACCACCTGGACAGGGTCACTTTAGAAACTGGAAGACACTGTTTGCCCCTAGCATAGGAAAGGAAAAGTTGGTCCGACTTTCTTATATCCTTCGTTTAATGCAGGTAAAAACACAATTGTCTATGAACATCCAAAAGGTGTAATTTGTATTCTGCCTTGTTGGTGTGGTTAGGGAAAACACAGGAAGGTCTATAGATTGGTTCAGATAATTTTCTGAGCAGACTTTTGGAAGGAAGAAGGGATTAGTTCTCAGAGCAACCCTGTCCTTATGAAAAACTAAGTACGGAGGACGAAAGCTTAGTGCCTGAAATTCCGAGACACGTCTGGCTGAGGTAATAGCTACCAGAAAGAGAGTTTTCCAAGATAGAAACTTAATGGAGCAGGATGCTGAGGGTTCAAAAGGGGGCATAATCAAGGAGGTTAGTACCAAATTAAGGTTTCAAGGAGGAGGGGGATCTCTCACTGGGGGCCTACAGAGAGTCGTTCCTCTGAGGAAGGCCTTACACAGCTTTTGAGACATAATGTTTAGATTAGAAAACCCAACATGAAAGTTAGAGATGGCCGCTAGTTGAACCCTGATTGTGGCAGAAGTGGACCCAGAATGAAAAAGCTCTGTTAGGAACTCCAAGATTTTGTGAATTGGGGCTGAAAAGGGATTTATGTTCCTAGCCTCTGCCCCACAAGAGAAACATTTCCATTTGCTAGCATAAGTCTTCCTAGTAGTGGATTTGTGAGAGGAGACAATAATCTCACGCACAGCCGGGGAAATGCTGGGAAGCCTGGCTAGGGTTGGAATTGGATCAACCATGCTGTGAGCTGGAGTGTTTGGAGGGATTGATGCAGCTCTCCTGATTGATGAATCAGCAGGTCTGGAATAGGATCCAGAGTCCAGGGCTTCTCGAGGAGGTAATGGTGCAGGAACAGAAACCATATCTGTCGAGGCCCGTAGGGGGCAATGAGGATAATTTTGCAACCCAATGATATAGCTTTCTGTATGAGTTTGGGTATAAGAGGGAATGGCGGGAAGGCATAAAGAAGTCCCTGAGGCCAATCGTGGACTAGAGCGTCTCTGGGAGGGTGACGGGGAAGCGATAAAAGGGAGAAGTAGTTGCTGCATTTGCTGTTGAAGGGGGTGGCAAACAGATTACAGGAAGGCTGTCCCCATTTGCGGAAGATCAGATCCGCAACTACCTGATTGAGAGACCACTCATGAGGCATGAGAATAGCTCTGCTGAGCCTGTCCGCTATGAAGTTGGACTTCCCAGGGATGTGCATCGCTATCAGAAATCATTGGAAGGAAATCGCCCACTGCCAGAGTCTGAGTGCTTCTCGACATAGGGGGTAGGACTTTGTTCCGCCCTGCTTGTTGATGTACCACACTACTGACATGTTGTCCATTTGAATTGCAATGGTCCCAGAAGGGAGAGAGTCCTGAAGGGCTTGCAACGCTAGGAGCACGGCTCTCATCTCCAAGACATTTATGTGCAGATGGTACTCGTGAGGCTGCCAAGTGCCTTGGACTGTCCTGCCCTGATAATGCCCCCCCACCCTATCAGTGAGGCATCCGTGGTCACTCTGGCAACCGGAGGAGGCTGGATGAATGGTCTGCCCTGAGACACTAGTGGGGACACCATCCACCAGGAAAGGTGCCTTTTGCATGTTTCTGTAATCATGATCATCTGAGACATGTGGGGAGCTGTTGAAAGGACCACTGTGTGAAGAGAAGCCACTGAAGGATTCTCATGTGAAAACGGGCCAGAGGTATCAGAAGAATTGCCACTGCCATAGAACCCAGAGTTTGAAGGACCGACCTGACTTGTACCCTTTTGCATTGCATGAGGATATGAACTTGCTGCAGAATTGTGGCCACCCTGTCTGGCAGTAGCTTTGCGGACATACTTCTTGTATCTAAATCTGCTCCTATATAGGTAATAGATTGACAGGGCAATAAGGCAGATTTTTTGAAATTTATAGTAATGCCTAGCTGGGCACAAATTGTGATTGTATAGTCCCTGGCTTGAAGGAGTTGATGCCTGGTAGTAGCAGTAAGGAGCCAGTTGTCTAGATATGGAAACACCTGGAATCCTTGATGCCTCAGGTGTGTCATGACTACTGTCATGCATTTGGTGAACACCTTGTGGGCTGTGGTGAGACCAAAGGGCATAGCTCTGAACTGGTAATGACTGGCTCCCAGCCGAAAGTGAAGGAATCTCCTGGAGCGCCTGTCCATTTTGATGTGATAGTATGCATTCTGAAGATCTATTGAGCACATCCAATTGTCCTGACCCAAAAAGGGTAGAATGGACTGTAGTGAGACCATCTGAAACCTTGTTTTTTGAACAGACTTGTTTAGTCTGCTGAGATCCAATATTGGTCTCCAGTCCCCTGTCTTTTTTGGTACCAAAAAGAACCTTGAGTAAGTTCCAGATCCGAGTTGGTCTGCCGGGACTTCCTGGATGATTCTTTTTTCTAGCAGTCTTGAAACTTCTATGACTGCTTGGGCCCTCAGATTGGGTGGAACATCTGGAAGGGATTTGCTTGATGGTAAGGGGGGGTTGAAAGAAGGGAATTATGTAGCCTCCGGATATGATTGAGTGTACCCATTTGTCTCGCGTTAGGTTTTGCCAGGCTTTTGGGTACAGTGAAAGTCTTCCCCCGACTGTCTCCAGAGGCGGGCAGCCAGGCAACCCTTCAGGGATGCTGGAAGGGCTTGTCAGAGAAGGATTCTCTGCTGCCCTGGTTCTGCGGACCCCCTCTGCCCTGAGGGCGGCGTTGTTGTTGATATTTCCTCCTCTGCTCCTGGAGGAAAAATCACTACGTGTGTCAGGCAAGGCTCCCTGGGATTTCCAAAACCACATTTTACCACTCTTCTGACCCTTGGGATATGGTCTGGAAGGAGTGGAAAAATGGACTCCCATGGCAGAGAGAGTCTTGCCTTCCTGTTCACACCAAAAGAAAGGCACCGTCAAAGGGAGTGTTGGTGAACGATGCTCTAAAAGGTTCCGCAAAATTATGCAGCTGCATCCATGCATGTCTCCTGAGGGCCACGCCTGTACCTGCGGCTCTACTCGCACCATCGGCTGCATAGGAAATGAGCCTCATGGAGGAGTTAACTACAGAATTAAGGGTCACCAGCTGAGAAGCCACTTTAGCTTGAGCTCCTTCAGCTGATGGATCCTGGAGGGAATCTCCAAGCTCTTTCAGGAGATCCCTCTGAAGCCTGGTAAAATGGCATAAGTAATTCAGCGACCTCACAGAAAAGGTCGCTGAAGCAAACATTCACTTCCCGTATCTATCCATGGTCCTAGACTCCTTGTTAGGAGGATGGACAGAGGAAGAAGTTTCTGCTAACTCCTTTTTAGTGGCTGCTGCTACCACCATGGCATCCACGGGAACACCCTTAGTAAGGAACTGTTTAGCAGGGGGTGCAGTATTAAACTTGCCGGGTCTCCTCAGGGTTGGTTTCACTGTATCTGGAGCTGACCAAGACCTTCGAGCCACCACTGACATTAGTGAATCGAAATGCGGAGACACCCAGGAGGTGGAAGGTGGGGAACCGAACGCATCCAGGAATACAGATTCGTCCTCGGTAGGGGCTAGGGCAGTCCAGTTCCCCCTCTGCTTAAGCATTTCTAGGATGTCTGAAAAGGAAAAATCTTCAGAGGGGGATCTTGGGGACCCTTCTGATTCACCCAAATCCGTATCTGAAGTGACAGACTCAGGGGAGTAAATGTGCTTCCTCTTGCACTTCCTCTTCTGAGGGGGCTCCTCTGAATGATCAGGGGAGGCCTCGGAAGAAGAGGAAACACCCAATGGGGTGCTCTGGAGCGCCGGTTCCCCACGCTTGGGGTCTGGAGGAGGGGCAGAGGTTGACATAGGCACTACAGGGGACGGAGCCAGTGGGGTCGAAAGTGGAGCTGACTCAGAGGCCAGTACACTCATCATGACATCGAAGGTGTCCCTGCCATGATGCAGAGAAGGCTCCGGTTCCGAGGAAACTGGAATCCTCCTCCACACCAAGGGAGATGGCTCCGAGGCCAATGTAGGAGCTGAGCTCACCTGCGCCTACACTCCGAGAGGGAGAACGCGGTCAGACAAGGGTCCGATGCCACTCGCCCCCTCGGAGCTGATGAGGGAGTCTCAGCACCCAGATCCCTCAACGGACGGCACCATCGAGGGGATCGGAGCCGATGACGGAACCGAAGGAGAAATCATTATCGGTGCCGCCGGTTCCACGATTAGAACCCCAACAAACTCCGGCTCCAAGCTCAATGGAGTCGGAGGATTAACATCGATGGAAGCGGATGGAGCCAACACCTGTTGAGGAGGGCTGGACAACATTTTGGCCAGTGCCTGCGACTTCAACAACCTACTGACCACTCTCTCCATGTCGTGATCCGAGAGCCTAGAGGACCGAGAAGAGTGGAAGGATCTATGACTGCAGTCACTCTGCAACAAGGGAGACCGAGGAGCTGAATGTATCGACTCTAGAAAAGGGGACCTCAGCCTCTTGTGGGTCCACAATGGCTCGAAGGTACTTGTGAAGCCGACGGGGAGGCAGTCTCCACGGTTCCAGCCGGAACCGAAGTAGTAGGTAAGGCTTGGGCCAATGACGACTCCAAGCTGGGAGCCGACGATTTGGTCAGTTTAGGAGATTTCACAGGCTGAGCCTTGGCTGGTGAATCCTGGGGCTTAAGAAGACCCCTCAAAATAAGCTTATTTTTGCGCTCCTGCAGAACTCTTGGGCTGAATGCATGGCATACAGAACAGGAGTCCTGCAGGTGCACTGCACCTAAGCAGTAGACGCAAGAAGTGTGCCCATCTGTCAGAGACATTTTCTGACAGCATGAGTCACACTTCTTGAATCCAGGCACCTTGGATTCTTTAGACATATCCTAACAAAAAGATACTACACCTGCACTGAATTGTTTTTGGTCAAAAGGCCGAACAGCAAAAAACTAAACCAGACATTAACCACAAAAAACCAAAACACACAGTATACTACAGTTAAAGATATATATATATATATATATATATATATATATATATATATATATATATATATATATATATATATATTTTTTTTTTTAAAACTAGGAAGCCTCTAACTTAAATGGCTACCTAAGAAACAGAAAGAAGAAAAGGCTTAAACTAAAACTCTACCTACAAAAGGGATAGAGGGAGGGGGAGAACTCTCTAATTTAAACGAGTTCCAAGGAAAAACTACAAATACACTAAACTAGAACAAAACTAGTTAGCGACTATATTTTAAACAATAAACTATCAGAAAAAAACCCTAATCTGACAGAAAAAGTAGTTCAATAAAACTTATACGAGCCTGAGCCAGTAACAACGAACCTCGCAGCTGAAGCGGCAACCGAGATCTGGGTAGCTAGCGCTAGGCATCATGGGATAAGGGGGTAGCCTCGAGCCAGTAAACAGCTCTCGAGCTATAGAAGATGGCCAAGTCGGAGCCGAGGATTGGCTCCGATCCCAACAAGCAAGAAACGAAGGCGAGATAGACAACTTAACATCTTTGGATCTAGATCTTTAGTTAAAATGTTATGCTGGTGGGTGATATGGAAGGTGTAACTGGCAGATGGAGGCACAGGGTTCAGTTCAGGTCTGAAACAAAGCTACAGATGCCAGTGAAAGGCAAACATGGAGCTGCCTGAGAGCTAAAGAATTGGTGCTAAATGAAACATTTCCTGGTTTTAGGTCACTTCTACCACTGAGATGGGCTTAGTAAAGGAAAGTTGAATTTAGGGGTGCAAGGGTTTGCTGTGGGGCTTACAGTCTACACTTTGAGATGCTGTTTAGACAAGACTTCCAGTATACACCAGTACACCTGTCTAAATCTTGCTTTTGATGAGAAGATGGTCCCTATAGTAATTACAGTTGATGAGAACTTGAGCCCTAGGGTGCTTAAAACAGAGTTTAAAAGAGCCCTTAGATCTATATTTACTGAAAAAGAGTCATTTGGTAAAATCAGACCTATTAAATGCATACCTACTTTCCCTGTGCCCCTATTTACAGTGAGCCATTGAATGTATCTGGTATGTGTGCATGGCCGTGTCTAATTTCGAGACCTGTACTAATATAGTAAGTGACACATGACCAATAATGAAATAGTGTACCACTTTTACCATACATATGAACCATTGAGATGCTGTGTGTTTAAACACTGACACCTTTAATGCTTCCTGCCTATTGCCAACAAAACATAGAAAGCAGGAAGGTTAACTGAGTGCATGAGGCAAACACATCAAGTTAAAAATTATCCTGCTGCATTGAAAGTGAAACCAACAAACATTTTAAACCTTGATTGTAGAAGCACATTAGACAATATTAACAGGTTGGGATTTGAATAATGCATCGGAAGTAAGAGAGTTAAAATGTCAATTATGCCTAAATGGGAATGTTTTTCCCGGATTAAATGAGTGTTGACTTTAAGTGCTATTTAAAATCTTTACCAGTTAGGAGATGAACTAATATATTTAAAGTAGTAGTTTGTGTGTATGTGTATATATATATATATATATATATATATATATATATATATATATATATATATATATATTGTTATTGTTATTAGAGTTGAATGTGTTAATTTGACAACAAGGAAATTGTAAGTCATGTGACTTCTGCATCAGTAGTATTTAAACAAGTGTTTAGATGTTTTTACTTTTTCTGATGAAGTTCTTGTAAAGTGGTGAATGAAGGCACTTAATTTATTAACTTATTTATTTGCAGTATTACAAGAAGAGGTAGTGTTCATTTTTACAAATCCTGCTACATTATTTAGTGACATTCAATATATATGTTTTTGAGATATCAGGTAGAATTCTCTAGCACTTATTTTTCAAAACTAATTGATATTTGTTCATGGTGATTACAAAATGGTTTTATTTATAACCCCCAGCCTTCACCATTAGAAACACACAAACCAAACAAGGAAGAATTCTTGAAGAGCTCAAAGGATCGGTGAGTTAATTAAATAATGTAATGTCTCAGGATGCAAGACAGATATATATAGCATAACTCCTGACATATTGACATCGCTAGAGCCATAACTGCAGCTGATTGTGTACAAGGAGAAGGGAAGTAGTGATGGTTAATGGTAAATTACTTACAACTGCACAGTCGTGAAACATGCTCTTATGAAAAGTGCCTGCATGCAAGTATTTGGTGTGTGTGTATATGTGTGTGTGTGTACACTTGCATTTCGTCAGCTCACTTATTTAGAAAGATGAGAAGATTTTTCTGTTGCTGCTTCCACTCTGATAGTCAGTGAAGCCAAAGAAAGGGTTCAGCATTTACCGTGAAAAACTGGGGATGTACTGGCAGATGTCTGCAAGATTCCATGCTTGAATCTCTGCATGTCATGTGCATTGTGACAGATCTGTGGGTAGCACAAAAACAAAAAAAAATCTCTCTTTGACAGCAGTAGGATGCCACAATGGGATACCTTTGATTTCCTGTTTGTTTTCCAGTTTTCAGATCAAATCTTGATGAAGAGCTGACTTCAAGGATCAAGAGAGTGAGAAGAGGTACCAGGAGTAGATGATGGTCAGCTTCGGAGGGGGAGGAAAACATATTTAAAAAAATATATATTTAAAACAAGACAGCTTATTGCTGCAGTTACAGTTGGTCTGCCTCTCAATTCATTTTAGACTTAAGTAGCACTGTAGATGTTTATCACTGGATCACTGTTGACATCGCATAAAATTATATGGGGCATATCTTGTCAAGGATCTGACATCCAGCCTGTATACAAAATCTTTTGGGTGCCTTCCTTATGCACCATACGTCTGCTGAAGCACAAGAACATGCTGGTATAAAAGAGGACATGACAAAACAATCACACTCAGCTCAGGATCAACACAAAAGGTCACTTTAACACAGTGGTGCAGCGGTAACGTTGTCGCCTCACAGCAAGAGGTTCTCTGGTTTGATTCTCAGCTGGAGTGCCTTCTGTGTGGAGTCTGCATGTCCTCCCTGCATTTGTGTGGGTTTTCTCTGGGTACTCTGGTTTCCTCCCATGTTACAAAGACATGTGTCTGAAGTGTTTCTCCCCAGGCCTCTGCTGAAAATTGGCTTTGTTCCCATTTGGACTTTCCCGGTAAACAAAAAAAAAAAAAAAATATATATATATATATATATATATATATATATAATACTATAACCTTTTACACAGACTGCTTCCTCAGGTATTAAAACAGAAAAAAGTGATTTATTCATTATATAGGTGTGGGTCTCCCAAACTTATCAAATCATTGATCAGTTTTCTTGATTTTCCAACATAAATTGCAGGACATACCTTACAGATAGCTATATAAATATAATATTACTGAAATTATGGTGTGAATAAACATTCATAGCATACTTTCTCTTTGAGACAGGATGTATAAAGAATTTTTTATAAAAATATTTATATTGCTGGCACTTATGTTAGTGTCATACATTTCTTTTGACAATATTTGATATATTTTTTC
>NC_056742.1:358862199-359122199 GCF_019279795.1 Protopterus annectens
ACCAAAAGTTTAAGCGAAGCGAAGATGGACAAAATGATGCAAAAATTTATTTGCACCCAGATCCAGATGGGAGTCTTGCCAGCCCTCTCTCCCTCTGGAGAGGGGAGCTAGCTTCCCTTTTTCACCCCTATAACTCCTTCTCTGATCCAACCTCCAGTATTGGAGTTTTTGGATCCGAGAGGTCTTGGAGTTGGGGGTTGGCCCCAATGGTACCTTGTACCTTGATGCTGGCTATTACCTTGAGCACATTGGATCTGACTAGTTTAGACCTAAGCAGGTCTCAGAGCTGTAGTCTGGTTTTCAGATCCGAGGTGGGGTTTCCATTGGCTCTAACCATGTCGGGTCACTGCCCTCCCTTTGGCATCTCGGTGCTTGTGGGCTCGGCCCCGATTCCCTCCTTGGATCCAAGGAGAGCTGCTTCCTTACTGGTGTCCCAGGAGGCTTGCTCTCCTTCGGCATTCGATGTGGTGGAAAGGATTCTCTTGAGTGGGTCAAGGCCCCTGACTATTTCCTCAGATTCTGCCCCAACTCCCTTGGCTCTGGATGCAACTTTGGCCATTTTGTCCACTCAGGGACAGCCTGTGCCTGATGTGCCCCAGGCTGTTCCCCTTGTGGAACAACAGGCAGTTTGCAAGTCCGCTCCAGAGAGTCCCACCATAGAGGCTCCTCGCAAATGGACGTTGAAAAGGAGGCACCTGAACTCCTCCTCAGAGTACCTCACCAAGGACACTGATTTGGAGGAAGGGGAAGGCTCCCCCAGTTTACCCCCCGATGATGTTTCCTTTGGAGACATCATGGAACTCCTGCGCCAATGGGGAGGGTGATTTGCTCCTAAGCCTACCTCAGATGAGTCAGTGTTTCTGGAGGCTTTCAGCACGGGCCTGTCTACTTCCTGGGTGTCCCCCCACCATGGATCCATTGGTGGACCTTATCACCACCTGGGCATAGAAGGAACCGGACACTGTGGAGCCAATTCTGAAATGTTTAGACAAGATCCTAAGTCCCCCTTCAGATAGGCCTGGTTGGAACAAGGGGTCCCCTGTAGATGCTATGGTGGTAGCAGCTGCCACCAAGAAAGAACTAGCACAAGAAAGTTCTGTGGTCCATCCCCCTGACCTAGAGTCCAGGATGATGGATCTTCTAGGGAAGCAGGTGTATGCTTCAGCCACCTTTTCCATAAGGGCGCTGAATTATTTGGCACACATCACCCGACTGCAGCGCGACCTTGTCAAAGAGATAGCTGAGTCATCCCTGGAGTCCATGTCACCGGAGGATAAGCTCACATTCTCCACGCGGATGGCCATTCTAAAAGTGGTATCTAACATGTCCATGCACCTCCTTTCGCATGCCACCCAAGGAGCAGCAAGAGCAGCTGAGTCCGGCGTTGCCATGAGGTGACATGCTTGGCTCAGGCTATGTCAGTTCACGGAACTCTTTAAGACATCATTTGCGAGTACCCCTTATGATGGTTCTTTCTTGTTCAAGAAGACCATTCATGAGACGTTGGTCCAGAGTGAAAAGGATGGGAAGACACTGTATGCCATTGGGATCTGCTTCTCTGCCCCTCAAAGATCCATCTCGAGGAGTCAGCAAGGGCAAAAGAAGATGTGGTTTTGGAAGTCTCAGTATTTCCTGGACACTCAGGACTCATCTTCCCCTAGAGCCAGAGGGGGTTTTGATAGACGTCAGCCCAGAAGCAGAGGGGGTCCGAGGACCATGGGTTCTCAGGAACTTTTCTCAGACAGGCCCGCGCAGCAGCCCTGAGGGGTTGCCTGACTGCTCTGCCCTGGAGGCAATCAGGGGTTGTCTTTCATTGCACCTAATGGCATGGGAGTCGAAGTCAACAGACCATTGGCTGCTTCAGATCATATCTAGGTGTTATTCCATCCCCTTTGTGGTATCTCCTCTTTCCCTAAAACACCTCTCATATGCATTACCCGCATAAAGGGAGGTAGCAGCCCTTGAAATAAACAAGCTGCTAAATAAACGAGTCATCCAACCCATCCCCCAAGATCAGTCCAGATCGGGCATCTATTCCAGGTTCTTTTTGGTGCCAAAAAAGACGGGGACCTAAGATCTATTCTGGATCTTTCCACCCTCAACCTGTCAGTTGCCAAAGAGAAGTTCTGGATGGTCACGTTGCAATCCATCTTGCCTTACCTGTAGGAGAAAGACTGGATGTACTCAGTAGCTCTTCAGGATGCGTACTACCATATAAAGATTCATAGATGCTCCAGGAGGTTCCTCCACTTCCAGCTAGGGGCCAATCATTATCAGTTCCGCGCCCTACCCTTCGGTCTCACCACAGCCCCCAGGGTGTTCACTAAGGTCATTGGAGTTGAAGCGGCTCACCTGAGGCTTCAGGGAATACAGATCTTTCCATACATGGATGATTGGCTCCTTGTTGCTCTCACAAAGCGTCTACTTTGTCAAGCCAGAGACTACTTTCTGAAACTGTCAGGTCAATCTGGGAATCACTATCAACACAGCCAAGTCTTCTCTGAACCTAGTCCAGGTTCTAGAGTACATTGGAGCAAGGATAGACACTTTGCACATCAAGATTTTTCTATCCCCGGAAAGAATTCGGAGCTTGCAACTCCATGTGTCCTTGATCACTCAGTCACACCTCCCCTGAGCAGAGACGGTATTACGAGCTGTTGGTTCCATGGCAACTACCAGTACTCTTCTTCCCTGTGCTCATCTACATATGTGGGTAGTACAGTGGACACTAGCAGTCCAATGGTCGTGGTTAGATCTACTGTTGACGCATCCAATACGTATCAGCAGGGCTGGCAGGGAGTCCCTCCTCTGGTGGATGTACTCCTCGGAACTGGCCAAGGAATGCCCATTTATTGCAGCCTCTCCCCAGGCCATGGTGACCACAGATGCCTCCCAACTAGGGTGGGGTAGGGGAGCATTGCTCTGGAAGGACTGTCTAAGGCACGTGGTCCCCGAATGAGACCAAGTTGCATATTGGTGTTCTGGAGATGAAGGCGGTCCTTTTGGCGTTGCAGGCCCTTCATGCCTTTCTCCCTCTGGGAACTATTGCAAGTCAGTCAGACAACGTCAGTGGTCTGGTACATCAACAAGCAGGGAGGGACCAGATCTTACCCCCTTTGTCGTGAGGCCATGAGAGTGTGGGAATGGGCGATTTCCACCAGCCGATTTCTGGTACCAACGCACATTCCGGGACTGTCCAATATACTGGCGGACAAACTGAGTAGGACTATTCTGATGCCTTATGAGTGGTCTCTGAACCCTTCAGTAGTGGAGCAGATCTTTCTTGAGTGGGGCTGGCCTTGCTGCCATCTCTTTGCATCTCCTTCCAACGTGAAGTGCAGCTAGTTCTTCGCTCTGAACCCCCCGCAGGGGGAATCCCCCAGGGATGCTCTAGTCCATGCTTGGCCTCCTAGTCTTCTCTATGCTTACCCTCCGTTACCTCTTATTTCAAAATTCCTCCAGAAGGCTCGCAGGCTGGGGAGAAAAACAATCCTCATTGCCCTGTTTTGGCGTCACCAGGTATGGTTCCCCTTCCTCTGGGCTCATCTCCTAGCTCCTCCATGGATCTTAGATCCAATTCTGGATGTCATCTCTCACCTCTCTGGCATTCCTCATCCAAACCTGGACAGTTTAAAGCTCACTGCTTGGCTGCTGCAGTTCCTTGATAGCTAGGACTCTCGCTTTAACCTCTCCAGTCAATACTATTCTGGAGGCAGCTCACAAATCGTCTACCAGGAAACTTTACTGTAGTAAATGGAAGAATTTCTCCATCTGGACTTCTCAAAGGGACCTGGACACTTTCATAGCTCCGGTCCTGGTGGTATTGGAGTTCTTGGTGTATATAGTCCATCAGGGTGCTAGCTATTCTAGTGTAAAAGTTCAACTGGCTACAATTTCCAACTTTCATATTGGGGAGAACATGTTTTTTTTAGCATCCTCTAGACTTTGTAAAACCTTTATTAAAGGTACCTTTCTTTTAAGACCCCCGGTGAAGGATTCTACCTTTCCTTGGGACTTCACTTTGGTTTTACAGGCTCTGGTTGCTCCACCCTTAGAGCCTGCGTCAGTAGACCTAAAATTTTTATCTTGGAAAATGGCCTTCCTAGTAGCTATCACCTTGGCTAGGAGGGTTTCAGAACTTCAAGTGTTGTCTATCAAAGCTCCATATATGATTTTCCATAAGGACAGGGTGTCACTTCATACCAATCCATCCTTTCTTCCCAGAGTGGCTTCTGAGACCAATATCAACCAGACGATTAACTTACCTGTGTTCTTCCCAAATTTTCAAAACAGGGTTGAATATAAATTACACTTGTTAGACGTACACAGACAACTGAGGATTTACTTACACAGAACTAAGGGCTTTCACAAGTCCAACCAGTTATTTGTGTCTTACTCTAAGCCCTTTCTGGGCAAACCAATCTTCAATGTAACTTTGGCTCAATGGATCTCGCATTGTATCTGTCAGGTATACAAAGACAAAGGGATCTCACCTCTGGGTCAAGTAAAAGCACATTCTACCAGGTCCATGGCTACCTTGGCAGCCTTTTGGTCTAGGTTGTCTCTGGATGATATTTGTTCTGTGGCTACTTGGCCCTCATCTCACACCTTTATTTCTCACTATAAACTGGACATGATGTCTAGAGGGAGAGCATCCTTTGGCTCCATGGTGCTCCAGAATATCCTTCCAAGAGGGCCACCCATGTGTTTAATAGCTGAGGACTGTCCCACAGGTTGAAAAGCAAATGAAGTAAACTACTTCAGATAAAGAAGTTATGTACTCACCATAACATTCCATCTGAGTAGTTGTACTCCATTTGTCTTCAACCATCCCTTCCTCCTTCCCCCAACCTTATCATTATTTTATTACACTGGTAGGTAGGAGAGGGCGCCTCTGTGACTCTTTTGTTCATGCTTGTTAGGTTTTGTATATAACCTGTTATGGTAAGGTCTAATTGGGTCAGGCTTAGGTTGATGGTGCAGCAAACTCGATCTGAGGGAAGGAAGGAGATGGAAGGGTATTATGGGTAAGGGGAGGAGCTTGGAACTCGGATCAGATGCTGATGAAGCTGCCATCTCAGATCCGCCTGATATGGATCAGAATACCCACAGGTTGAAGAGAAATGAAGTACAACTACTCAGATGGAACATTATGGTGAGTACATAACTTCTTTTTATTTACCTCAAAAGCAACCACCCTAAACAGAATGAATTTTACTATTCATTGTCAGAGTAACCTACAATTTCCAACTTCCATATTGGGGAGAACATGGTTTCTTTAGCATCCTCTAGACTTTGTAAAACCTTTATTAAAGGTACCTTTCTTTTAAGACCCCCAGTGAAGGATCCTACCTTTCTTTGGGACTTCACTTTGGTTTTACAGGCTCTGGTTGCTCTACCCTTACAGCCTGCATCAGCAGACCTAACATTTTTATCTTGGAAAATGGCCTTCCTAGTAGCTATCACCTCGGCTAGGAGGGTTTCAGAACTTCAAGTGTTGTCTATCAAAGCTCCATATATGATTTTCCATAAGGACAGGGTGTTGCTTCGTACCAATCCATCCTTTTTTCCCCAGAGTGGCTTCTGAGACCAATATTAACCAGACAATTAACTTACCTGTGTTCTTCCCAAATTTTCAGAACAGGGTTGAATATAAAATCTGAAGTAGGCAGACTTCATTCGTCTGCAACCTGTGGGTATCGGATCCGATCTCGGATCCGAGCCGGCAATTCAAAAGCTTAGGCTCCGAGCTCCTAGCTCCTCCCTCTTACCCATAACCCCTTGCCAAGCCCTGACTGACCTCAGATTTCGTTTGCCGCTTTTCAAGTAGCTACGGAATTCTAGAGCTCCTGGCGTTGGTGAAGATAAGATAGTTCTTTTTGACTAAAAAACTTTTAAAAATCTTTATTTTCTTTCGTGATTTAGTTAGTGTTGAGTGTTTTAGGTATTTCCTTTCTCTTTTATTTAAAATCTATCGGGTTTTGCGTAGTTTGTTTGTGTGTGTGTTGTGTGTTAGGCCTTAGGGTTACTATGTCTGAAGCCCATAAGGCTGTGTTCTCGAAATGTACCGAGTGTGGCCATAAGCTATCCCCAGCGGATGGCCACACTGCAAGTTAGTCGCTTGGGGTTGAACACCTGTCATCTGGTTGTACCATTTGTGCAGGGTTCAACCCCGGCTTTGAGGGAACGGAGGTCGGGTTGGTGCTGGCGGGTCTTTTACCTCCAGATACCGCTCGGCCTCTGCCCTTCCACTCAGCAACCTGTTGCTGTGAGTTCTCCCTCCGCTGGGACTCAACCTCCTCTGTTGCCGGAGGGGAAGGATTTCTCCAAGGAAAGACAGAAGGAGAGGCACAGGGAGAAGCACCGCAAGAGGAGAGCCGAAACTTCCAGTTCGGCTCCTCCATCTAAGCGGGCCTCCCCTGTGCCTTCTAGCTTCCTCCTCCTCGGCTCCACTCCCTCGGTTCTCTCCTGGACCCGAGGAGGAGGAGGCTAGCCCTTCCAGGAGGTCCCCGAGGAGGCTCTCTAGGTCCGCCGTGGCCTCCTCTAGGTCAACATTCTCCACGAAAGTGAAGCTGATATGGACCGATGATGAGGAAATTCATCCAGGCCCAAATGCAAATGGAGTGCTCCTGCCCCCCATCCGGGAGGGGCTTACCCCTTTTTTCGCCTGGCTCCTTCCTCCGACCCATACCACGGGTTCGGAGCTGTCGGCGCCTGCAGATTTGGATCCGGGGTGGTCGGATCCGATGGGTCGGCGCACCGGATCCGTCCCATCCCTTGAGTGCTTTGGGTGCCGGACCCGACTTCGGAGCCGAGGGCCGAGCCTCGGATCCGAGGGAGCTGGTGTGTCTTCGGCTCCGTCCAGGTCGGAGCACACCGGTCTCTCGGATCCGACGGTTTCGGCTCCGACTCCGATCCATGCGTCGGATCCGAGTGGGGGTCGGCTCTCGGGGCTTAGAGAAGCTGGCTCCCCCTCGGCTTTCGACGTAGTGGAAAGGGCACTGTCGAGACATCCGGACCCCGGTCCCTGCCACGGCTCCATCCCGCACTCCATTGCAGTTGGGCCAGGCCCCCACCAGCCGGTCCCAGGGACAGCCCGCCTCGATGTCCCAAGTGGTTGCCTTGGAACATCCAACTGCTGAAGAGTACTCCTCGGACAGCCCCCCCGATGAAGTACCTCGGAAGCGTAAGTGCAAGAGGAGGCACATGGACTCCCCTGAGTCCGTCACTGAAGACACAGACTTGGATGAAGGGGAAGGCTCCCCTAGGTCACCCCCTGAGGACGTCTCATTTGGACACATTATGGAGATGTTAAGGATCAGGGGGGGGTGGTCTGCCCCCAAGGCTTCTTCGGACGAGTCTGTGTTCTTGGAGGCATTGAATGGCCCTTCTACCTCTTGGGTGTCCCCTCCTGCTGACCCCCTGGTGGATCTTATTTCCATCAGGGCGTGGAAGGATCCGGACACCATTGAGCCTATCCCTAAACGCCCGGACCGCATTCTTTCCCCTCCGTCGGACCGCACTCACTGGAGCAAGGGTCCCCCAGTAGATGTCATGATGATGGCTGCAGCCACGAAGAGGAAATTGGCCCAGGAGAGTCCCTCCGTGTATCCTCCGGGCAGGGAGTCCCGTTCGATGGATCGCATTGGGAAGCGAGTTTTTAGTTCAGCAACCTTCTCCTTGAGAGCGCTGAACTACATGGCACATGTCATTAGGATGCAGCGGAATCTGATTAAAGAATACGCTGCATCTCCCCCGGGGTCCATCTCGAGTGAGGATAAACAGGTTTACTCCACCCGAATGGCCACTCTCAGATCAGTTTCCAATACATCTATGCGGCTACTGTCTCATGCTACTGAGGGAGCTAGAGCCAGCGAGCAGGCCTAGTCATGAGGCGACAGGCCTGGCTCCGCCATTGTGTTTTGCAGAGCCCTTCAAGGCGACCTTCGCGAATGCCCCTTCGATGGTTCTGCCTTGTTTGGCAAGACTGTTCGCGAGACATTAGTCCAGAGCGAAAGGACGGAAGACGCTGTCTGCCGTCGGAGTCCGCTTCTCAGCTCCCCAGAGGTCCTTCTCTAAGAACCAAAAGGGACAGAAGAAGATGTGGTTCCGGAAGTCGCAGCAGTCCCAACCTGCTCCGGATAACCAGTCCTTCCGTGACAGAGGAGGACGGGGAGGTCATCGTGCTAGAGGCAGAGGGGCTCCTGGCAACTTTGGGTCCAGAGAACCTTTCTCTGATAGACCCACGCAGCAGCCCTGAAGGGTTGCCTGGCTGCCCGTCTCTGGAGGCAGTCGGGGGGCGTTTTTTGAGGCACCTGACTTCTTGGGAGTCCATAACAACAGACAGTTGGGTGCTTCGAGTCATATCCAGAGGATATTCAATTCCACTTTTCAAGGTTCCCAAATCTCGCAACCTCCCAGATGTTCCACCCGACCAAAGGGAGGCGGCAGCTATCGAAATCGAGCAGCTGCTACAGAAAAGAGCCATCCAGCGCGTCCCCCGAGATCAAGCCGGATTAGGGTTTTACTCCAGGTTCTTTTTGGTGCCAAAGAAGACGGGGGACTTAAGACCGATCTTAGACCTTTCCCAGCTGAACCTGTCAGTAACCAAGCAAAAGTTCCGGATGGTCACCCTGCAATCTATACTTCCCCTCTTGAGGGAGAACGACTGGATGTGCTCCATAGACCTCAAGGACGCGTACTACCACATTCGGATGGACAGACGATCCAGGAGGTTTCTTCGCTTCCGGCTGGGAGCCAGTCATTATCAGTTCAGGGTCCTCCCCTTTGGTCTCACCTCAGCCCCCAGGGTGTTTACCAAGGTGTTAGCGGTGGTAGCGGCCCACCTGAGGCTCCAGGGATTACAGGTCTTTCCGTACCTGGACGACTGGCTCCTGACGGCATCATCAAGGCATCTTCTGTGCTCAGCCAGGGATTACTTTCTTCAACTAGCACCAAGGCTGGGCATCACGATCAACTGGGAGAAATCTTTTCTGAACCCCACACAAGTTATAGATTTCATAGGAGGAAGACTAAACACCAGATCAATGCGAGCCTTCCTCACACCAGACCGTATTACCAGCCTGAAGTGTCATGTGACAACGATCCTGCAACCATCCCCAACTGCAGCTTCGGTCCTGAGGGCTCTAGGTTCTATGGCGGCAGCTATTCCGCTTCTCATTCATGCCCGTTTACACATGCGGGTACTTCAATGGACCCTGCAAGTTCAGTGGTCCCCTCTTTGCTCCTCTCTAAACGCTCCGATTGCGGTCAGCAGAGCGTGCAGGGACTCCCTTCTTTGGTGGCTTCTTTCTCCGGAGCTCCTGGCAGGGAGACCTTTTTGCGCTGCATTTCCCCGAGCCACAGTGACCACGGACGCTTCTTGCCTCGGGTGGGGGGGGCATTCAGCGGGAAAGATTGTCCAAGGCACGTGGAATCCCACAGAGATGTCATTGCATATAAATGTCCTGGAAATGAGGGCGGTGCTCCTAGCGTTGCAAGCACTTCACCACGTTCTTCCTTCAGGGACTATTGCGATTCAGACAGACAACATGTCGGTAGTCTGGTATATCAACAAACAGGGAGGAACCAGGTCTTACCCCCTTTGTCGAGAGGCCATGAGAGTTTGGGAATGGGCAATTTCCACCAAACGCTTTCTGGTAGCAATGCACATTCCGGGAAAGTCCAACATCCTTGCGGACAAGCTCAGTCGCACCATTCTTTCCCCACACGAGTGGTCTCTCAATCCTCAAGTAGCGAAGAAGATTTTTGCCGTTTGGGGGCAACCCTGTTGCGATCTTTTTGCCTCTCCCTCAAATGCCAAATGCGACAATTTCTTCGCTCTCCTTCCCCCACCAGGGGAGTTCCCGAGAGATGCTCTGGTGCATGCTTGGCCTCCCGGTCTCCTTTATGCCTACCCTCCGCTTCCTCTGATGCAGAGGCTTCTGCAGAAAGCCAACAGTTTGGGGAGCAGAATGATTCTCATTGCCCCATTCTGGCCTCGACAACCTTGGTTCCCCTTCGTATGGTCTCACAAAATCAATCCTCCATGGATTCTGGATCCAATTTCGGATCTCATCTCTCACCCTCTGGGAATGTCAGTTCCCAATCTGCGGACCCTGAAGTTGACAGCTTGGCTGCTCCAGTTCCATCCTTAATTAGGACTCCCGGTATTTCATCACCGGTCAAAGCCATTTTAGTGGCAGCTCATAAACCTTCCACCAGGCAGGTTTATCGGAGTAAATGGAAGAGATTCTCTATATGGGCAGTACAGAGAACTTTGGATCCTTTCTCGGCACCTATGTCAGCGGTGCTGGATTTTCTAACAGACCTCTTTCATCAAGGGGCTAGTTCTTCCACGATTCAGGTACAATTGGCAGCTATCTCGCATTATCACATTGGTCTTGACACAGCTCCCCTTATGACGGCGAAATTATGCAAAACATTTCTCAAAGGAATTTTTTTGTTGAGGCCTCCAGTCAAGGAGGTTGTACCACCCTGGGACTTGTCTTTAGTCCTACAGGCCCTTACTGCTCCCCCCTTTGAGCCTGCAGCTTCTACTGATTTAAAGTACCTTTCCTGGAAGACTGCCTTCTTGGTAGCTATCACTTCAGCCAGAAGAGTGTCTGAGCTTCAGGCTCTGTGCGTCAAACCGCCTTACCTTTCTTTCTTCCCTGATAGGGTATGCCTCAGGACCAATCCTTCTTTTCTTCCGAAGGTCTCTTCTGAATCCAATATAAACCAGTCAATCAACTTACCTGTGTTTTTTCCCAAGTACTCAAACAAAGGAGAATACAAACTGCATTCTTTGGATGTTCATAGACAATTACGTTTTTATATTAGCAGAACAGCTGGCCACAGGAAATCAGATCAGCTGTTCGTCTCCTTTGCTAAATTTGCTCTGGGTAAAGCAGTATCTAAAGTCACACTATCTAAATGGATTGCTAATTGTATTCTGCAGGCATATGACACTTCAGGCAGACCTGCTCCTCAGAGGGTCACGGCTCATTCTACTAAGGCAGTTTCCACGTCAGCCGCCTTTAAGTCCCGTGTATCGTTGGATGATATCTGCGTGGCAGCTACTTGGGCCTCGCCTCATACTTTTATTTCTCACTACAAGGTGGATGTTGTTTCTAGAGGAAGAGCATCCTTTGGCTCAGCGGTGCTCCGGAACATCCTTCCATGATGGCCACCCAAGATTCAGGTAGCTAGGGACTCTGTCCCACAGGTTGCAGACGAATGAAGTCTGCCTACTTCAGATTTAGAAGTTATGTACTCACCATAACGTTCCATCTGAGTAGGTGACTTCATTCGGATGCAACCATCCCCCCCTCCATCCCCCTGACCTTTATAGAGCGAGTATTTATGCTGTTTTAGTGTACTGTTGTCAGTATTTTGAGGCAAACTCAATCTGAGGTCAGTCAGGGCTTGGCAAGGGGTTATGGGTAAGAGGGAGGAGCTAGGAGCTCGGAGCCTAAGCTTTTGAATTGCCGGCTCGGATCCGAGATCGGATCCGATACCCACAGGTTGCATCCGAATGAAGTCACCTACTCAGATGGAACATTATGGTGAGTACATAACTTCTAATTACACTTGTTAGACGTACATAGACAACTGAGGATTTACTTACACAGAACTAAGGGCTTTCGCAAGTCCGATCAGTTATTTGTGTCTTACTCTAAGCCCTTTCTGGGCAAACCAATCTCCAATGTAAATTTGGCTCAATGGATCTCGCATTGTATCTGTCAGGTATATAAAGACAAAGGGACGTCACCTCTGGGTCAAGTAAAAGCACATTCTACCAGGTCCATGGCTACCTTGACAGCCTTTTGGTCTAGGTTGTCTCTGGATGATATTTGTTCTGCGGCTACTTGGTCCTCATCTCATACCTTTATTTCTCACTATAAACTGGACATGATGTCTAGAGGGAGAGCATCCTTTGGCTCTGTGGTGCTCCGGAATTTCCTTCCAAGAAGGCCACCCAGGTGTTTAATAGCTGGAGACTGTCCCACAGGTTGAAAAGCAAATGAAGTAAACTACTTCAGATAAAGAAGTTATGTACTCACCATAACGTTCCATCTGAGTAGTTGTACTTCATTTGTCTTCAACCATCCCTCCCTCCTTCCCCCAACCTTAACATTGTTTTATTACACTGGTAGGTAGGAGAGGGCGCCTCTGTGACTCTCCTGTTCATGCTTGTTAGGTTTTGTATATATGTTGTGGTAAGGTCTAATTGGGTCAGGCTTAGGTTGATGGTGCAGCAAACTCGATCTGAGGGAAGGAAGGAGATGTAAGGGTATTATGGGTAAGGGGAGGAGCTTGGAGCTCAGATTAGATGCTGATGAAGCTGCCTTCTCAGATATGATACGGATCAGAATACCCACAGGTTGAAGACAAATGAAGTACAACTACTCAGATGGAACATTATGGTGAGTACATAACTTCTTTTTATTTACCTCAAAAAAGCAACCACCCTAAACAAGAATGAATTTACTATTCATTGTCAGAGTAACACTATTATCAAAGGTGTTCCAAATACAAAACTACTAGGTGTCATTGTAGATGAAAACCTAACCTTTGACCTACATATCCTCAATCTTCCTCTTTCGGCTTTTTTCCCATATACTCAATAATATCAAAAAAGCTCATCAAAACTTGGGCATCCTATATAGACACAAATAATTCCTTAAACATTCCACAAAACTGTCTCTAGCCTCTTCCTTTCTGCTACCATCCATACTATATGGTGCCCCTCTCCTTACCAATATACAGTCCTCTCTTATATCCAAACTTGACACTTGCTATAATAAAATTGCTAAATTTGTAAACAATGCAAAATTCATATCACACCATTATTCCTCATTGTGCCAACTATATTGACTAGAACTTGCAGAATATCTCACATATTTACAGTTATCACTGTGCACAAATTTATATATAAGCCATCAGATTGCCCTGCCCTTTCCTATCTTCTTACTCTGTACCACCCCAATAGACCCCTCCGATCCAAAAAACAAGTACTCCTGAATGTTGAAAAATCAAACCTCTTTGCTGGCCAGCTGCTCTACTCTTTTACTGTTTCTAAACTCTGTTTTACTATTTCTAAACTTTGGAATACCTTCTTCGTTAATAGTTAGGACCACTAGCAATCCAGCTGTCTTTAAAAAGTCCCTGGGATAACACCTGTTCTCGCTTTGGCAGTGTACATGTGCCAAAACAACACTTCCTATAACCTAACTCCCTCCTTTATACTACCCCACCTTCATTCTAACACTTCTCTTACATGACTGTTTTTATCACTTAACTCCTCAGTTATACAGCTCACACTACCTGCTGTATTCTTCACCTATCATAACTTTGTAAGTGCTAATCACTAACCAATGGTTACGATACATACTAATTGTGTAAACCACTGTATCCTGAATACTGCACTGTATTAATTCACCCTGACACTAATGGTCAATTTCAAGCTTCCTATAGTATCAAATTGTTGAAAGTAATCTACCTTACAGGACTGAATGTTATGCGCTGTGTATGTGAAGATTATTTATGGTGATGTGCTTGTATTGTGTATAGATCATTCTCTGTGGAGCTTTTTAACAATCTACTTAACAATATTGCATGTTATACATTATGTATCTTGAGGGTTATGTACTGTGTTTTTGCTTATTTAGTTTATTGTGTAATATTCATTTTACTGTGGAGCTTTTCTTCCTGGGCCTCTACTGAAAATGGGCTCACTATGGCCCAGTGGACCTTTCCGGTAAACAAATGCAAATAAATAAGTAAATAAATAATAAGTAATTAACATTTTGTTGTGGCAGTCTTCTTAATTTGGAACTATTTTTCATTATCTGATATCTAGGATACCATGATCTACAAAGAATTTTTAAGATTAACAGTCCCTGTTGGTAAGTTACAAATTATGTGTATTATGGTGCTAACTGCTTATTTAATGCAGTTGGGATCATCATAGTAAGATTGTGTGACATTCTCTGAGAATTTCTAGATTTAATAATGAAATTCTAAAGTGTAGTAGAGTCCTGATGTTCCAGGTTGTAAAAATGTTCATTATTAATGAATAAACTACTCTCCCCTTCCAGGTGTACACTTACCTTGCACTGTTCTTAATGTCAGTCTGATGAAATTTTCATTTTATATTTTTCATGAACAAATAATTTTTGTTCATACATGCTTCTGTGATTATAGTCACTGTCTTGATGTTCATCGTGTTTCACTGTTGCAGTCTTAACCGATGGGTTATCCGGCTCCTGGTAGCCCCCTATCGACCAGAATACCAAAGGTAAGTAAAAATGACGTCGGCTGCCTTTGTTTGTAAAGGATGTCAGGGCGTCTGCACGAGTGTCGGTTGGCAGTTTACCTTTTTTGTTTCCGACTACAAAGTTGAAGTCAACTACAGGTAAGTACCCCGTTGGGGATCCTCTTTTCTTGCCTTAATAAATGTCAGAAAAGGTTAATAATTGCCTTACCTGTGGAAAGCAGATTCCCCATAGAGATTTTCTTTCCTATTGTATTATTTGTTTAGGCCTTGACCACAATGTTCCTAATTGTGATCTTTGTGCTTCCTTTAATCCGCGTACTATTTGTCATTGGGCTAAGCTTTTAGCTAAGCATTTTGGAGTTTAGCCTAAGTTTGTTGGTATGGCGTCCATTGGTCTTCAGGCTTTGGATATCCCCAAGAAGTGTAAAGATAAGTACCATGACAGGCTCCTGAAGGTCAAGTCCTCGGATGATGTTAGGTTGGTCATCAGTCATGCGGTAGCCAGTGAGATGCCTTTGCAGCCTCTGCATCCCACAGATTTTCAACCGCAGGCCTTAGTTGAGACCATTTCAGAGGTCCCCAGGCCTCTGGCATCCATTTTGCCTTTTGACCTTCTACCTGTTGCCTCTTCAACTGGATCCGGAGCTGCAAAGCTGACTCTGGTGTCCGAGACCTCCATTCTTCGTTCAGACAGCAAGCTCATACCGACGCCTTCGGCTGCAACTTTGGCAGTTGCCAGGCCTCCCAAGTCCTTTAGACTTGCAGGTAAATCTTCCAGTCATAAACCTGTAAAGAAGCAGGCTCCAGTTTCCTCTCGTTCCTCTCATTCTCAAATGGTTAAAATGGCTGATGACCTTTTGACATTATTAGGGGTTCACAGCCTCCTCCTTCAAAAAGAGGTAGGGATATCTTTCCTGAGGCTTTGTCCTTTTCAGGTTCGGATACTTCTAGTATTTCTGTTGATGAAGAAGTTTCTCAAGCTTTCTCTCCTTTTGAGGATTCAGACGCAGAGGAGTCCATCCCTTCTACTTCTCCTCCAGAAGATTTCTCTTTTGGTGATACTTTAAATACTCTCAGGGAACATTTTAAATGGGAAAGTCAGGATTATCCCCTTTCTAAGAAAAGGATTAGGGAGTTTTTGGATTTGCCTCAGCATAAGCCTTTGGCTATTCCACCTGTGTTGGAAGTGGTTGATCATGTTTTTCTGGAAAATTCCTTAACTCCCAATTCAGTTTCTCCTGCTCCCAGGAAACCTGACAGGTACTACAGAGTTCCTGATTCTCATTTGTTTCTTTTCATGAATCTGTTGTCTGATCCAGAGGTTATTTCTCTTGGCCCTTAAGGAGTCAAGGCCACTGTTACTAAAAATCCTGTTCCTTCTGACAGGGAATCCAGGAACCTAGATAGGTGGGGTAAAAAGGATTATACCTCTGCCACTATTGCTATTAGGTCTACTAATTGTCTTTTTCATATGCTGAAGTACCAGGAGCACACCTTGGAAGCTATTAAGTCTAGGATAGCAGAGGTGCCTCAGTTGGCGGAGAGTAAGGATATGCAGGATTTTCTGAATTCTGCCAGTCTAGTCAATGAACATTTTTTACATTGTGGTTTTGACATTCTAGGAGCCTCCTGTAGGGCTACAGCTATTGGCTCTGTTATTAGAAGGCCAAGCTTTTAGATGTACCTTTGCATAAGGACAGTCTTTTTGGCAGCAAAGCAGAGGAAGTGCCCAAGAAGATGGAAGACACGGCCAAGTCTATGCAAACAGTTAAAGACTTTCTGCAGGTTCAACCTCCTCACTTTAGCAGGAATTACCCTTTTAAGAGTTGGACATTCCCTGATACCAGCAGACAGATCCATTCTAGGACTAGAGGTTACAAATCTTCTAGGGACAGGTGGCTACCCCTCAAAGGTCTAAGTGTTGGCAGGCTTCCTCTTCCAAGGCAGGAAGTTCTAAGCCTGCATCTCAGTCTAAACATTCTCAGTGACTCTGTCCAACTTCTGCCTGTTCTTGTCTACCCAGAGAGTCCTTTTGGGGGAAGGTTGACTCTTTTTACACATGTTTGGGCCACCATCACAGACGGCAAATGGGTACTCAGAATTGTATCCATAGGGCACAAGTTTTCTTTCCACACCTTTTCAGTACCCAAAGGATTCCCGGACGCTCCTCCAAACCAAAAGGCAGAAGTAGAAAAGCAAATTTTGTCTCTGTTACATCTGGGAGCAATAGAATCAGTTCCTGCTCAGCAGGTAGGCCAGGGTTTCTATTCCAGAGTTTTCACAACGTGCCTGACTCCAGTCATTGCTTTTTGCAGGCAAAAAAAATTTCAGATTTATCCATACTTGGACGACTGTCTAATTCAAGCAAATTCTCAGGAACAGCTGTTAAAGGATCTAGAATTTGTAAAGACTCTTCTCTCTTCCCATGGGTTACACACTCAACTTGGAAAAAAATCAAAAATGGCGCTATCCAAAGAGATAACATTCCTGGGATCGAGTCTGAACACAGCCGCTCAGATGATATATCTCACCCAGGAGAACCAAACAACTCTTTCAGTTTACTTCACGGACTTGGCAAGCCTGTCCCGGCTCCCTGCAAGGAAATACCTGCAAGCTCTTGGATTCATGGCCTCTTGCATTCTCATGATTCCATATGCAAAACGGCATATGAGGAAATTGCAATGGTACCTCAAGAACACTTGGTGTCAACACACACAGGACCTGGATATGATAATTCCTCTGCTTCCATGTCTGTGGACAGAGTTTCTATGGTGGGCAACAGCCTGTCTACACAACAAAGGCATGCCTTTTTGCCCACCCCTGGCTACTCAAGTTCTTACCACAGACGCATCAGACTATGCCTGGGGAGCTCACCTGGATGGCAGATGCATACAGGGAAGTTGGAAAGCCCAGCAGATGCACCTGCACATAAATTTAAAGGAGTTGATGGCAGTCCAACAGGCCTTGCTAGCTTTCAAGCATCTTCTTTCTCCAGGGACCCTTCTTGACAGGAAAGACAACACCACAGTCATGTGGTACATCAACAAGCAGGGAGGGACTCATTTTTACCTCCTGTGCAGACAGAGCATGAGTCTTTGGTCCATAGCAGCATCCCTGGGCCTGCATCTACTAGCTCAGTTTCTTCCAGGAAGGCTCAATGTTTTGCCAGACCAGTTGAGCAGACAGACCCTGGATCCTCACTAGTGGCAGCTGGCCAGAGCAGTTTTTTACAGCATCATTCAATGTTGGGGTACTCCTCAACTGGATCTCTTCTCTCCAGACAGCCATCTTCTACCTCTTTTTTGCACCAGACAGCATCACAGCAGAGCCTGGAGAGTGGATGTTCTGTCCTTCCCTTGGACTCTGCTGTCAGTTTATGCCTTTCCTCCTCTTCCTCTTCTTCCCAGAGTATTATTGAAGATCAGGGATGAATGACCAAGGACTATTCTCATAGCTCCAGGCAGTCTCTCCCAATTTCCTTCTTGGCATCTTCCTCTGAAGCCAGATCTTTTGGTTCAGGAAGGGGGAAACATTCTACATCCTCATCTTCAGTCTCTCCATTTGGCAGCTTGGCTCATTGTATGACTCCATCCTTTTCTTCTTCCCTTTCCCAGAAGATGGTTGACTTGCTGAGGGAGGCCAGGAGGCCTAGCGCTAGGACGTCTTATGCTAGCAAATGGGAAAGATTCTCTCTTTGGATGCAGGCTAGAGGGGATTCTTCTTCTCAGCCTACCCCTCCTCTGATCCTGGAATACCTGGCTGATTTGCTTCAGAGTGATCTTTCTTTTTGCTCTAGCAAGATCCATGCTTCAGCCATTTCTGATCATTGTTCTTTTGAACAACACATTTTCTATAATCCTCTGATGAAACTGTTTCTCAGAGGTGCTTGCAACTTAAAACCTCCCAGAAGAGCACCTACTCCAGCTTGGGATCTTAATTTTGTTTTAGAGAAACTCACTCTTTCTACTTTTGAGCCAGCTGCCACTGCAGATTTAAAGTTTCTCTCGTGGAAGACTGGCTTCTTCTTGACTATAACTTCAGCAAGAGGGTATCGGAGCTGCATGCTTTGATGGCTGTGGAACCTTTTCTTATTTTCCATGGAGATAGGGTCTCTCGGAGAACCAACCCCTCCTTTATGCCTAAGGTAGTTTCTAGCCTGACTCTTAATCAGTCCATACATCTTCCTACCTTCTTTCCTAATCCAAAGAATCCTATATTCTCTTGATGTGCATAGACAGCTCTGGTTTTACCTGGACAGGACTAAAGACCTTTGGAAATCAACACAGCTATTGGTTAGCTTTGCCCCTGGAGCCCAGCACAAGGCTATTTCTAAGCATACCATTTCTAAATGGATTGCTCATTGTATTGCTTTTTGGTATTCCTTTCATGGGAAGGTTCCTCCTCAAGGGTTAGGACCCACTCAACTAGAGCTGCTTCCACTTCTGCAGCCTTTTTAAGGGGTGTTCCTACTAAAGACATTTTGGAGGCTGCCACAGTCTTCTGTTCACATTTTCACAAAGCATTATAATTTGACTTTGTTTTCTAGAGCCAGGGCAGGGTTTGCCTCTGCTATTCTGCAGGGCATTATCTCCCTTCCTTGATTCTGTTGGTTCCCCCTCCCTTTTCTCTGGGCTTTGGTAATCAACCCATTGGTTAGGACTGCAACAGTGAAACATGATGAACATAGTACAGTTGTGTACACTTACCATAAATGTAGATGTTCGAGTGTATTCACTGTTGCATTCCTGCTTTCCCTCCCTCCTTTCCCCTTTTCTCTTTTCCTAAGGTACAGGCTAATTTTGGTTTAAGCCTTGTTTTCTGGGGGCTTTTGACAGTTATAGCAAGAATGTCTGAGGAAGTGACGTAGGCTGCCTCCTTTTGTACTGGACGCCCTGACATCCTTTACAACCGACGTCATTTTTACTTACCTTTGGTATTCTGGCTGATCGAGGGCTACCGGGAGCCGGATAACCCATTGGTTAGGACTGCAACAGTGAATGCGCTTGAACATCTACATTTATGGTAAGTGTACACAACTGTACTTTCTTAGCCATCAAGTTAAAACACTCACTTGAGGTATTGTCTGAAAGTAAAAAGAATCAGCTCAACCAAATGCTGACATGCCATGTTACTTCTTCTAGCACCGTACGTTTAAAAATATTATATTATACAGACAGCAATCTTAATGGCCCCTTATAAAAATTAGATGTTAACATGAGATGATCAAAAAGTCAAATTACATGTTTAATTAATTGAACAATTTTAAACTGCAGCATCGTACCTGGAGGATTGAACAGACTACAGCAGCATGCCAATATAGCCACTCACATTGATGCCATCTTGCTGACTCCTCTAGTTAGCTTGAAAACTTGATTAAGTGTGATACATTTATTCTTCTCATGCTTGTGGCCACACCTAAAGCTTAGAACTTTCATTTTAACTGCATTGCCCTTTCCAAGCTCTACATTGGATCCTTCATGGTCTTCTGTTTCTTTATATTCATCTCACACTTCCTCTGTGCTTTTTTCTCATATAGTATCCAATGCTTTAATCTTATATACTTCCATTTTTTTCAGTTAGTGCTTTTAAGGGTATTGAACTTGCTAAGACCATAAACAAATGGACCATAAGCCAAAAAATATTGCTTTTTTAATAGGTATTTTTGTAGGGTGACTAGTCTCTCACAAAGCCCACCAGGGCTTTAGTCCAACACCCCTGCCTCTATATAAATTACATCCAATGTCACTGCAAAATAAGAGAAAAATGAAAATAGAAAAACAGCATTTAATAAATAATTTTTATTTTGCTGTTATAGTCCTTGCCAGTCATTGACTAACAGTCCTTATGATATCAAATGGCTTCCATAACTGAATATTAATTATTTCAGTCACTCTACACACACCCATTGCTGTATTGAGTATAATCTTTGATGATCTTGTGGCTATTAATTGGTTATTTTTGGATGCCACAGGCAGTTGTTACTTAATCAATGAGAAATGCTACTGAACAAATTTGTTGTCTTTTGTTGTGGTTGTTAGTTGAGTCATATAAGCTCCTATAGTTTCTTGAGCCCCTTGATTCATGGTGATAACCTTCCATTTGTCAGACAGGTCTTTTTCTTTGGCTTACAATATGATTTATTTTTCTTAGTTAAATTTCTAACTTGTCTTTACCATTATGGCTTTTTCTGCCTTGACATATAAGTCTTCGCATTTGTTTTGTCTTTTCTTCACTTCTTCTAAAAGTAAGGTACAACTCAAAATTGTGGATAAACAGATTATCTAAATTGTAGCTTCAGAGCTGAAAAAAAGATCAGATTTTTTTCTCTAGCAATATTTTAAAAAATTGTAATTTTGAGGTAGACTTTTACATGCAAATGCAAAGTGAGGATTCTCTATATGGTAGTGATATGCCTGCGACTAAAATGACTTTTACACATCAATATGATATACTTTTCCCAGAATAGTGAGAATATCTAGGTATGTGTCAGATAAGAAATGCTAATAGCATGAAATCTTTATTACAGCTAGCAATTGACGACAAAGCCCATGACTTTCTTTTTACAATATGGTTACATGTTACTCTTAAAAGGTAAAAAAATAAAGGTAAAAACTTCCTTGTATCATATAACCTAAGATAATGGCATTGCTGGAAGAATAGTGCTGATAATGAGGGAGTAACAGCCACAAGGTACACAGAAAATCATTACTGTGATGTAAACATACTGGTGTATCCAGTTTATAGAAGAAGTAGAGTAGACAAAAACAGAAGATACAGCCTTCTACATAAGGCATAACTCTTAACCTGTTTTCACACAAATCATTGATGAAGTCAAAAATAGTGAGAGGTAAGTGCTGCAAATCAGGGATGGGACAGTTGTTAAATATAGCTCTTAATATACTGAAAAAGTTAACAGAATAAAAAGCTTCTCATTAATTTGCCTTTTATGAGGTATAACTCGTATGAAACTTCAGATGGAACTTATTATTTAGTGATAGCGATCCTTGCTATGTTTTTTTTTGGAAAATTACTCATATGAGGGACAAAAAACTGAGGCAAGATCAGGAATGTTCTCTGAAGTTAGGTCAAAAGCAACCAGACAAACTAGTAGATAAAAAGGAATGGGTCACAGTGAAATCTGAAAATGGCTGGACAATCCACACAGGGACTATATACAGACTGTCTCAATGTACGTAGGAAAATTGAAAGAATGATAAACAGTTACTGCAGAATGGAGTAAAAAGTCAAAAACATAAAATTTATCTGTAGAAAGCCAGAGTTAGGAGAAGTATTGCTGATATGGATTTATAATTAACTAAATGCAAATGAGAACGCACTGACAGCTGCCACAAGGAAAGCCTCTTCTTGTTGCATTATAAGGTGCATGGCTCATATTGTTAGCACTTGAGCCATTTTGTGATAAGGAATCCTTGAATGGGATGTGGGAAAGGAGAGGATTTTGGAACTCTTGTCTTTTGGGAATGAGTGATTACACAACACTGTGTTTCACAGCAACAGAAAGGCAGATCTGAAATTATCTAAAGTAAAAGCTTTTTTAATTTAAAAGGAAAGAAAATGAGCAGTGTCACTGAAAATAATTACTAGGTATGAAGAAGGGGACAGAAAAACATCAGAGTACAAGACTCAGTCACTGAAACAATAAACCTGTATACAGTAGAGAGTTGATTATCTGAACTAATTGGGACCTGTGATAGGATAATCAAATTGTTCAGATAATCAAACATATATTGAACCGGATAAAAAAACTTCTAAAATCTTGTTTTTTCTGCACACAAGGAATATACTTTTCAACCATTCAGCAGTTCCAATGGACAAGAAAGAATATTTTTCACACACAAGCAGACTACAAGCTCAAAAAACACACACAAGCCAGTATGTATAATATTTACATATTCATACTTTATGATTTTTCCTACCTGAAAACTTGGAAAGGCTGTGTTCAGATAACTGACATTTCGGATAATCGACACTGTATTCACAGGCCTAGTGGGCTGATGTGCACAAACTTTGTGCACAATATATCTAGTACAACAGTGTGAGCCATGGTGATTCATAGACATCAATTACAGTTGCCCAGTGTGGCACAGAACACACACCCCATTTGAATGGCATGCAGGAGCAAGTGGTACTCCATCATGTGATAGGTGTTCCCATGCTCAGGGATGGGGGAAGCACTGTGCAGCCTGACAGTGCTAAACAGAGTACATGTGACAAGCAGTTTAGTAAAATACACCTACAGATTATATGGAAGCAAAACAGTTACTATGTAAAACTAACTGGAGTGAGGTGTTCAGTGGAAAAACTGCAGCTGGAATGTGAAAAGTTTTGAAAGAGAAATTGTTTGAGTACAAAAAAATCAAAAAAATGTTTAATATCAAGCTCTAGGCATACAACATCAGGGGGATAAATTTCCATAAGAACAAGGTATCTGATTAAGGTGAGAGACAAAAAATATAAGAAACGGAAGACAGGTCGAACTAAAACTTTGAAAACTGAAATAAACAAGCTGGACAAACAGATTAAGCATAGTGTGAGACAAGATAAAAAAAAAATGAAGAAAATTTATATAAAGATATTGAGCATAATAGGAAACCTTTTTATAGATACATAAGATGTGGAAGGAGTAAAGACACACAAATTGATAAACCATGCACAGATTCTAAAATGTATTCTCAGACACAACAGATTATAGATATATTTACAAAATCTTATGCAAAACAGTTTGGCTCCACAAATGGGGTGATAAGTTATCTGAGGGACATCCAGGTAACACCAGATACTGCAATCAAATTAGATTATATTGAAAAAGAATTGTGCAAACTGGACCCAAACAAAGCACAGGGATGAGACAGAATTAGTAACAATGACCTGAGAACACTTCAGCAAGAACTTACACTATGATTGTATCTATTATTTACTAGGTCATATAAATATGGGGAGATTCCTCAAGACTGGAGACATGCATTTATTAAGCCTGTTTTTAAGGGAAAGGGGAGTAGGACTAACCCAGTCATATAAACCCTTAAGTCTACTTTCATGTTGTAGAAAAATAATGGAGAAGGAAATATTGGATGAGTTATTGTCAGAACTGGACAGGTTGGGACTTGAAACTATATATCAGCATGCATATGTTGAAAACAGATCTATTACCACATGTAACATGATGTTCTATAACAATATAATAACAATTATGAATGAAAAAATATGCTGTGATGTAATTTATATAGATTTAACTTCAGCATTTGACAGGGTCATACACAAAACACTGATCAACAAATTAGTACAACTAGGTATTGATGTACTCTTGATACGATGGATAGCTGCATTGCTTAGAAATAGGACATGGCTAGTATCGTACAGCAACTAGACAGGTGAAATCCTTGGCTACAGTCCCTTACTTGTTTAGATTGTATCTTTCAGACCTAACTTTTTCATCTGAGGTGTTCTACAGTCTATATGCAGACAACCTGAAATTGGATAAACTGATTACATGTGTTACTGATAAGGCATGTCTGCAAAATTACTTGACTAAGTTGACCATTTGGGCACAGGAGAATAATATGCTGATAAATACATCAATAACTAAGCATATGAGATTTGGGAGACATAAATTAAAAGGTGAATAATTAATACAGCACACAGTGATTGAAACTGTAGACTCATTTAAGGACCTGGGTATATGGGTAGCTTCAGCTATGAGTTTTTCTAATCGTGTTAACCAATTGGTTAATGATAGTTATAGAACTATAGGTTGTATAAAAAGATTTATAAAGCCTAGGAAAACAAAAATAATGAAGTCAACCCTATAAGAAAACAAGCATGAGTAAACTGGAAAGAGTGCAGTGGAAATATACCAAGGGCATCCATGGATGTGAAAATTTAAGTTATTCTAAAAGATTAAAATATCTGAACTTGTACAGTGTCTCTTATAGATATCTAAGAGGAGATCTTATTAAGGTATATAGGGCATGTAGGGACAACTACCTCTGTTGGGGTTATCAAAAAGTACTAGAGAATCATCAGATAACCTATGTAGAAGATTCTATAGGAATGAGAAGTGTACTAATTGGTTCTCTGATAGATAGCCGATGCTTGGAACAGACTACCAAATTACATTAAAGCAAGTACTAGATCAGATATTTTTAAGAACAGCCTGGACACATTATGGGAGCAAGTGTTTTGGTATATTGGCAAGCTAGAAGTGCTTGAAATATTTGTATGTATGTATGTATATACACAAGCAAACAGGTTCAACAATAAGAACATTGCAGTAAATATATTTTGACTTATGTTCAACCAATCAGCCACCCAACCACAGACTAAGATGTATAAAGATGAGCAGGTACAAGAAAACTTAGGAGGAATAAGTATATATATTTATGTGTATGTATATATATATATATATATATATATATATATATATATATAGAGAGAGAGACAGAGGTCAGTGTGGATGTCAAGTATAATGAAGCAGGACAATGAAAAGTGTTTAAGCCTAAGCAATTGTAAAAATAGCCCTAACAACCAAGAAGGGAGCTAAACCATTTTATAGATAAACAAATGAACAAAAGGAGATTGAGAAAGATACTAAAAAGTTTTTCGGCTTTTCCCGGTTAGGGGTCGCCACAGCGGAACTCCTGTCCGCTCATGATTGGCAATGGATTTTTACGGTGCTGAGTTGCCAGCCCGACGCCCAACCTTCAACGAAGACACTCCCATTCACGCTCGCACCTACCTGCATGTCTTTAGTGTCACTCGACTCTGGGGGGTACATGCAGACGCCACACAAAGGCGCTCCAGCCGAGGAAGATACTAACAGAGCTAAAAAATGTATGAGGATTGACAGATAATGATGAAAAAATATGTATATTTTTCTTAGTACCCTCAAAGAAAGTGGAGAAGTATTTAAGTATTGCCATGATAGTTGTTGTGGTAAGGATAAGGAAGTTAAAGAATCTGATCCTGTAGTGTATGTTAGTTCTTGTAGAAAAGGACACTGAGGTCACTGCGATAAGTGTCATGTGCTCTAACCTTCAGTCAATCACAATGTAGATCTCCTGGAGGCTGGTAGTACACCTACATTTTGTCATTTGTGTATATCCTGATGAACATTATAAATGTTACACTGCACCAGAAGTCAACACGTTTGTTTTCAAGTCATTCCACAGTCAGAAGTTCTGAAATGTAAGCTGCATTTCATAATGTAATCATTTTTCAAAAGAAAAGTCACCATTTTGTTTTCATATCCCTCACTTATGAGAAAACAATAGAATATTTAGTTATTTTGTGGAAACATGTCTCACTATAACCTGAAGGCATTCTCTCACTGTAAAGCAATTTAATATAAAATTGTAAGTTTTCAGAAAAGTGATGTATTACTAAGTGGGAAACGAACAGCCAAGAAACCTGAAAAGATACAGTCAAATTTTGGCATGTCACAGGAAAGCCCTTTAAGAAAAGTACTTGATACAAACCAGGGATTCTGGCAGACAAAGCTAGATGAGGAAAGTTTTATTCATACATTTGTAAATGTAAAAGTAAAGCTCTACATTTAATACACTATTATGATGATGCATGTTCCTCAGAGTTCAGTTTTGTATTTCATTAGCACAAGAGGTATTGCAAATAGGTATTCAGCAAGTAAGGCTTAGAATGTGTTTTGAATTAACTGGTGATCAATTAAGGTGGGCCAGACACAAATGAGCATAATTTGAGACTGATACATGTATTGAACAGACTGAGAACCATGCAGAAAAAATGCCACTGAGAATCCAAAATGGTAAAAATCAAAGATTTTAATAAGATTGAGCACTTTCGTCTCTCAAAGGAGATGTAATCAGAATTAGACTAAAAGTGCAAATTTCGGAAGACAAAATGGCATTAATGATATTTATAAGAATGATGCAGGATTGTACAAACTTTCTACCTGTTACGTCTGAAATAAGTAGCCACTTAGAAAAGCTGCTAAAACAGGATATAGCCTAGGAATTGAGTTGTAAACAATAAAATGATTTTGCAATTCTCATGAAACTATAAAACAAATAAGTCCATTATTTTTAAAGGAGTAACATTCGGAATGGTATAGGAGCTGTGATCTTATGGGGAAATTAACTAGCTGCCTATTGGTCAAGAGCATTTGCAAATATATAAATAAGATACTCCCAATCAGATAATGAATTAAAAAAAGGAATTATAAGCAGCACTGTATGGATGTTGAGAAATTCTGTTAATATATTTATGTCAAAGATCTACAAGGAAATACAGGCCACAAAACTGTGTAAAGCATATTCAGAAAGACTTTGCACAGAGTACTTCCATATTTGCCACAGGATATTGTTTAATTAACATTAGTGTAATGTGAAAGTGAAAATAGTCTAGAGAAGGAACTGTATATAGTATACATCTTGATTAGTTCATGTTCACCAAAGCAGAATGAAGAGTTGCCAGAGAATAAAGAAAGATGTGTCAGATAACACCACAGTTGCCAGTAACAGAAAAAAAATGATTTCCAGAGATGTACTGACACTGATTTGGGAATGAATTTAGTGAAATAAGTCAGAATGAAGAGGTGCTAGAGAATAAAGAAAGATACTTTGTTTAACACAACAGTTGCCAGTGAGAGAAAAAAAAATGAATTCCAGAGGTGTGCTCACACTGATTTGGAAATGAATTTTATGAAAGAAATCACAATGACAGGTGGCCAAAACAAAAAAGAAATTAAAATCATTAATCAAAAAATAAATCAGTCCTGTATTATGTTCATGGAAGTTAATGATCATGGGTTAATGTTCAAAGCTAGCAAGATTGTGCTATCTGACAGATGCAAAAACATCTTGAAATAGTGAAATGTAAGTAAATAGTTACATATATAATGTACTGGCTGAGGATGATGGGTCAGATAAAAAGGGTATAACTGTGCAATATATGTTATATATAATACTATAATAACAATCCAAGAGAAGACATTTTAACCTATGTAGTATCAATGCAACTATGGAGTGGAGTAAGTGCAGTTTTGTTTAATTTCAAAGAAGCAGTATATTTAAAATATTATTCAAAATACCATTAAGTGATTAATTAACTGGATAGAAGTGCTATTGTAATAAATGCATTGCAGTCAATATTTTTAACACAAGGCATTCCTAGTGCTGTTGTCTCACAACATGTCAGCCATAATTTCAGATGGGTTGAAAAAGACCAGGAGCTTAAATATGACTACATATCCACTCTATCTTTATTCAAATGGAGAGGTATATATAATTATTTAGACAATGAATAATCTGATGAAAAATAACTCATCCAGTAGCTTACTGTCATCAGAGAGTTCTGAAATATAGAATCACTTTATTTAACAATTTATTGCACAATAAAGCCAAACCTCAAGCCAGAAATTGTCCATTAAAACGACTTCAAACATAAAAGTCATGGGCAATCAGAATCACCATATAGCTGAAACACCTGACGTTCATAAGGGTCATTTGCATATATCCCATGTGCCTCTGTTATAGGAGGTTTGGGAGGTCATTCATTGGAAGTTCTAGCTTGGCTGGATTTTTCATTTAGTTTTTACTGATTGGTTTTTCAGTGTGACCTTCTCACTCTTTGTCACCAACTGCCACATAAAAAGTAATATCACTGAAAAGTCTGGGATATATTTCCCACCTCTTTGATGAGTTAATAAGACATGCCACATCATTCAATAAATAGTCTTGAACTAGACACTTCTTAACCATTTTTACAGCACTATAGCATAAACAGCTGTTAACTTTCTAGTACATGTTAAAATAATTTGCTGTCCCAACAGTATCTTTTCATAGCTGGTAATATATTTCTTGACTAGAAGGTCATAGCTCACATTTAAGCAAAATACAGATACTGATAGGACAGATGCATCATTTTCTTCAATGAGTCAGATGACAGCTGCAGGTTTCAGGAATGTTTTTGCATACCACTGTGGTAATTTATGAGCAACGACATGCAGTTGCATTAGTTGACTTGCACAGCTCTGAAGCTGTGTGTTGAATTCTAGTTTGTTTGTGTCTTTCGGCTTTTCCTGGTTAGGGGTCGCCACAGCGGAACTCTGGTCCGCTAATGATTGGTAGTTGATTTTTACGTGCCGAGTTACCAGCTCTGACGCACAACCTTCAACGAAGGTACGCCTATTCACGCATGTCTCCACGCAGAAGACACTCTAGCTGAGAATCGAACCAGACAGCGTCTTACTATGAGGCGACAACGCTACCGCAGCACCACCACCACGGATGTGTGTTGAATTCTAGTGATCAACATATTTCAAAAATATAAAAATCATGAACAGCTTTTGACTTTGAGCAGATTAGAAGACCTTAGTTCTACAGACAGCAAATATGAATTAGGATCTGGACAGTTCAAGATACTGTGAACTCATTCATACCTGTGTGGTGTGGAATGTCAATCTGTAGCAGCCTACACACATCTTGCATTACAGAGGATTTTTTGGAAAAATAAACTTAAAAAAGATAAGATAAACAAATGTAAATATTTTGTGAACAATAAAAGCTGTTAAAACTGTACAAACAGCAATATTATCAGTAAGAAAAGTGTCATGAAACACGATTTAGCCACACCCCTAACAACTCTTTTCAGTCTCAGCCTCTGTACAGATTTTGTGGCAAATAAATGCTGGACAGCTATATATAAGGGAGGACCTTCCACAGACCCAGGCAATTATAGACCCATACGTCTGACAGGCCTCATATGCAAAACCATGGAAATAGTTATCATGAAATTAATCAGGACATAGGGACTTCCAAGCACTGGACCCATCTCAGTTTGGATTTGTGAAGGGCAGGTCATGCTTACTCAACCTGATGGATTTTTCTGAAAAGGTTATCAAAGCAATGGAAAGCCAAACAGTACACACCGCATACCTCGACCTAGCCAAAGCTTTTGACACAATTCCCTACTCAGGAATAGTAAAATAAATAAATAAATAAAGAAGTAAACTATTAACAAACCCCTATGTCACCTACTGGATTGATAACTGGCTCACAGATTGGATGCAGATAATCAAAACAGAGGAAGTTACCTCCGCAAAGAGACCAGTCACCAATGAGTCCCCCAGGGTTCTCTGTTCGGATCTCTCTTGTCTGTTATCTATTTTTCTGAAGTAAAAGCCAATATCAAAATGACTTTGCCATCCTGCAAGAAGGTTTGTCCTAAATAAATAACTGGTGCCAAAATCATGGAATAAAATTAAATTTAAAAGAAAAATGCATTATTGTATCCTTTGGGAAGGCATCTACTCTAAGAAAATACCACATCAAGGTTTAGATCCCGTAAGAGTTGACCCAGTTGTTCAGGATTTTGGAAGTTATTTGGACAGTGACCTAACTTTTGATCAACATGTGTCTATTGCTGTAAGAATGCCCTTCAATACTGCACAGCTTATAAACAAAGGTTTTGTGTCTAGATCAGTGTATGTCATTGAATATAATGCCTGTTTTGGCATGCATCTGTCCAGACACATGCAATAACTGCAATTTCCATAGAGATACCTTACTAAAAGGTGTCTGGCATACAAGACATCTTCTGACCCATTACTGATGGATTTACTGCACATCAGTAAATTAAAGGGCATCAGAAATAATCAGTCTAGGGCAGTGACAGTGAGCCCTTTGGGTCTATCATGTCAGAAGCTCCTGGCACAAAATCGTTCAGTGCACTTCACATGAGCAACAAATGCAAAAGCAGTGTCTTTGGTAACTCGGTGTTGGTGATTGCTGGCGTGTCACCCAAAACATTGTGTCGTGTGTTACCTTTGACACGCGTGTTATAGGTTCACCATCACTAGTCTGGGGGATCTAAACCTCTTCTGTAACATCAACAGAATGGTTTGGAAGGATAGGTATATCTTGTAGATGGTACCACTGCTGTGGAACAGAATCCATATCCACATAAAACAAAGTTAATTCTTGTCCATATTCAGGCACAACTTAGATCAATAGGTGGGAAATGGAAATTAAACCCAGGACTGCACCATGTACTACTAATGGATAGAGGCAGCTCGTAAATGCTTTATCCCATGCATGGGTCCCCTCAAATTATCTTTACTATGGTATCAGTTATTCTCATTAGGGTTACTATATAGTTATTGACCTTGGGATGGGTAAGGCCAATCTATAACTAAATGGGATAGGTTATTTTGAGCACAAAAAGGGAAACTGGCTAGGCTTAATATGACCCTCAAAGGAAGCTAGCCTAATACTTACCTATGAACCCATAATGGGTATTCTTTATAGTGATAAAAGGCACTTCATTCATAGTCCTTTCCATAAATACTGTGATATATTGTAATGTACACAAATCCAAATTATATTTTTCAAAATTTTCAGAAATACACATTTGTATCCTGAAAACTATACAGCCTAGATATATATTGTTAGACCATTTTTGTTAAACAGACATAAGCTTTTACATGACAGCAAGAAATTTCTCTGTAAGTGCAATATTTATTGAGATGGTTACAAGAATATGAAAGCATGTTTAATTGTATAATTAGCAAAACAAATAATACTGGATATCTCTTAATATAACCAACTTACAATGTAAATATTAAAGACAATTTTTTTCAACATCTAAGGTGTCCCCAGATATCATGCAACAGTTTGTAAGTCACTTGTGTTTTCAAGTATTAAGTACATATGGAAATAGTGCTTATTTTCATAATTACTAACAAATAACTATCAGTATTTCCAGTTGTTGTTGTTGTTGTTGTTGTGTCTTTCGGCTTTTCCCGGTTAGGGGGTCGCCACAGCGGAACTCCGGTCCACTAATGATTGGCAGTAGATTTTTACGTGCCGAGTTGCCAGCCCTGATGCACAACCTTCAATGAAGGTACGCCCATTCATGCACGTCTCCACACAGAAGATGCTTTAGCTGAGAATCGAACAGGACAACATCTTACTGTGAGGTGACAATGCTACAGCGGCACCACCACCGCTATAATGTTATATAAACCAGAATTTTCAGTGAACTGTCCTGTCTTCCACAATGTTATTTCACACCATACGCCTCAATAAAATATCTCCAAGTTATGAAAATGTGAACATAAATCTGAAGATATGAGTAATAAGTGGCAAACAAAGATTCATTTCTCCACTGCAGGACATATCGACTAACAATATCAGTGTCGTTTTAATAATAACTCCTTGGCCTTTCTAATGCTGCCTACTGTTAGCTGGTAAGTCACTTAGTAAAAGAAGATAAGCAGAAAAAAAATGTTCTGGGTGCCATAAGGATGTATGAGTGTGAACTGGAAGTATACAAAAAGGCATTTTAGTCTTCAGTGAGTTAATGGCCTTCCCAATAACAAACCACCTACTATGCACATGCTTAGTAATCTCAAGAAGCTCAGTGTCTGAGAATAAATCAAAGGGGGATTTAATAAAGCCTACGCAGCCTTTTTTACCATGTAGGCATTATGGCACACTGCTTACATGAAAGTAAGTAGGTTTGCAATTCAGTAAACACAGCTGGGCGGCACACATGCACACGCCAACACAGAAGTCTCCATGACATGCAAATCACCTTATTAGCAGGTGAATTTCATGCAAATTAGGGAGGTAGAGAGATCCAGCAAGCAGGTAGGCAGCCTTGCAGACCCCATATCTGTGTTCATACTGGATTTTAGATAGACAACAGGTGCTGTAAAAACACAGGTAGATGGACAGAAATGGCATAGCATATACAGATATGAGCAAACTATCGACTGTGTAAGGGAAATAAGTTAAAATAATTTTATTTTTTTAAGGAAATGGGTATGTTTGTGCAGCATGCCGCAATGAGCAAACATGCTTTTATGAAAAAAAAACAAACAAACAAAAAAACACATTTAATGTATGTGACAGAAATGCATTATAGAACCCTGTGTGGAGTATCTGCAATGGTGAATGGTGCTGTTGCTAAATAGGTAGAGCCTGGAACAGTGTAGTTTGCAGGTTGTGTGCATGGATCCCTATGCAAAAGAGGTGGGGTTACTGAATAGCACAAATAGGTATGTCCGCATATCCCTTCTGTGTAGGCACAGAACCATATTGGTGTTCACAGAAGAGGTAGCTGACATTAAGAGGGGGTGTGTCTGAGGACTTTTAAGCTCATTGGAGCCATTGTGCTCAGCAGAGGAGGGGTGTACACTGACTGCTAAGTTTTATTTACCTTCGGGGTGCATGCTTTCGCGTGTTTGTGTAGTGCTCCGCTGTGCTGAGCGTGACCTTTTGGGGGGGTGTACAGTGACTACTAAGCTTTGTTTACCTTTGCGGCTCTTGTTTCTGCATGTTTTCATGGCGAGATGCATTGCTGAGAGTATCTAAAACGCAATTATGTATTAATTACTTGTGACTCTTGTTTAACTTAAACTAGGGCCAGTAAATGATGTTAATAATATTCTTGCCAGGTGGAATGCATCATAGGTAGCCAATCACACAGTCAGCACCCACAGTAGAGCACTATAGAGTATGCATACACCCCATATTCTAATCTTTCACCCATACTGCACCATTAGAGTACAGACTTGAGAATTTTAATTGAAAGAATGGTAGGAGCTGTTGCAGGTCTGCTACATCTGTATGTGCTAGATGCCGAAGTCAATGCTGCTGTTGTGTTGCTGCTGACTATTGGTCTAGGCAGAGAAGGAGAAGAGTGTTCAGGCCCAGGGTAACCTTCCAGGAGCTACATGAGCTGGAGATTGTAGAGCACTACAAGGTGGACAGGGACATACTAAAAGAACTCACTGAGCTCTGCCACCCTCAACTCAGACTCAGAGCCAACAGAGGGGAACCAATCCCACTGGAAACAAAGGTATGTGTAGCCCTTAGGATAATAGCCACAGGTACCTTCCAAAGACCAACTGGGGACATGATGAGGGTCTTACAGGCATCAGCATCCAGAGTACTCCACCAGTTCCTGAATGCCATGCTACCACATGCCAGTGAGCACATTTATTTTCCCATTACCTCTGAGGCAAGGGCCAGCAATATGCAACACTTCTACCGTGTAGCATACTACCCTGAGGTACTGAGTGCCATAGATTGCACTCATGTACACATCAAGGCACCACCTGTTGAGCAGGGTAGAATCTACGTCAACCACAAGGGGTACCACTCCAACTGCCAGGTCATGTGCAATGCCCAGGGCATTATCATGAATGTGTGTGCTGGCAGCCCTGGCAGTTATCATGACTCCCGTATCTGGCACTCATCACAGCTGTACCAGATGTTTGCTAGGGGGGATATCCCACACAGCCATTTACTGGGCTATGCCCTGGATGATAACACCCATCAGAAGTGTACACCCACCCACTGAAACAACACCATAATGAGGCACATGCACAAACTAGGAACATCATAGAGTGTATGCTTGGACTGCTGAAGTCATGGTTCCAGTGCCTCGATATATCTGGTGGAGCCCTGCAGTACTCTCCAGCCACATGCGCACATATGTTCACAGTATGTGCCATGCTACACAATATGATCCTGTGGAAACAGCTGTGGCAGGATCAGCAAAGGGAAGGGATACACAGCCCCCCACCATTGCCTAGGTCACCACAGCCACACTTACAAGAGGACTCTGAGGATACCCCTGATGATGCCCCTTTAACCAGACATAGCCGTGCACAGTACACCCTGGCATTGGCTAAGACACAACACATATCAGATTTACTGACAGTCTAGGGCCCTAGGGACTGACACCTTACTCCTACTCACATACATATAGTAAACTTCTGATGCCAGGCAACCACACAACCTGTCCCTATCCATGTATTGGTTGTGTACTGCTTGCATCACACAAAGTCAGCCTTGAATTACAGGTCTCTCAACTGTTGTATTCACAAGATAAATCTCTAAGCTACACGATAATTGTAAGGGTTACTGTAATATATCGTATGTATAGATCTGTTGCTGTTATGCAAGAAAATATAGTGGGCTAACTGGACATATGTAACATCCACATGGGACAACAGATACCCAGTCCAATAGTATGTGTCCCTTAATAGTCACTAGGCCTCATGGTTGGAATATTCACTACATCACTCAAGAAGATGTTAAACAGTGGGCTCACATGATATTCGGACTACTGTATATCCCAGCAGATCATGTGCCGTTGTTTTCCCACCCCATCATAGCAGTATGCCCATACAACTGCTTTAACAGAAAATCAGTTATGGCATGTCAGTGGACCAGGCATTCTCAGAGCTGTAACACAGATATTGCTCACATCATTGTGCGTTTCACCTCATGCAGGATAACAGTGTACATATTTATGCTGCTGATTGTGAGATGAATGACTCCTCTCTGTCTAGTGATCTGAGTGGCTCAGTGGACTAGGAAAGGTAGCATGGTTGATGGTGTCGATGGTTCGAATCTGGAATTAGATCTTTTGCATGTGAGGTAGTGCTATGTTGCTGTATTCACAGACTGCCCCACCTCTTAGTGCAAGAAATCTGGACAAAACCAGTAAGACTGGGGGGACAATGGCCTAAACATAGGGACAGATTTTAAATATTGTCCCTATAAACCTAGACAGGTACTGGAAGTAAAGGTGTTGCATTAGAGCATATGTTCTGAAGGATATAACGTCTGAAACACAATTTTTGTCTGTAAGTAGTATAATGTAGTGATGTCAATTTTCAATAATTCACTAGAAGACCAGAAATGTATGAGGAACAAACCAAACATATGAGGCAAAACTCTGGACAGTCTGTGGAAATCAGGACAGTTGAGAGGTATGCAGACTGTTAGTCTGTTGGTGGTGTAACATTACTAACTCAGTCATGGATTAAGTACAGCACACAGCTGGGGAATGCTGTAGACAGTTTGAGTGAAGTGCAGTACTGCAGAAACAGGGGCGGATGTTAATGTCTGTAACATACAAAATCCCAGACTGGGATGGGTAGGTGTGGACTGGAGTCACCTTAGTAGTACAGACAGTCCCACTGGGCATGCCCATACACTTAGTTAAAATGAGTGCATTTCTGTTGCCCCTTCATCAGAATGACCTGTTATGTATAAATGTCCATACATACAGATATATGTGTACATATCCATCTTTCGCTATCTCTCTCTCTCACATGCATAGTATATCTATTGTTATGTAGTGTCAAATACATATATATATATATATATATATATAGAGATATATATAGCTATATATATTAACATGATATATACACCCCCCATATATCCACATAACACATATACATATCATGCACACATGCAGCAACAGTTATATGTACATTTCTGATATATACAGAAATATGTCTGTGGATGTCTGTATTGTTTGACATACCCTAATAATGGCAAGTAAATCTACACTATCACACAGCCATACTATTGCTCAAAGGATCCAAGCTAAAGGTGCAACAGTACAAATTCCACATGCCCACAGACTTCTGTGCCTACTGGATGTCACTATGTAGACAGATACAGGTGAGCAGCTGCTGTAATGTATAAGTTGTCAATGCATGTATGGATAAGGCAACTTGTCCCTGCCCACAGGTGTGCTTATGTAACTGCAAGCAGCCACATATGGCCATATTGGTAACTGTACACACATATAATATTAGGTGACACAATTATTAGGCCAACTGAAGGAGATATGAAGCACTAGGGCGGGTAACAGTAGGTGAAGCAATAGGCACAGGCAGGCCTACTGGCTTCTACACTGCCCTCATCTACAAGGCTTGATGATGTCAGCTGCCTTAAGACTACCAGCTGACAGTGTACTATCAGATGTAAGCTGTGGCGCATGCGATAAAGACCATGATCTATAATGTATAAGACTAGATAGGTAGGGGTTCTAATCTCATTCCAGCCCACTTGGTGCTTGTGTATTTATCCATATGGCATAACCTTGGTAGCCTAAGCATATGTAGGGTTTTGCAGTGTTTTATTTGTAGCAGGTGATGTGACCCCTCAAAGGACTGACCATAGCAAGGCCTGCATATGTCATCAAGCATACTATGTTCTAAAATGATAGTACCAGCAGACATGAGGCATGTTGTGTGCACCACATACTGTCATCTGTAGTATGTACCATTACATAGGTAAGTGTGCACACCTACATGCAGCCAACCTGCACTATTTGTGTGCCTTGGTGTGTCCTGTGCTCACTGATTGAAAGTGGTACTAGCCTCAATGTAGCCATGTGTTTGTGTGAGCCTGTTAGAGCATTTTACATGTTATGGAACCATGGGACGTATGAATTGAACACAGAGAGTATTGTAGCCTTTGAATGACACTGTTTGGAAAGATGTGGATGCATTTAGTGTTGTACAACCGAAAGATGTGGATGCATTCAGTGTTGTACAACCTATGCTGACAGGTTTGGGATGTACATCCCAGACTGGCACTGGTATACTGAATGTGGCAGACATCACAGCTATCATTGTATGCAGTAGCACCCTTGCCATGTCACTACACAGGCATATTGTAAACTGTAGCAGCCACACAGGTTCCAAAGCACACCAATACACATTGTAGAGAACATGTCCCATGGAGTCCATGTCAGGACCGTACATGTGTAGTCTGTCTCCGAAATGCTTTGGAAGGGATGTGTATGGCTCCATACAGGAAGGTGTCAGTTCCCACTGTGTACCTCCTATGTATCCATGACAGGACTAACACATGTGTCACTTGTGCTACACACCAAGAACATTAGTGTGGTATGCATAGTACATGCTGGTGAGATAGATATGTAAAACAGGCAGTACACCCTCCATGAAACAGGCCCCCCTCCCACGCATATCATGCAAACATCTGCTGTGACACACATCATGTGGAGGTTACACATTGGGATGCAGAACACAACAATCATAACTTTTGCCGGGCAACTGTTGGTACTGGACACAGAATATATGTAGATGTGTCATCTCCATCAAAACCCTGATGGCACTTATGAACGGTAGCAGACCTTCTCACTTAATCAGGGATGCATGAGTATGCTGAATGACAACATTGTTATTATTAGGCTGTTATACACATATGCACCTATGGGGTCATGCGGTTGTAGTGCTGTACCTTGCTGATGACATATGTTCACTGCCCTGACATTTCATCCTGTGCTGTTGTGTTTCCACTGTGTATCCATAAGTTACCCCAGTGATGATAAACCTTTTGGGTTCTGGGTGTCAAAAATTCGGAAAATGCGTAACTTGACTCTGCTTGTATGTCAACCCCCCCAAAAAAAAATAAATAACAGCATGGCTCTCAATGCATCAGGGATAAATCTCAACAGAATCAGGAACAAATCTAGAAGTAAGAGACATGGACGCTTGTAAACTACTAGTACTATTAATATGAGTTACTGACAGAAGAACATGAATGTGAATTAATATACATTTTCTGAAGTATAATTAGTCTATAAATCTAATTATTGTCATTATTAAGTGTAAAAAGTTGCCAGTTTTAGCAAGGATTAAGAGAGACAGTTGAAAGGAATGTAAAAGAGCACACTCCTAGAAATGCAGACTACTTGCCCTTTGCAGAAGTGTAACCACGAAGAGAAAACAGTGTCAGCACTACCCTTTGCAGACTCTATCGAGAAAATATACAGAAATAGTCTTTGAGATTAATAACTTCCTTACCTCTGCAGCAGTATTTTTGAACTGGCTCCTGGCACAAAATAATTCAACGCACTTCACACAAGCAACAAATGCAAAAGCAGTTTCTTTTGTACCTCAGGTGTTGGTGAAAACTGGTGTGTCACCCAAAATGTCATGGTGTGTCACTTTTGACATGTGTGTCATAGGTTCACCATCACTGGGATACCCCAACAAACTCCTGTAACAGAAACATAAACAGGCCCGTGACACACCTGTCATTATGTAACTATACAGCCAATTCAACAATATGCAACATAAGGACCACATAAGGTACACAAATGTATGTGGTGTACAAGTGACAAATGCCAGCATACAGTGCCTCTCATTATCCACTATAAGTGGCATGTTGGACCAACACTGCATTACATAAGTACATGTTAAGTAATATAGTCACCCTGTGCTTCAGACCCATAGCTTCATTTCCCTGCATCGAAGTCAAGGATGACAGGAATGTGGCACAGGTATCATCATTTGCACAGGGTGTTGTGTGGGGATGCAGGAAGCCTAGGCTGGGCCAAACAGTAGACAATATGTGTGTGAGTCAGGGGGAAGCATGTAAGATGGACCATAGGGAGGTGCTGTGTGTGTCAGTAGGTGACCTGCATCTGACAGTGGTGTGTGACTATGTGCAGGTACACAGTCAAGCTCAGTGCTAGCCCTACACATGTGTATGTTGGACAGCTTTGGACCGTACATGGTAGAGTTGACAGTTCACCATCTCAATCCCTGAACACGGGAACTGGCTCAGCCAGGAGTTGCACTGGCACCTCCATGCCCAAGGTCAGAAGTGGTGCTAATACCTGATGGCGTCTTCTGTCTGGTGGGACTGTGTCCCCCACAGGACCACCCAGGACCACAAGTCCATGGCCTGCCACATCATGGTGTGGACAGCACACTCCCCTCTGTAGTGCTAGATGTACTGCCACTACAGGAGCATGAGTGTGCATTGCCACATGGAATTTCAACAGATGGTGTTGCTGACCTATGTCCACGGGTCTGATGCTCAAATCTAACCACACATTCCAGCACAGACAATGTACGGTCCAAGACAGACACTGTCTCAGCCCACTGTCTGTCCAATGCATCACTGAATCAATCCAGGGTGTCCCCAATGTGGTGGAGGCTGTCACAGATGTCAGCTTGTGCAGCATCCATAACCCTAAGCATACGCCTGGTGTTCCATTCAGAACATGCCTGTGCCTCCATGATGGCCCGAAACATTCATCAGGTGAGCTGTGATGTGACACCTGCAACAGGTGGTGGATGGACAGCAGACCTCTTACAAACACCACTCACAATTCAGCTTTGTGGAACCTCGACAGCTGTCTGGCTATGGTCAGTGTCTACACTCACTGGAGCCATAGTTCCCACACTTTTCTGGTCAATGTCTCCACCCTCTGACTGTCCAATATCTGTAGCCTTCGGGGATGGGGTATGTGTGAGTATACAGACTATGTGTTGTGACAGTGGGGGCAGAAGAGTGATGTCTACCTCTGGGACAGATTCAGCCCTTGACATCCCCACCTGTGCCTCACTGTGGCCACCAACATCATCAGTATCCAAGGAGACAGTGACATCAGGTTGTGTAGGGGCAGACTCCAACCCCCACGGTCACCTGTAATAAGAATGAAATAAGCAGTACATAAATACCTGCACTATTGTGTATGAAAAGCATTTATTACTCATAACAATGAAGACCCACAACTGGATTAATGATCAAACAACTTCCTTCTCCACCTTCATTCACAAAGCACCACCCTGGAACACAATTCAAATTCAACTCAGGACTTTTATAACCATCACTTGAAGTAAATCAAGTCAAACATGACCAGTAATATTTGCCTTTTACTTACTCAGTATGACACTATAATTGAAAAACAGCACATAAAACTCAGTACAACTCTCTTCACAATTATATGGAAATACACATTTCACTGCCAAATATATTTGCCTTCAACCTGTTGTATTTTAAAAGGCATTTTAGGTTCCTTGCCTCATTTAAACCAGGAGCCTTATTTGGTATTACCTGTAACTAGCAAAGTGTATCTGTTTGTTGCACTACATTCCTGTGACTACCTCTTCTCGAAACCTTAGGTACCTCTTCCTGACTGGCATTTAAAAACATCCTCTGCTGTTTACACACATAATTATGTGTACATAGGGCATTATTCTGGCCCTTAACCGTACTAGGTTCATAGGTTCATAGGTTCATAGGTTAATACTAGGCTATCTGCCCAAGGGCATTTATAAGCCTAGCCCATAGTTATGTGGCCTTACTTGCCCCCTTGATAAAACTAAAACTATTATTATTTTTTTGCTGTGCCTCTGTCAACAGTGACACTGAAGTAATCCCCTGGGTATATCTCCTCATCCATCCATTGGTCAAAGATTCCTTCAACACCAGCAGGTGCTCTCTCTCCCATGCCTGTGATTTTGTTGATTTTGTTCACAGCGGGTCTGGATCTGATGGGTGACCGTCCTGTCCCTCCCTGTAATATTAAGTCACCACACGCGAGTTTAAGTCTCCCATCTTCTGTTTTTCTAGGACATATTCATCAAATCTGGGTTTGACATGGCCTTATATGTCAGGCACAGGTCACCTCAGAGAAGTGGTATGAGACTGAATAGAGCTGGGTTCTTTCAGTCGGGCAGCATAAGACATATTTGAGACCCTTTTTTTATCCTTTTGGAGGAACTTTTTTGGGGGTCCAGCTGCTGCAGGTGTCGGGTCAGATACATTCTGAATGGCATTTGTGTCCCATCATTGGAATCCTAAGTGGGATGAGGTACAGGGGACCGATGACCTTTATTGATCTAGATGTGAATCCAGGGCTAGTGTCAACCTGGGTCCCCAGGTTCCTGATGACTTCTTCTGTGCTCAGTGGATTGCCACCTATATGGTAGCTAGGGGTAACCTTGTTTTTCCGAAGGGTATGACTATGCATTTCTTGGCATTAAACTTTGGCCCATGGCTCTGGCACAGTTATCCGTCTCTGTGAGGCTTCTGAAGGAAGGATATCCTGTGTCAGAAGTGTTTTCGAGCCTAGTTTGCAGTCATCAGTCAACTTTGTCATTCCCCTCCTCCTGTGTTGTGTTGCTTGTACTTCAGAAAAGTAGATGCCGAAACAAGAGTGGACAGGACTGGGACCTGTGGGACACTCACTTGTTTTTGGGCTTTGTCTGACATGGCTCCAGCAACTCTGACCCTGTGGGTTCTGTCACTTAGCCAGTTTGCAACCCATCTTGTGATGTATGGGTTTACATTCTGCTGATGAGTTTTTTTGATGATACCTGGGTGGGGGTGTATTGTAAGAAGGCCTTTGCCAGGTCGAGGTAGGCTGTATGGACTGCCTTTCCTCATCAATGGCCTTGGTGACTGTTTCAAAAGTCAACCAAGTTTAAAAGGCATGATCTGCCTTTGACAAAGCCAAACTGAGTTGTATCCAAAGTGTGCAAGTTCCCTATGTCTTTATTTATGAGTTCCATTATGATCCTCTCCATGTCTTTGCAGATAAGGCTTGTCAAGCTAATGGGACGGTAATTTCCAGGGTCGGTGCACACACGCCCTTTTTTGAGTGGGACCACACAGTCGCGCGCCCTCCTTGGAGTCTCCTATCCTGAGGTGATGCTAAGATTAAACAGCTGTCCTAACTGCGGGTTGAATTCCTCATTGAGTTCGTGGAGCACACAGCTGGGGACACCATCCGGTCCCATGGATGCTGTATTTTTGCCTTGGAGAGCAGTTCTCACCTGGGCGTGCTGGAGATGTTTGGGGGCTACAATCCTCTGGTATAGATATCTCTCCTTTGGGGGGGAGGGAGTTGCACTGAACCTGTCAGCCAGTATGTTGGCAATGTGTGTAGGTTCAGTAATCTTCACATCATTTTGAACTAATTCTGAGCATATCTGGGAGTTTCCTCCTAGGTTTCTAACATAGCTAAAGAAGGCCTTATGATTGTCTTTTGTGTCCTTGGCGATTTTTCTCTCAAAATTAGCCTTGGATGATTTTATGAGAGCTCTTAGTTTTTACTTATAATGATCAAAGGTGTCTTACCTTTCAAGGATTTTGCTCTATCTTGTAGTAGCTTCCTCCTTTGTTGTAGAGCTTGTTTATGGCTGGGGTCCACCAGACTGGACGCTTGCTTTTTGGTACAAAGAGTCTTAGTTTTGTTTGGGATTGCCTGATCCATGCAGTCCTGTAGGTGCTGGTAGAAGGCATTTGTAAGTGATTCAGCGGTTTGAGTAATGTTTACCACTGGCTCAGGGGCCTTAAAGGAGACCACACTAGTTTTTGGAAGTGTGAAGTCAGCTTTTGAGAAGTTTTTCACTGTGGTCTTTTTTTTTTTCAGGTGGGGGCGATGAGAGGACCTCCAGCGAGATTAGTTTATGATCTGATCTCACCAGTGAGGGGTATACTTCTTGTTGAACATTGTGATCCCATGTTTGTGATGATGAGATCAAGTATGTTTTCTCCTCTTGTGGGGATGGTGACTAGTTGTTCCATGGCATTTGAGTTTATGAACTCCAGGAACCTTTGGGCTAGAGAGTTTGGGCTTGAGTAGTGTTCCCAGTCTATATTAGGGTAGTTGAAGTCACCTAGTATGATGGTGTTTGGAGATACATTTATCCCCTCCAGTGTTTTCAGGAAGGCCATGTGAGGTTCCTGAGTTTGAGAGGGTGGCCTGTAACATGCTACAAATTGCAGAGCAGTCTTGCCTATGGTTAATTGCACCTGGATGGTCCCCGATGCATTGTGCGTTGCCACCAACCTAGAGGTGTGGGTGTCCTTTATGAATATGGACTCCCTCCTTTTGGTGTTGTCCAGATTTTGGGGCCCGGCATGATATGAGGTGAAACCTGATAGTGCTGGGGTGCTCTCAGGAGCCTTGAACCAGGTTTCTGTCACAGCACAGACATCGATGTTCTCCATACTGAGAAGGGCCTCGAGTGCGTGCATCTTGAGATTGAGACTTCTGGCATTGAGCAGCATTACCCTTAGTTTTTTTCCTTTTTGTGTTCTAGGGTGGTAGGTTTAGAATTTGAGCCTTGCCTAAAAAGGCACTATGGGGTGGGCAAGCCCTTTGCCAATATCCGAAGCCGGGTGGTGACAGCAACCTTCCCCCCCTTAGCAGCGTGGCTTGTCCAGCATGTCATCCCAGGCAGACAGACATTGGATCCCCTTTGAATGACACCAGAATTTAAGCCAATTATTAAAGCTGATCATCTTATCACTGTATTGTGGCATCATTCTAGGTGAAGGTAGGATACTGCTCAAGGTCAGGGTCATACCTGCTTGGGCTACATAATCAGAGAGCTCCTCAATGTCTCTTTTCATGTAGTCCAGGAGTGCGTCTCAGGTTGTTGACACCAGCGTGGACAATGACTGAGTCATACTTGTACCTGCTGTTGAGAGACCTGAGAGCTTGCGTTATGTGGCGGATTCTAGTGCCCGACAGGCAGCTTACTGTGACCTTCTCCTTACTCAGTCTGGTGAGCGGGACGTCAGTGTGTCTGACTATGGAGTCACCAATGACGAGTGTGTTTGGCATTGTGTTTGGCCTTAAGGGCTGTGACTGTTTGACACTCTCACTGTGTGGTCTATGTGTTGCATGTGTTTGGTCCTGAGGTGGTAGTTGTTTGGGTGTCTGCTTTGGTGGCCTCTGCTCTTTTGGTAGATTTTGATCAGAGCCCGAGTATGTCTTTGTGTGATTATGTGTATGATTTGAAGTTGTGATGGTACTATGTGTGACTGGGTATGTAGTGTGTGTGGTTACCTTCTTCTCCTGTCTGGTCTTGCCAGTCCTATGTTGAGAGAGCTCAGCCTCCAGTTTGGCCGTATAGTTGCATCTCTCGCATTTTGTGTTTTGTTGAGGGAGGAAGGAGGATTGTCTGTGTACATGAGGCAATTGTACATTGCCTCAATATTCAGGGTTCACCAGTTGAGCAGGAGAGGACACTAGCAACTGATCCCTCAACATGCTAGAAGTAATAGATAAAAAAACTTACAAAAGACTCCGAGGGATGTGGGTTCTAGGCTGGTGGGGTACTATCTATAATAAAATTGCTTTATCAAGGTGCAAGTACTGTAGGAGCAAGTGCTAGGCTTTACAGATAGAGAATAGTCTACTTGGGAATCAAGTAGAGATTAATTTTTTAGTTATAGGATACGCTGGTTAGATCAGCAGTACAGTTCGAGGAAGGTAGTTATAAGGGAAAATTTGAAGAGTGGAATTTAGGTAGCCCGAATAGTTTAACCTTGTTTAACCACCGCTGCTCTTGTGTGCAACAGTGGCAACTCAGCTAAATTTGCTTAAATCACATTAACGCCCTAATCTGCGCTTTTATAGCAGGGGGCTGGAAAAAACAGGAAATGACCCAAAATGGCCAACGAATTACTTGTTGCTGATTCTATAGACTATAATTGTTCCTTACCAAAACAAGTGTCATACTTACCAGGGGCAGGACCATGGCCTTGGCCAATATCTGATGGACCTGTGAAAAGTTGAGGGTGGGGTTGCAGCACAACAAGGTAATACATCCGTATATCTCACATTTACAGTAGCTCCTGTGTTACTTGTTGTATTGGTCCCAATCTGCGTATGAGTGCATACCTGAGGTTACAACCCCCCAAGGAACAAAAACCTGACCCCCCCCACATAAAAGTATCTACAGCTTGACACACTGACTGCTACAGTAGTACAGTGCTGATCACAGTAGGCTTACCTGCACGCTCCTCAGCTGTGAAAACTGTAGCACCCACCTCTATGATATACAGTGTGATGGATGCCTGGGAGCTGTCTCGTGTACCTAGGTACGCCAGGAATTCCTCAGTGGCTGAGAGTTGTTTTTCCATCCACCAGTGACAGCATGATTCCTGGCTAAATCTGCTGCCCATTGACTTGCAGCATTGATCATATTGACTGCCCGGTGTCGTTCCTGCTCATACATCCTGCCCTGCTGGCCCATGGCATTAATGTCACAAACAAGGTTCTGACTACAGTGTGGCCCATTGTTCCCTATTATGTTTCCCTCTGGATCGCAGGATGTCATGATGCTGCCTTAGTCCTTGCAAGATTATCTCATTCTCTGCATCCAAGAAGGGTGGGTGTTGTCTGTGGTACATAATTCCTGAAAGACAACACAGGGGAACAGGATCAGATTCATGGATGTCCACTTTGTACAGGTACAGCAAGGGCAAAATGTCCGTCACTATGCACTGCTTGATCACACATGTCATAACCCACAGTGTGACAACATATGTGTGTGGATCCAACCAAGATAGTATCAGTAGTGAGGTGTTTCCCTGTGTGCCATGAGAAATTATGCTGTATGATCATAGACGCAACACTCCAGTCTATGGGGGTGTGAATGCTAACTCCAACCGCCCAGTAATATTTCATAAGACCAGTGCCAGACAACTAGCAGTGTGCTATTACAAACACTATAAAGGGAAAGTCCAATAACAGCAGTGTGCCCCAATGACAAAAGACAATGCAACCTTGGAGTATTGTGTGTCCTCTGTAGGTGTAAGTAAGTAGGGTATCACTGACATGTCATTACCACAGGTCTATGACCGGCTTACTGCTGTAATCCCTATTCCCGATACCCCTATCTTCCCATCCGAATCCTGTTATACACAAAAAACAGTTACATACCTGCTAGAGTGCAGTACTCTTCTGTTTCACAAAAGCATGCTCTGTGTGAGTAAGGTCTCATACAGAATGGTTTCCCATAGACAGCTGCCTACCTTTAAACATGTCCCCATCAGCAGGTGATTACCTCTAAACCGATCTGTGTTCTGAAATGCTAATTGCAGCCAAAGCATCTGAATTGTACTATCATTAGCCAATGACGTGCAACCACTGCGCAGTATATAAGGCCTTCATGTAGACCTGGGCCACTTTCTTAGCTGTTGAAATGGACAGTACTGGGGTGAGGAGACTACATCATCACAGTGGGTAGGTCTGTAGCAGAAACCATTACATAGAGCTGTGTGTACCAGAGGCTGCAGCTGCTGCTGCAGGTAGTAGACATAGGCAGAGAGTGCGAACACTTTGGAGTACAACAAGCTGTAGGTGTATCTCTGTCAGCTGTGTCAGCCTTGTAGAGGCAGTGCCAGGGTGAGGGTACCGTTTACACTCCAATTAAGGCATGTGTTTAAGGTACGTATGTTAGGCAACTGTGTCAATAACTGAGTATTAGGCGACATATAGTACTGCTATACGGATATGGAAGTGTGTCCCTACCTGCAGGACTGTGACTTCAATCACTAAAAAGAGGTTATTTAATTTGAAATGCTTTGTGTGGATAAAGAGTGTATAAGTGACCTATTAATTGCTGTCTTCACAATAATGTAATTGAAATGCAGCACAACACTGGATTTCAACCCAGGACTGTGTGCAGCAAAATGTACTGTATGCAAGTCATTTAAAATACTGAGCTACTGAGTCACTGCTACAGCAGCTGTACTTGCAAGATATATGTGCAGACATACAGGCTGTGGCAAACATTTTCTAGATCCATCAGTATGTGCATGGCTTTATATAGATGTATTTCTGCACCAGTGTCCCAGCTGAAGATGTATTTTGCCATGAATTTCAAAAGAACTCAAGAGGTAACACCATCCAAAGTGAAGGAGACCATTTATTTCTCCAAACAGAACATAAAATGTAGAAAATTTAAAAATAAAGTGAGCGCACTCACGTTCTTATGAATACTTCTTCTGACTTATCCATTATTACAAAAGACATTCATTTAAGTATAGCCAAGGGGCTAGGATACATAGCTCTCAAACCAGTCAAATGTCTGGACTGATCAAACAATCAACTATAGTTTTTATAGTCAGTATTGAGCACTGGTGTTTTTATAAGATGATAGCTGGAAGATTAGTTAGTTGATTGTTTGATCAATCCAGACATTTGATTGGTTAGAGAGCTATGTATCCTAGCCCCTTGGCTGTACTTAAATGAATGTCTTTTGTAATAATGGATACGTCTGAAGAAGCGTTCATAAGAATGTGAAAGCGCTCACTTCATTTTTATATTTTCTATATTTTATGTTCTGTTTGGTGAAATAATTTGTCTCCTTCACTTTGGATGGTGTTGCCTCTTGAGTTCTTTTGAAATTTATGCTTGTATCATTAATGCATTTTATCCTTTGACTGTTCTCGTTTTACTTTGTGAACATTTTGCCATGAATACCTTAGCAGGTGACTTTCTACATGTTGCTGATAAAAGGTCACATTTACCTCCTATCACAGGCCTCAGTCATATCCATTATCATGTGTTTGGCTGTCTAGTGTTGTACTATTGCACCAGAATCCAAATTACACTCCCATTTCTTCCATTACTGTTTATTCTAGTTTGCGTGGTGTGGCTTGCAGCTCCGCAGAAACACGCCTAATAAGTGTAATTGGCAATTACTATATTTTGTTTAAATCACCTGTTTTAATTAAGAGTTGCATGGCTTTATCTGTTTAAAACTTTAATTTAGTGTCTACAGCTAGTAGCTGTAATAGTTTCCCATCCCCCTCTCTATTGTTGTCTTGTTCTTATATTTGGTGGCTTTGCAGTTGCCTGCCCATACTGTATATTTGATCTAGGACACTCTTCCCAGTCTAGTGTCATTAGTTCATTCTACCTAACAGAGAAAGAACATTTGTGAAGGCCAACCCACTTAGATTATTAACCTTGAATTAACTTCTGTTTCCGCTTTCTCCTTCCCACTTTTCCAAAAAAAAAAAAAAAATTCTAAGCTTGTTTCCCCCCTTTCCTGTAACAGGTCTAGTCCAGATACAGATTTGCTGTATCCAGGACTGTTTGTAAGCTCCTGAGCCCCCAAGCCTTTCTGTGCTCGTGGGAAGCCTTCTAGCTTATCAGTAGGAGTGGTAAGCACTAGGTAACCTATCTACCACATAAGGAGTGATTTCTGGCCCAGAAATTGTAGTTATTGGCCGTTTGGGCAGTTTTTCCATCTCTCTCAACTTTCTGATTTAAAAGCCCGCATTTGCACTTCAGATGCCTTACGAGTGGTCCCTGAATCGTCTAGTTGCAGAACAAATATTCAGCAGGTGAGGTCAGCCTTGATGCGACCTTTTTGCCAGCCCCCTCAATGCCAAATGCAGCAGCTACTTCACGCTGATCCCCCCACAGGGGGAGTCACCCAGGGACACTAGTCCACGATTGGCCCTCCGGTCTGCTTTATGCTTTCCCTCCATTTCCTTTGCTATCAAAAGTGATTCAGAAAGCGCAATCCTTGGGAAGCAGAATGATTCTGATTGCTTCACATTGGCCTTGTCAAGTCTGGTTCCCCTTTCTCCATCCCTACATTGTGGACACGCCTTGGACTCTGGACCCACAACCAGACTTACTGACACACATGTCGGGACAGTTCCACCCCTCTCTGCGGACCCTCCGGTTGACAGTCTGGCTACTCCACTTCCGTCGTTAGTTAGGCTTCATCACTTTTCACCTGAGGTAGTTCATTTTTTATTTTCCTCTCATAAGCCCTCTGCTAGGAAGATTTATTCCAGCAAATGGAAGAGGTTTTCTATTTGGGCTTATACCCAAGGAATTGACCCTTACACAGCTCCAGTTGCTTCCGTCTCTATGCTTTTCCAGCAGGGCTCAGCATCCACTACCATTAAAGTTCAAGTGGCAGCGATTTCTAATTTTCATGTTGCTAATGAGCCTAGTCTGATGGCTCACAGACTCTGTAAGGCTTTCGTGAAGGGCACTCTGTTACTCCATCCTCCTGTTTCAGAAACGATCATGCCCTGGGATCTAAATTTTGTTCTGCAAGCCCTTACTTCACCACCCTTTGAGCCTGTAGCTACCTGTGACTTAAAATTCTTGACCTGGAAAACTGCCTTTTTAATAGCCATCACATCAGCCAGACGCGTTTCAGAAATTCAAGCTCTTTCTATTAAACCTCCATACTTGATCTTTCATAAGGACAGGGTTTCTCTTAGACCAAACCCTTCCTTTCTTCCTAAAGTGGAGTCCATGTCTAATCTTAATCAATCTATTGTGTTGCCAGTGTTTTTTCCCCATTTTTCGAACAAGGCAGCATTTAAATTTCATCAGTTGGATGTACACAGACAGTTATGTTTCTATCTGCACAGAACCAAAGATCTCCGAAAATCTGATCAGCTGCTTGTCTCCTTTTTGGAAAACAGAATTGGGTCACCTGTCTCCAAAATCACCCTATCCAGATGGATATCAAATTGCATTTCTTTCACGTATTCCTCAGGGGGTAAAGACCTTCCGTTTCCAGTCAAGGCTCACTCTACTCGGGCTGTATCTACATCTACAGCCTATCAGGCCAGATTGTCTATGGATGATATTTGTGCTGCAGCTACCTGGGCATCTCCTCACACCTTTGTTACTCATTACAAGCTGGACGTGGTATCTAGGGGCAGGTCTTCCTTTGGTTCTACAGTACTCAGGAGTATCTTCCTCTGAGCTGCCCAGGATGTAGGTGCTGGGGACGCTGTCCCACGGGTAAGAATGTAGGCGAGATTGGACTACATAACATCAAGAAGTTATGTACTCACCATAATGTTCGATGTATGTAGTCCATCTCGCCTCACATTCTTACTTACCCTCCCACCTTCCCCCTTCTGGAGGATCTGGAGGTTAGGTCTGATTTACAGAGTTCCCTTCACTTTTAGCTTATTCTTTTTTACCTGGATGTTGTTATGCATGGGGTATGAATGAGTGTTTGCAGCAAACTAGATATGGGGATAAGGAGCAGTGCAGCATGGGATACCTGCTTAGCCTTGCCAATAGAAGACTTCGAGCTAGAAAAGTTTGGCCGAGTTGGAGCCGATATTCGGCTCTGAACGCACAGGTAAGAATGTGAGGCGAGATGGACTACATACATCGAACGTTATGGTGAGTACATAACTTCTTGTTATTGACTGTTTGGGCAGTTTTTCCATCTCTCTCAACTTTCTGATTTAAAAGCCTGCATTTGCACTTGTATCCCCCCTTTCCTATAACTAGTCTAGTCCAGATACAGATTTGCTGTATCCAGGGCTGTTTGTAAGCTCCTGAGCCCCCCCCCCAAGCCTTTCTGTGTTGGAGGGAAGCCTTCTAGCTTATCAGTGGGAGTGCTAAGCACTAGGTAGCCTATCTACCACAAGAGGAGTGGTTTCTGGCCCAGATTTGTGATTTATTAGCCTTTAGGCAATTTCTTCCATCTCTTTCAACTTTCTGGCTTAAAAGCCTGTGTTTTCGCTTGTTTCACTACTTTCCTGTAACAAGTCTAGTCCAGATACAGATTTGCTGTGTCCAAGACTGTAAGCTTCTGAGCCCCCCAAGCCTTTCTGTGTTGGAGGAAAGCCTTCTTGTTTATCAGTGGGAGTGGTAAGCACTAGGTAGCCTATCTACCACAAGAGGAGTGGTTCCTGGCCCAGAAATTGTAGTTTATTGGCCGTCTGGGCTGGTTTAAAAGCCCGTGTTTGCTCTTGTTTCCCACCTTTCCTGTAACTAGTCTAGTCCCGATACAGACTTGCTGTATCCAGGACTGTTTGCAAGCTTCTGAGCGGTGCCAGAGCCTGCTTTTCAATTTTTCCCTTAGATCTTCTAGTTCTCTCCTCTCCTGCATCTATACTAGCTTATTAGCCTAACACTTTACCAGACTTCTTGTAGCAATTATTGTAGCACACAAGTGCTACCAGCACTAAACGTTCTACAATGAAACAGATCTAGTACTTATTATCAATGCCCACCCTGCCAGGCTTGTCTATAGGTCAGTTCCCTGTGCTTTCTACTATTAACATGGTGAACTTGGGCATCCTGAGACAATGTAGCAACTGCCTCATGTACACCGACAACCCTCTCCTTTTACCTTCCAACACTCAGACGTGCGAGAGATGCACTTATATATGCAAATTGGAAGCCATGCACTCTCCAGTCAAGACCAGAATAGCTGGTCAAGAGGAAAAGGTCAACACTTGCACCACACCACATGGAACACATAGCCCTTCAGAACATACACCAGGACTGCCTTCACATAAAAACACAAACCACACACCCACCTTCTCGGAGGCTCTCAATAAAAATCTACCCAAGCAGCAGAGCCCTCCAAGGCAGAAATGCACTTGACCACCACAACACAACACTAATCACGAGACACATAAATCTCCTAAACAGTGTGCCATGCAACCAATGCCCCTAAGGCAAAACAGCACGCCCAACACACTAGTCATAGGTGACTCGATAGTGAGGCACACTGATGTCCCACTCACTAAGGTGAATAAGGAGAAAGTAACAGTCAGCTGCCTGTCAGGTGCCACGATCCGACACATAACCCATGCACTCAGGTCACTCAGCAACAGGTACAAATATGACTCTGTCATTGTACATGTGGGTGTGAATGACCTGAGGTGTATCTCCATGGACTACATGAAAAGAGACATGGAGGAGCTCTCAGATTATGTAGCCTAGGTGGGTATGACCCTAGCCCTGAGCAGCATCCTACCATCACCCAGAATGATACCACAGTACAAGCAGAAAATGATTGATTTCAACAACTGGCTAAGTTTCTGGTGTCATTCTAAGGAATCCAGTATCTGTCTGCCTGGGATGACATGATTGACAGACCTCAATGCCTTGCCAGAGATAGCCTGCATCTGTCACCCCTGGGCTTTCAGATACTGGCCAAGGCACTTGCCAACCCTATAGTGCCTTTTTTAGGTGGTGTTCCAAAGACCACATTACCACCATGAGAGCTACAAACAAATGCAATCTGAGGGTCATTTTGCTCAACCCTAGAAGTCTAAATCTCAAAATGCACTTGCTCGAGGCACTCCTTAAAATAGAGAACATCAACATTTGTGCTGTAACAGAGACCCAGTTCAAGGCAGCAGAAAGCACCCCTGCACTACCAGGCTATAACTCATTCCACACTTTTCGGCCCCAGAACTTAGACCGAAGCTCCAAAGGCAGTCGTGTCTCCATATTCATAAAGGATGCACACATCTCCAGACTGGTAGCCCAACATAACGCATCAGAGATACTTTAGGAATAGCTAACATTGGGTAAGACAGTGATTCAGGTTGTAGCCTGCTATAGGCCCCCAACCATGTCCCAAGACTCGCACTCCACATTCCTAAGCACCCTGGAGAATATTAGAGTCCAACCTAACACTCTCTTGCTAGGGGACTTCAACTACCCCTCTATTAACTGGGTAAGCTAGCCATGTACCAATACACTCTGAACGTTTCCTGGAGTTCATTAATTCCAATGCCCTGGACCAGCTCATTCTTGTCCCCACTAGAGGTAGCAACATCCTTGACCTGGTCATTACTAACATGGGCGACTGTTGCTCTACACCAACAGCCAGCTCCTCCCTGGTTAGATCCGACCACAAACTAATCACCTTGGAATCCACATCCTTCCCACCCCCCCAACAGAGGTAAACCACCATGGAAAACTTCTCCAAAGCTAACTTTGGGATCCTAAAAACAGAGGTGGTTAACTTCACTGCACCCATGCAAATGGAGAATAGCTGCGTGACTGCAGAATCATAGACCAATGCACTGTACGAACACGTACACAAATGCATGGATCTCACCATACCCAATAGAACCGAGACACTCTCTTCCAAAAAAAGGAAGCCAATTTGCTGGTCCCCTGCCATAAACAAACTCTACAATAGAAGGAGGAAACTGATGTGGAATAAGGTGAAGTCCCAAGACTGGAAAAACTCCCTTATCTGCCTCAACAAAAAGTTGAGATCCCTCATCAAATCCTCTAAAGCTAGGTATGAAAACAGAATTGCAGCAGATGGTAAAGACAACCACAAGGCTTTCTATAGTTATGTAAAGAATCTCCACGGCAATACCCAGATTTGCTCTGAGCTGCTGCACAATGGTACCTCCTATACTGAGCCAACAGATATTTCCAGTATGCTGGTAGACAGATTCAGTGCCACCTTTACTCCCCCCAAGGACCAATCACAATACTAGTAGACTGCCAGGCACCCAGTATTACTGCTGCACAGGTTAAAACAGCACTGTCCAAGGCCAAGAATGCAGCTTCTATGGAACTGACAATATCCCTGGTTGTGCTCTACATGAACTACAGAGTGAACTAGCACCTCACCTGTGTGCTATGTTCAGTCACAGCCTTATCTCAGGCTTTGTCCCTGCCAAATAGTGCACTGCTGCAGTTATCCCTCTCCACAAAGGAAGAGTGACTACAGACCCTGGGAACTATTGCCCCATTAGCCTGATGAGTCTGATATGCAAAGCTATGGAACGCATCATCATGGACCTAATAAACAAGGATATAGGGATCTCCAAACTCTGGATCCCACACAGTTTGATTTTGCAAAGGGTAGATCATGCCTGCTCAACTTGGTTGACTTTTTTGAGTCAGTCACCAGAGTTGTGGATGAAGGCAAGGTGGTTCATACAGCCTACCTTGATCTGGCCAAGGCTTTTGATACTATTCCCTACTCAGGAATCATAGAAAAACTCACTAAGCATGACATCAAAGCCTATATCACTAGGTGGGTTGCAAACTGGCTAACAGAACCCACAGTGTGAAAGTAGCTGACTCCAAGTCAGACTGCCGATTAGTCACGAGTGGAGTCCCACAGGGTTTGGTCCTGGGTCCTCTCCTGTTTGGTATCTACTTCTCTGAAGTCCATGCCAATATGAAGGGACTCTAGATGACAAAGTCCGTAGATGACTGCAAGTTGGGAAATATTATTAACTCCCCAAGTGATGTTGACATACTGCAGAATGGCCTCGCTGTGGCCAACGACTTGTGTTAGAACCATGGCCTTAAGCTCAATGCCAAAAAATGTGTCGTCACCCCCTTTGGGAAAAACCCAGTTCCTATGAATTACCACATTGATGGTAGTCTACTGAACACAGAAGATGTTATAAGAAATCTGGGAACACAGGTCGACAGCAACCTCTTTTTTGATCACCACATTGCCACTGTGGTCAGAAAGTCCTTCTATGTGGCACATCTCATTACTAAGGGTTTTGCATCCAGGAAGAAAGAAGTCATTGTCTCCCTCTACTCTTCCCTCATTAGGCCAGTCATCGAGTACAATCCCCCATTTGGCATGTACCTCACTAGACACCTGCAATAACTGGAGAGGCCGCAAATGTACCTCACAAAGAGGATCCTGGCCTTAAACACTTGTCCTATATGGACAGACTCAAAAAACTCCAACTATTCTCTGTCTCATATCACCTACTTAGAGGCGATCTCTGCTTGACTTACAAAGCCGTGTCTGACCCAGCTCTGTTAGAAATGCTACATCTAAAGAGGTCCCAATCCCTCCCCACCACATGCTCCAGAGACCTCAACCTCATTACCACAATTAACAGAGCATGCTGAAGGGACAGGTTCATAACCCAGAGACTTCCCATGCTATGGAACAGACTTCCCATACATGTCAAGCAGAGCACCTCGCTGACTCTCTTCAAGAGAAATCCTGATGAGTGGATGGGAAACAGAAAATTCACCCTGGGGATAACACTAGTGATTCTATTCGATAGAGGCACTGGGAACTAAGGTTGGGTGGCACTATGCCAGGGTAATCCTATGACTAGGCTTGTAAAGGCCCAGAGCCATTAGCCTAGTACACACCTATGAACCTATGAACCTATTGTGGGTTAATGCAGTGTGCTGTAGGTGTAACTGGCTTGGGTTTGAAACATGGCAGAGGTGTTTATTTTGTACATGTGACTTACAATGTTGAAAACACGTATACTCATTATAGCTCTATTTAGCTGAGTTAAGCTAGTCTGCTTGACGTGGCTCGCCATGCAGCTCTGTGCTAAAAAATATAAAGAAAAGAAAAAAGAGGGATAAGAAAGTGGTAAAATGGGAGCAAGTAGGGTGAAAAACATATTGAAAGGCAGAGAGGGATGTGCAGGAAGGGTGTAGGAAAGAACCAGAGCTATTCATTTCTTGTACAGTAACAACTGTGCACTTTGACAGATTTGTACATGAATTTTGATTCTCAAACCCCAGAGAGAGAGCTGAAGACAACATAACTGAGTTATCAAGCCAATTGGGCTGAATTACATGTGTCCATTGGACACGTGTGTGAATTGGAGAGATATGTATGGGACAATATTTTTTTTTTTTGGAACAGGTGCCCATTTTTTTTTTTTTAAGATGAGAGTGAAATGTAAGGGAAGGGACATAGGTACATGTGGGGGAGGTAAGTTGGGTAGGTGAGGATGCATTTGCAAGCAGACAAAACAGCAAACAGGGGCGGTATGTGACACATGAGGGGGTGAACACCTTTGACAGAGAGGGTGTTCTGGAATCTGAGTCCCATGTGCCTCCAGATGGCAACAGCATGACTCACGTCCCTGCCCATGGGAGTGTCAGTACTGCTACTTCACTACCCTAAGGGTGGTTGCGCTGGAGGCTGAACACCAGGGCGAAACTACCCCACCAGGTTGGCCAGCATGCCCTCAATCCGGTACAGGCATTGGTCATAGCCACGGTGGACTATCCTGCACACCAGGACTGGTAGCTCATCACAGGTAACTATGCTTCTTCTGCCACCATTCCCAGAGGGGGACTGGGCCCCTTCCTCTGGGGCAGTACTATCCGACGCTGCAGGTAGTGCAGGGGCAGTGGAGGAAGCACCACAGGTCTAGATCCTAGACGTGCTTGGACTCAGTGCTATGGCTGGTTGAGGCAAGGTATGCCTACTTTGACATGCTGTTGGTACATGAGGTAAAGCAATAAGTTATGGTTAGTAGCAACCAAGCCATTGCTAGTAGTAACAGAATGGAACATCATATTTATTAATCCAAATACATATTAATGTACATTATGTGCAGCACAACATGATGTAATACAACAGTCAGTATGGTCATAGCATGCCAGTGTGAAGTAAACCATAAGGCCAACAAAACAATTAGTGCAACAAAATATGTTTATATTGAATCATAATAAAACATAATAATAATCAACCACATTTTCCAAAGTATAGTTAAACAAAATATGTTGATATTAGATGATAATAAAACTTAACAATAATCAACCACATTTTCCAAAATATAGTTAGTGTAACAAAATATGGTAATATGAAATCATAATAATACAATAATTACAGTAATGAATGCATTAAGATAAGGGGTGGAGAGAGAGAAAAACATTCCATTAGTGACATTGCAGATGATATCCCTGACCCTGACAACACTGGTCATACATACTTCTACAGGTGTGTACTGACAGTTGTGATTACAGTGACTACAATTCTCCTATAGCTGTTGTAGCAAGTACATATCTTTCAAGCTGATAGCATGGGACAATAAGGATCAAGCACTAACAAATGCAGGTACAGAACTACTCAGAACAGTGTCACATAATGTGGACTTATATAACTACTGTAAACGGATTTGGTAATACGTTGCATTCCAGGTGATAATTTTTCAGTTGGATTAGTCAGTTTTAATTACATTATGAGAAATCATGACACTTGTGAGGCATGTTTGTGTACAGTAATTAAACTAGGCAGCTGTCATTGCTTAGTTGGCAGGCATGGGAGTAGAATCCGCTAGCTGTGACTGCAGGGGACATCCGAAAATAATTTAATAATTGACTGCAGCAGCACAGTACAGACATGCAAGTAATAAAGCAATACTGGGATTACACAGTTTTATTTCTGAATCAGCAATGCTGTTGGAACACATTCTTGATATTAAGTGTAACATTCTGTGAGATCTAAACACAATATCTGCAAATAATATGGGTTAACTCACCCATAATATTTTTGTGTTCTTGGAGAGAGAGGAATTGTGAACATTATGTGACTGATACTGAAAATGTAGTGCTACATAGCACTGGATTCAAACCCAGGACTGTGTGTGGCAAAATGTACAATGTACCAGGAATTTAGCAGACTGAGATACTGAGGCACTTCTGACTACAGGGTGACTGATAATTTTCTGGAGATCACCAGGAAACATACTATGAATTGTGCAAAACAAGTTATAGGACTTTCCTCTAACATTCTAGTACTGTCACGGTGTTATACTAGACTGCAGTGACAATAGAACACACATGCATGGTATCCAACCATACTGCATATATTACTACAGCTTTATTCCACTTTCAGCAATACTCTGAACAATTAATGTTATGTTGTCCTATCTCACCTTAATTCTTGCTGGTTGTGTTCGGAGCTGAGACTCGGCTGAATACTAAAGCTAGGCTGACCCCTATCCCATGATGCTCTGAGTTACATCCCCAGATCTCGTTTGCCGCTCAAGGGATCGAGAAGTGTTCTGCTGGCTCGTTGGCTGAGTATTGTATTGTTTTTTCAATATTGCCGTTATTTGTACTATTTTTCTATTTCCTTTGTTTTCATCTTCTGTGCGTTGGTTAAACCACTATTTCTTCATGATGTAATCCGTTGCCACTGTAAGAGACTTGTTTAACTTAAAGGGCTCTCAGCAGCCCGTTTAAGTTATAGGGATGTTCCCCTTTTCTATGTGTCGTCATGTGAGGTTGTTTTCAAGAATCTGTTTAAGTTAGAGGATTCTTGTCTCTAATATTTAAGTCTATTTCCTTTCTGTATATTGTTGATGTCAAGAATCTGTTTAAGTTAGAGGATTCTTGTCATTAATTTAAAAAAAAAATGTTCCTTTCTGGTTTACTGTGCTGCCTATTGGTAGTTGGTGTGTTCTCTAGTTTGTACTGTTAGCCTGATTTTTTTTTTTTTTTTGCTGCTTTTTTCTGGTGATAATTTGTGTTAATTTCCTTAGCACCATATCTAAGGACAAAGAACCCAAAGAACACAAGTAGTCTGGGTTCAAAAAGTGTGATCAGGGCACCCAAAAGATGTCACTTATGGATGGTCACACGAGTTGCGTGTACTGCCTCGGTGCCATCCATTTACAGGACCCTTGCACCATTTGTCATGGTTTCAGTAGCAGGGTGCTCCATGAACACAAAAATAAATTGATGGCAAGGGATTTGTTGAAAGGACCTTTTCAAGAAGCTTTACATACTACTCAGAGCTCCAAATCTTCTGCCCCTTCTTTGACCCATTCAAAACTGACCAAGAGAACAGCTACAATGGCTCCAGTTTTAGAGCCACCTAAGAAAATTAAGGCATCGGAACCGAGGGCTCTTGGCTCCAGTACACCTGAAACATCTTCTTTGGCTCCAAAAGTGTCCACTGAGCTGACAGAGGTGTCAAGCAGGAGATGGTCTCCTATACTAGAGTTGATCTCTCCAACTCTGAGATCACCTATTTTGGAAAGAGGCAGATCTCCTTCTTTGTCCACCCATTCTTCCAGGAGTTTGTCTGATAAAGATTACTTCGAACACTGGCCCTGGCAAAAATGTTGTCATCTCTGGACCCAAAGGAATCAGAGCCATCCCATACGACACCTTCTACATTGATTCCTCCTCCTCCTATCACCCTAGAGTCTTCAGAGCCAGAGAGCTTGGATCTGATATTAGCAGAAGTGTTGACACAGAGACCCCTTTTGGAATCTTCGGTTCTATCTTCTCTGACTTTCTCGGCTCCATCCGATCTCGAGGAGTCTAGGAGCCGACATTCACCAGTTGGGTCCTGGGGGGGGGAGTTGGCACAGAAAGTCATCCAATCCAACTCTGCCGCTCGGCACCTTGGCTAGGTTGAGCTCAACTCTTACCTCAGTTTCGGAGCCACCCGTTCTGCCTTGGAGCCTGCCTTCTGTCTCTTCAGAGCGAGGTGAGGGGGCTTTTGAACTGATGGAGACAGTGCTGTCTCCTCAGATGGCTCCGCTCTGGGGCCCAGTTTCTCGTCCCTCCCAGGTGCCAGTGGTGATCTCATCACCACCTCCTCCCCCTAAGCGTAGAGACCCAGAGCCTGAGGAGGCCCCTGCAGGTGGCATTGTCTCTTCTGAAACTTCACCAGAGTATCCCTCTGAGGAAGTCCCTCAGAAGAGACTGTGCAAGAGGAAGCACATAGACTCCCCTGAGTCTGTCACTTCTGATACCAATTCGGATGAGTCAGAAGGGGTCCCCACGGTCCCCCTCTGAGGATGTCTCTTTCCCAGACATCTTTCAGATTTGAAACAGAAGAGTGACTGGTAACCCACCAAACCTTCAGAGGATGAATCGGTATACCTGGAAGCTTTTGGGTCTCGCCCTTCCACCTCCTTGGTGATTCCCACTTCTGACTAGCTATTGTCAGTTATTTTGCGTAAGGCATGGACTTCCCCAGATATGGTGGAGCCTGTTCTGAGGAGGCCCAGCAAATTCATCATGGCCCCTGTTGATAAAGAATTTTTGACAAAAGGAGTTCCTGTAGATGCAATGGTGGTGGCCACTAAGAGGCAGTTATCTGAAATTTCTTTGTCTGTTCATCCTCCCAACAAAGACTCATGGACTATGGACAGATATGGAAAGAGTGCCTTTTCTTCAGCAGCCTTTACCCTATGGTCGCTGAACTATCTATCTCACTTCAGAAGATGGCAAAGGGATCTCCTCAAGGAGCTAGGAGAGACCCTTCAGGGTTCTGTAACTTTGGGATCTTTGACAAAGTTACCTCACAGCTCTCTACCCTCAATTCCATTGTAAACTCCTCCATGTGGCTGATTTCATATGCAGCAGATGGAGTGAGCAGGGTGACAGCTGCTGGAATTTCTCTGCGGAGACATTCAAGTCTTCCTTCACCAACACCCCTTTTGATGGTTTAGCCCTTTTTGGACCAAAGGTGAAAGAGACCTTGACCAGGTGCGAGCATGCAGGAAAAACCCTGTCTGCCATCGGAGTCCATTTTTCCACCTCATCTAGACCTTATCCCTAAGTCAGAAAGGTGGGAAGATGTGGTTCCACAAGTCCCAAAAAAGGTTTTTCTGATGCATGTGGTGACACCTCTCCCAGAGGCAGAGGGGGGGGGGTAATAATGGAAGATGCCATCCTCGCAGCAGAGTGCATCTGCAGAACCCTCTCCCTTCAAATTGCTTACCCCCATCAACAACAGACTCCACCACACCTCTTATAGTGTACCTTTAATACAACACCGATCTCATACAGTTTTAGATATTACCCTTACATACATCCCTTTCTTTCTGAAACTAAATAATATGAGTTACACATATCCAACGCAACTGCTAAAAACATCATTCTATCCATTAATAATCTTCACCCTACTCCTACTTTCCATCCTGTCCTCCTACCACACTCAACTTCATAACCACACCACATCCCCATTGCAAACAGAATCCATAGCCAATCCCATCAAAGTAAAAAACTTCCCTACATCACCAAGCCTTCTCTTACTCATACAATAAACCGACAATCAAAACTAATCCCTCCTCTTCTTAAAGACAAACTAAAATAATTCACAAATTAATCAAACTCTGTCTACACCTATTCCATAAACCCACTTGTAGTGGGGACATGCACCCCAATCCACGACCCAAAACATCAGCCAACCCAAACTCAAATCAGCTACATCCCCTATATCACAGACCTACCTCAGCTGTCCTCTTCTTAAACATTAATGCAAGAAGTATACTTAACAAAATTCAGGACCTTCATGCCCTACTAGCTCTATACAAACCAGATATTGCTGTGTTAACTGAAACATGGCTCAAACCACAACACCATAATAATAAGATTACTGCCCCTGGTTATAATATTATCCGAAGAGAAAGATTAGAGAAAATGGGCGGAAGTGTTGCAATATTATTCCAAAATCATCTCACCATAGAACAACTAGTTTACAATACCCAAGAAATCAAAGATGTAGAACTAATCCTTGCCAAATTAAAAATAAATTCTAACAAACACATAATTATTGCAGATGGCTATATCCCACCAGGCAATAACATCACTGTAATGGAAGGCCTGCTTAATTGGATCTCCAGCTCCCTACCACATGAAACCATACTATTAGGGGACTTCAGTATTGACTGGCTTAACTGCTCCAGTTATATATCCCCTGCCTTTATTAAGCTCCACAGGTTTACCCAGACTATAACCACCCCCACTAGAACTGACAAAACATCCAAATGTCAGTCCATCTTAGACTAGATCCTTGTATCTGACCCCACTCTTGCAGAGCAATCTGTCTGTCTTTCAGATACCCTAAGTGACCATCATCCAACCTACCTAATTAGGAACAGATCCCAAATCATCAGCCAACCTATCTGCAGAGTAGTTCGAAACAAAAAGACCTTTATAGCTACTGAGTTCATCAATGCACTAAAAAGCTGCAACTGGACTCCCCTAAAACAACTATCTCTAGACAAAGCCGTCAAATACTTTAACACAACCTTCATAAATATCTTAAATCATCATGCACCCCCCAGAACCAGTAGAATAAAAACTAACTATGCCCGATGGCTAAGAAAGGATACTAAACTATAATGAAAGAAAGGAACAAGGCCTGGATTCAGTATCAGAAAAACAAAACCACTACTTTGAAACAAAACTATCTAGAGCTCCATAACAAAGCCAAAAAACAAATCAAACTAGACAAATCTAGCTACTATAAAAATATGCAAGAAAAATTTGCTTACAACCCCCAAAAATTCTGGGCCACAATAAATGGCATACTACACCCAGGAAATTTCACTACTCCAACTCCTGTGCTACCAAATAACCATGAAAACATTCCCACTCAATTTAACAAATTCTTTATCTAAACAGTCCAGACCTTTGCCAGTGCCCAAAATAACATTAGCAGCCCCACACCAATAACTACAACCCACCCCAATATACAAAACAATACCCCCAGTTTTCACCTTCACTCCTTGTCCACCAAGGCAATTTCTATACTCCTTAGGAAACTTAACCCAACCACTTTAGCAGCTAGTATGCTACCAGGAAACTTCCTTCAGGTATCAGCTGAAGCTATAGCCTATCCCGTCTCTATTCTCATAAATAAATATCTATTAGAATGCAAAGTTCCCAACTCATCGAAAACATCACATATTATTCCACTGCACAAAGGAGGTAACTCCTTAGAGCTCACCAACTATCGCCCAATAGCAATCCTATCACCTTTATCCAAAATATTAGAAAGAGTTGTTCATAATCAACTAATGCAGTACCTCCAAAATAACAACCTCGTCTCCATATCCCAGCATGGCATTAGACTTCCCCATAGCACCACCACAGCATTACTTTCATTCACCAGTATAGCCAACCACCATAGAAACAAGGGTCTGTTTGTTTCTTCCATATTTTTAGACTTATCAAAAGCCTTTGACATGTTAAATCACAGTATGCTTCTTGAAACTCTATCTACCCTAAACATAAGTCCCTTCTCTATATCATGGTTCAACAGCTACTTATCTGGCTGTCAGCAAGCAGTCTTATGGCAGGCACAACTGTCCCCACTGTTGCTAGTTACCATAGGAGTCCCTCAAGGATCTATCCTTGGCCCTTTGCTGTTTTCTTTATTTACTAACAAGATCTCTTTATCCTCACCCACTGCCACAATAGTACAATACGCAGATGACACCACCCTTATATGTGCTGCCCCCACCCTAAGTGAACTACAAACCCTAACCCAAAATAACTTCACCCTAGCCGAAACTTGGTTCACTAACATCAAACTTCTTCTTAATCCCAAAAAAAACCTAATTATTTTTAGCCCAGGTATATCTCCTCCTCTAAATAGTTATTTCACCATCTACTCTAAAGAAAACATTCAAATTAGTCCAACCACACACACTAACCTGCTAGGTGTAGAAACAGACAATAACCTGAGGTTCGACATCCACATAGCACAAACCATCAAGAAAGTTAATAAAAAACTTGGACTCCTCTTTAGGAACAAACAGTTTATGACTAAACACACCAAAGCAACCATTGCAAGGACTATTCGTCTATCCACTCTCCTCTATGCTTCTCCCATCTTGACTAATCTCTGCCAAACTGATCTAAATAAAATGGAATCTTGCTATAACAAGATTGCTAAGTTTGCTACTGAAGCCTCATAAAGGTCCCACCACTGTCTATCCCTTAAGCAGCTCAACTGGCTTGAGTTGCCTCATATACTTCTACTCAATCAAATCTCTATAGTACGCAAACTGCACTACCTTCCTGAGAAAACCCCAGCACTTCAGCATCTAATTCAGCCCCACATTCCCTCTAGACCCTTAAGATCTAGTAACCTGAACCTCATAACTGTCATCCAACATAGAAATGATGCCGATAAATCCCTCTTTGCCAGCACCATTGCTAAAACCTGGAGCACACTACAAGCCAAATAACGTCTACCATCTCCTTTATTCATTTAAAAAAAAACTCGTGAAAACCCACTATTTAAGTGACTGGCTATGTTCCTGCCACTCACCAGGCTAACCCAAACCAAGAGAATGTTTCTGTGTACAGCTAAGTATAAACAGTTCCCCTGAAAGCGTGTGAACCCGTTGATATTTACTTGACAAAACTTACAACTGTAAAAATAATACAGATGCTGTTTTAAGTTTATTATGTACCTCGGTGATTGCCTACTATAAGATTTGTTTATCTCTAATATATTGTGTATGTTTGCTATAAGTATGCTCTATTTTTTTCTCTTATCTCATGGCCTGTATTATATTATGCAGCTGTACTCCACGGGCCTCCGCTGAAAATGGACCCATGTCCAGTCAGACTTTCCCGGTAAACAAATGTAAAATCAAATAAATAAAATAATAAAAGAAGTCAAAGTTCCGGATGGTGATACTGCAGTCAATATTTCCCTTTATAGGGAAAGATGATTGGATGCGCTGAATAGATCTCCAGGATGCATATTACCACATAAAAATGGACAAGCGGCCCAAGAGGTTTTTTTGCTTTCAGCTGGGAACCAGTCATTACCAGTTTTGAGCCCTGCCCTTTGGTCCCACTACAGTCCCCAAGTAAATGGGATGCATGGCAGTGGTCACAGCTCACTTGAGATTTCAGGGATTCCGTGTGTTTCCATACCTAGACGACTGGCTCCTGACCGTCTCCACCAAGCCTCTACTTCTACAGACCAGGAACAAAACAATGCTTCTCTGTACCAGGCAAGGCATTACAGTTAACTTAAAAAAATCTGCCTTGTCGCCGTCTCAACATATTACTTTCTTGGGCACAAGTCTGGATTCAGAAAACATGGTGGCAAAGCGTACTCCAACAGAATTCAATCCATTCATCGACAAGTCAAAATATTGATATCAAAAAGAAGGGTTCAAGCCAGGGATGTGTTGCAGGTTCTAGTTACGATGGCAACTGCAATTCTTCTAGTCCCCATAGCACACTACACATGCGAGTTTTTCAATGGCTTCTTTTTACCCAGTGGTCTATGCAAGATCTACTGCTTTCACACCAGATAATTACGGACTCATGCAAGAAAGATCTGGTCTGGTGATTACAGACAAAACAGTTGTATTTAGGCCGTCCATTTATTTTTCCAGAACCAACTGCAGTTTTGACCACGGACGCTTCCCAGACTGGGTGGGGGGGCATTATCTGAGAATGACAGTCCAAGGCCTTTGGCAAGAACCCAAAAGCCATTTGCACATAAATGTTCTAGAGATGAGAGCAGTGCAGTACTCATTGCAGGCATTTCAGGACTCTCTTCCAACAGGAACAGTTTCAATCAAAACGGACAATATGTCAGTGGTATGGTATATAAACAAACAAGGAGGAACCAAGTCATATCCCCTATGTTGAGAGGCATAACAAGTATGGCAATGGGCAGTCACTTCTCAACATTTTCTGATAGCAATGCACATCCCGGGGAAATCTTACGTGATAGCGGACAAACTCAGAAGAGCTATTCTGTTGCCTCACGAGTGGTCCCTAAAGTTAGAAATTGCGGAAAAGATCTTCTGGAAATGGGGCCAGCCTTGCTACGACGTCTTTTCTATGTCCATGAATGCCAAATTCAGCAGTTACTTTGCCCTAATTCCCCCTCCGTAGAAGTCACAAAGGGATGCACTAGTTCATGATTGGCCCCCGGGACTTCTCTATGCCTTTCCTCCATTTCCCCTAATTCCCAAAGTATTACAGAAAGCCAATACGTTGAAAAGCATGATGATTCTCATTGCTCCTTACTGGCCTCGCCTTTTCAGGTTATCGTGTTGGTGACGACACTGCTCACCTGTGCAGGGGATACCAGTAACACTGGTGAGTTCTCTGGCCAGTCAGTCCCAGGCCTCCCATTACATCCCAAGCCCTGGAAACTGCCCTGCAGCAGCCTAGCATCATGGTTTTTGAGAAGGAGGCCAACCATGACCCTGGACTCTTGAATGCCCCACTGCTGCACCTGAAAGTGCACAGCTTCTCCAACATCACCAGCCATATTAACAGATGATTGAACTCCAGTGCATTCTGCATAATTCTCACTTAGTGCACTTTATATAGGCTGTTTCCTCGCCTATACATATCATTGAGGAACATTAAAAAAAAAAGCCATGTTGCTTAGCATCGCATAAACCAGCTAAGCAGGGCTGAGCATCGGGCAAACATGCACAATTATGGTTTTAGCGAAGCTGAGCACTGTGTAAACATTATCCAAATAAGTAGTGCAAATAGTGCTCTAAATAAAACTAAATAATAAAAAAGGAGCACCAAAGTTGCGAGCCCACAGTAATATTTAATGAATATAAAATAATAAAACAATATTGTTAAGCGCTTTCATCAACAAGTATGACTTCTTCAGAACAAAGAAATGTTCAAAAATCAAGTTTAAATACATCATATCAATCAGTCATTGGTTCTAGTCAAGCCAGTACTGGCAGCAAGAAATCTCTGCTCATGAATATATAAATATTTGAAACTAAAACATTTTTAACACAGTTAAAGTTAAAGCATTGAGTTCAAAAGTCCCACTGAGCACAAAATTATAATATAATACAATAAATTACATTAATCAACTCATTACATGAGAGATGTGTATATCACTGTGTAATTATTTATACTTTTAAATTTTTAAAATTGCTGCAACAATATTAATGTTGTTAAACTAAACCTGCCTTTTCCTTGAGAACAGGCATTATTGTAATATGCTCATTTAGACCTGCTGGATAATCAGAGGCTAATCTTAACTGCCATAGAAGCTCCTTTTTGTGTAGTATATTTTGCCAATCTCCACCTCTCACCTCAACAGTTACAAATTCGAGAATGGCAAACTTAAAACATGAGAAGTTAGTACATGATATGCTATGCCTGTATAAGGTATTAGTATCCTTCTTATTTTTGATATCATAAAGATGTTCATATATCCTGGTCTTAAACATTCTCTCTGTCTTCCCTACATAAAACAAAGTACAGGTACCGCACCTAGCTATGTATACCAGTCTGCTAGAACAGCAATTGCCACTTTTTAAGAACATATAACTTTTATCTTGATTGTCAATCACAATAGAACTATCTTGCAATACATAGGAACAGTAGGAGCACCTACCACAAGGCTTAGTTCCACCCCTTTTCTCCTGCATGTTCTTGGAGGCATTGCCCCTCTCCAATAGGGATTTTATATTAGGTCCTACTTTGTTGGAAAATATAGGTTTATCACCCAAAATTCAAAATATCACACTGTTGGTTATAAAAATATTCCAGTTCTTTATCAATATTCCCTTGATCTGTGAATATAAAGGACTATATTGTATTACACAAGCCTGTTGGAAATTAGGTTGGTACTGGTCTTTCTTATCATTTACTATATTGTTGGTACTATCTCCACCAGTACCTAATAAAGGCTTGTAAATATCACCCCATTATTTTAGAACATCAATAAGTATAGGGTCAATAAAATGTCCAGGATAGCGCCTCTCTAAAAACATATCCTTAAGTGTTGGAACTCTTATCACATGATTCTTCACAGACGTCATCTGGACTATTCTTATTGCTTGGCCCTTTAATACTTTTTTTCTGATAATTTGGGTGATGACTATTGTAATGCAAATAGCTGTTGCAAAAAGTGTTTTTATGGTAGATTTTGGAAGTATATCCATCCTGAGCTTTGATTAATTTAGTGTCCAAATAGTTAATCTCTTGTTTATCAAAGTGAAAGGTAAATTTCAGATATTCTGTAGTTTTGTTTAAATACTGGATAAACTTAGGCATCTGCTCAGAACCTCCATTCCACAAGATAAAGATATCATCCAAAAATCTACCGTAATATATAACGTTGGATAAAAATAATTCACTTTGGAAAACATGTTTGATTTCCCAACCCAGGAGAACCAAATTTGCATACGAGGGAGCGCAGGCAGCTCCCATGGCAACCCCTCTAAGCTGTTGAAAATATTCCCCTTCAAAATGTATATAATTATTTTCTAATATAAGACTTATAAGTTCACATATAAGCAGGACTTCATCTGCAGTCAAAGATGAATAAGTAAAAAGCACCTCCTCGAACAAGGACAAACCTTCTGTTTTAGGAATAAATGAAAAAAGGTCCTGAACATCTATAGTTAGAAAAAAGCAATCAGGAACCCATAAATCATTCTTAATATGTCCTAAAAAATCCATAGAATCCTTTAATAGATGAGGGAATTTATTCACAATATGTTTAAATTTTAATTTAAACTGTGCAAACATTGGCAACTATTACCATGTTTATGCGGTGCTTAGCAGGTTTGAACACAGTTGTGCAGAGCGCAGCGAAGCCATATTTTAAAAATGTGTCCATAATGTGTTCAACAAAAATACAGGCACGTTCTAACTTCCATGTATTCAAACTACACAAACAGCCATAACTCTACTCATTTAGTTACATGGATATTAAGAAATCCTGAGTACCTTCACATATACTACATATCTACCTGTTAGCAGTGCTAAGCCGTGCAAACACTGTAAAACACACCAATAAATAAATAATCAATTACATCCAGTTTCTGTTTTTAGATGTCTGGCATGTGTCGTCTGTGTATGTGTAAGCTCCGCTTGGCTTAGCTGCGCAGTGTGCCGCGCCATGCAAACACCAAATAAAAAAAAAAAAACAACATAAAATGTCATTATGCTTATTAATTACATCCAGTTTCTATTTTTAGATGTCTGACAGGTGTCAGCTGTCTACATGTGAGCACAGCTTGGCATTGCTGCGCTCCGCGCCACACAAACATGTATTTAAAAAAAAAAATACAAAAAAATACAAAAGACAACGTTGATTCAATATACATGTTCCTCGGCTTTCCTTTGGCAGCATGCCATCATTAATATGCATGGCATGCTGCCGAGGGGGCACCATGGTCATGTACATGTATACATTCTGTGTAGCCTCTACACGGTGACTACATGGAGTTTATTAAATCTTGGGGAAAGTCTTTCAATTTCTGCTTTGTGTCTGGAATTAAAATGGCATTTCATATCTACTATTAGATCTTCCACAGATGAGTACAAGGTTTTTGCTATAATCTAATTGCAAAAATCTGCTAAGCAACAGAGACAACCTGTATTAATAATTGTGGGCTTCACCTTCTTTAAACTTGACAATACACTGTCCAAAGAAAAGCTTGTGATGTGTTGGACACTGGGCTATCAAATGTTGCTTGCCCAGTCCCTGACACACATTCCGGCATGTCAGGAAAACAGATTACATTTTTGACAGCAGATTCATGTAATAGTCCACAAGGACCACCAAAAGTTTCTTATCACTATTATCAGAGCTTTGATCCATATTTATTTTATCTATTTGCTACCAGGGCAAGAATAGTGGATGCAACTGTCTGTTTTAGAGACTTGCTCAGTCCAACAGCATGCAGATGGATACAGATGAAAAAAAATGTATCCTACAGTTAACAGCTCATTAATAGCTCAGAGTCTTAATCCTCTGCACTGCCAAAGAAAAGGTTTATATTTGGCAACTGGCAACAGCTCATTCTGGTAACAAGGACTCAGAATATCCCTTATGATATGTTTTTTTTCATTGCTCTATTAATTTTTCTTATTACATCTTGCTCCTCACCATAATTTTTCATGAATGAGAACAAATGATACTAAACATGATCAGCAATTATATGATGGTTTTCTATATAGAATGGAAATGTGAATCCCATACGTTGCATGCCACAGGTGTCTGTACCAGGGCTACTGTAACTATTCTGATAATGCATTTCTACCTCCCTAAGATATACAAAATACATGTTATGGTAACAATAACCTCAGCATCAAGATCAGTACATGTAGCATGCTACCTGACAGAGAAATACATGATTTAAGAATTTAAAATTATGAAGTACATGCTCTGACTGCATACTGGGTAGCATTAGTACTGAGATGACAAATGACATTCACTAAAACAATCTACTGAAAAATACTTCAGCACTAATATCAGTAAATGCAACATCAGTAAACTTTGCAAAATGGCATTGCTTATGTCAGTGAAAGAAATGATCAAATAATAAAAATGCCAATCATAAACAGTCAAGGGGACATTTCATCACTATTATAGCAAAAATTTTAGTCTCAACACCATCTAAAATGCTGAAGTTCTCCGTGGATACCTACCAAAATGCATGAGGTACAGCATTACCTCAACATCAAGGTCAGTAAACATATAGCATCATTGAATCTGGTAAAAAAAGTAATTATTTCAGACTATAGAATACTATGATCTTAACAATCTGGGCATCTTGGGGCAATGTAGAAATTGCCTCATGTACACAGACAACCCTCTCCTCCTACCACCCAACACTACAACCTGTGAGAGATGCACTTATCTAGCCAAACTGGAGGTAAAGCTCTCTCCAATCAAGACTGAACTTGACAGTCAAGAGGAGAAGGTAAACACTTGCACCACACCACACTCATCACATAGTCTCACTAAATCTACACCACAAAATCCACACATAGAAACACAAAAACATTTGCAGAGGCTCTCAATAATAATCTGCTCAAGCAACAGAGACCTCCAAAGCAGAAATGTAAGCAACCTCCACCCCCCAACACAACCCCAATGACACATAGCCCGCAGACTTAGTGTGCCACTCAACCACAGTCAATAAGACAAAACAACATACCCAACACACTAGTCATAGGTGACTCTATAGTTAGGCACACTGATGTCCCACTCACCAGGCTAAACAAGAAGATTACTATCAGCTGCCTGTCGGGTGCCAGGATCTGCCACATAACCCACACACTCAGGTCACTCCACAACAAGTACAAATATGACTCTGTCATTGTCCATGTTGGTGTGAACGACCTGAGATGTACCTCCCTGGACTACATCAAAAAAGACATGGAAGAGCTCTCCAATCTTGTAGTCCAGGCAGATATAACCCTAGCCCTGAGTAGCATTCTGCCATCACCCAGAATGATGCTGCAGTACAAGGACAAAATGATTGACTTCAACAATTGGCTAAGCTTCTGGTGCCATTCTAAAGGGATCCAGTATCTGTCTGCCTGGGATGACATGGTCAACAGACCACGATGCTTTGCCAGAGATGGCCTGCACCTGTCACCCCTGGGATTCCAAATACTGGCTAAGGTTCTTGCCACCCCTATAGTGCCTTTTTAGGCAAGGTTCAAATGACAAATTCATCACCATAACAGGAACAGGCAAGCAAAAACTGAGGGTGATGCTACTCAGTGCTAGAAGTCTAAATCTCAAAATGCACTCAATCGTGGCACTCCTTAAAATGGAGAACATCGATATCTGTGCAGTGACTGAGACCTAGTTCAAGGTTCCAGAGAGCACCTCTGCACTACCAGGCCATAACTCATACCACACTTTTCAGCCATGTAACCTGGACCGGAACACCAAAGGCGGAGGTGTGTCCATATTCATTAAGGATATCCACACCTCCAGGCTAGCTGCTCAGCATAATGCAGCCGAGGGTATCCAAGTGAAACTAACTCTGGGCAAAACTGCAATCCAAATTGTAGCTTGCTACAGATCCCCCACCATGCCCCAGGATTCCCACTCCTCTTTTCTTGATGTAGTGGAAAATATTAGGGTTCAACCAAACACCCTAATAATGAGTGATTTCAACTACCCCACCATTAACTGGGAAAACTACTCATGTACCAACTCCTTCGCTCAATGCTTTCTGGAATTCATAAACTCCAATGCCCTGGATCAGCTTATCCACACCCCCACCAAGGGCAACAGTATCCTAGATCTAGTCATTACCAACATGAGTGACCAGTGTTCCACACCTGAAGTCAATGCCTCATTGGTCTGATCCAACCATAAGCTAATCACCCTAGATATCCACATCCTACCCCCACCCCCATTAAGGAAACCATGGTAAAAAATTTCTCCAAAGCCAACTTCATGCTTCTTAAGACAGAAGTGGTGAACTTCATGACACCCATGCAGATGGACAATACAGTTACATCTACTGACAATTGCACTTTATAAGCACTTACATGAGTGCATGGATCGTGCTATCCCAAACAGAACCAAGATGCTATCCTCCAAAAAAAGGAAGCCAATCTGGTGGTCCCCTGCCATAAACAAACTGTACAACAGAAGGAAGAAACTGTTGCAAAAGAGAGTAAAATCCCATGAGTGGAAGAGCTCCCTGGTCAGCTTCAGTAAGAAGCTGCGATCCCTGATAAAATTCTCCAAAGCTAGTTACTAATACAAAATCATCACTGATTCTAAAGACAACTACAAAGCATTCTATAGCTATGTCAAGAATCTCAATGGTAACACTCAGATCTGCTCTGAATTACAGCACAATGGCACTAAATATACAGACCCAACTGATATTGCCAACATCCTGGCAGATAGGTTCAGTGCTAACTTTATCCCCCTCTCACCCCCTAAAGAGCCCATCTCTATACCGGAAGAATGCAAAGTTCCTGTAATTAAGGCTGCACAGGTAAAAATCACACTCTCCAAAGCCAAGAACACAGCATCCATGGGACCAGACAACATCCCAGGCTGCGTTCTATATGAACTACAGAACGTACTGACACCTACCTAAGTTACCATGTTCAATCATAGCCTCACCTCCGGCTTTGTGTTTGCTGAATGGTGCACAGTAATGGTTATCCCACTCCACAAGGGGGGAGCCACCACGGACCCTAGGAACTACCGCTCCATTAGCCTGACGAGCCTGGTCTGCAAGGCCATGGAATTTATCATCATGGAACTTATAAACAAAGACATTGGTAATCTCCAAACTCTGGACCCCACCCAGTTCGGTTTTGTAAAAGGCAGATCATGTCTCCTAAACCTGATAGACTTCTTTGAAGCAGTCACCAAACCCGTAGACAAGGGTAAGGTGGTTCACACAGCCTATCTAGATCTTGCCAAGGCTTTCAACACCATCCCCAACTCTGGAATTATAGATAAACTCACTAAACTAGGTATAAATCCCTATGTCACAAGATGGGTTCCCAACTGGCTCACTGACAGAACCCACACTGTGAAAGTAGCAGACTCCAAAATCCAACATCAGACCAGTGACAAGTGGAGTACCACAGGGTTCAGTCCTGGGTCCTCTCCTGTTTGGTATCTACTTCTCTGAAGTACAGGCTAACACAGAAGGTCTTTAGCTAATGAAGTTCGCAGATGACTGCAAACTAGGAGCCATAATCTAAACCCCTAACGATGTGGACATCCTACAAAAGGGCCTCACTGAGACAGATGCCTGGTGTCCAAGCCAAGGCCTCAAGCTCAATTCCAAAAAGTGCATTGTCATCCCCTTTGTTAAAAACTCTGTACCCATGAACTACAACATAGGCAGTAGTATACGTAACACCGAAAGTGTGATAAGAGACCTTGGGACACAGGTGGACAGTAGTCTCTCCTTTCATAATCACATCGCCACAGTAGTCAGGAAATCCTTCTACATGGCACACCTCATCACAAAAGGTTTCTCATCCAGAAAAAAAGAGGTAATTGTTCCCCTCTACTCATCATTTATTAGACCCATTATAGAGTACAATGCCCCTTTTGGTATGTACCTCACAAGACATCTACAACAACTGGAAAGGCCGCAGAAATAACTCAAAAAAGAGAATTACCGGCCTCAAACAGATGCCCTATGCAGACTGTCTAAAAAAACTCCAGCTTTACTCTGTCGCATATCGCCTGCTCAGAGGTGATCTCTGCCTAACATACAAAGCTATGTCAGACCCAGAGCTGCTGGACATGCTACACTTAAAAAAATCCCAATCTCTCTGAGCTACACACTCTAAGGACCTAAACCTTGTCACCACAATAAACAGAACATGCCGGAGGGATAGATTCATGTCCCAGAGACTTCCCATACTCTGGAATAAACTACCTATCTATATCAAACAAAGCTCCTCATTAGCACTCTTCAAGAAAAATCTTGATGATTGGATGGGAAATAGGAAATTCACCTTGGGGATCACCTCTGTGGCTCTGCTCGACAGTGGCACAGGAAAATAATTTTCTTGGGTGGCAAAAGCCTGGGTACCCTTTTGGCTGGGCTTGTATAGGCCCCAGGGCTGATAGCCTAGTACCTACCTATGAACCTATGAACCTATAACATGACACCACAAATCCATTAAGTAAATTTAAATTTCAGTGGTTACTCTGTCCAGTGGATTTCAATGAAAATCACAAATTTAGTATGTACACTATCTAAAATATTTAACTTGTCCATGATTTCCTATCAAACCACACCTTCTGCAACATTTTACCACTGTTTACATACTGCAAAACATGGGGGACATTTGGTGTAGTAGTAATGACCTCAACATTAAGGTCAGTAAATACAACAGAATAAAATGTAGCAAAAAGGGCACAATTTAGGATTACAAAGTAAATAAGAAAAAGGAAACACATTTTCTTAAGTATCCATAACCTCAGCTTTAAGTTTATTAAATGCAACATTGTGACACATAAAAAAGGACAAAATGTAGGACTAAAACAAATCTGGTACAGTACTACTGACCTCAGTATTGAGGTCACTAAACGTGAACTTAATGACAGCCATCAAAAATGATGCTGTAGCAAAAAGTATCCAAGACAAATACCTGGTATAATACTATCATGTTACTACGTGTTATCCTGAAACATGCCAAACACAATGTAAGTTATGATTTAAATAAACTATGTATAGCATGATACCATCACTAATTAGCAACATAAATGGAAATATTTGACCACTGCATATCTATCTTAGGTCAGAAAAAGCTAATGTATACCCCCATCTAATTTTAAAGGCTATGTCTAATTATTACAAGGACAAGCATCCCTCACTTGAAGTACAATGATGCGTATTGAAACCTTTTCAGACTCATGCAAACTACTTGATAACATCATGCAAAGCCTTTATGGGGTGACAGTAAAGAAATAATGGTTTAACATTTGCAAATACCATCTGAGTGACTGAATAATTCTTTACAGAGAAGGTAATACAGTCACTGACTGAAAAAGTTAAACATAAGTGCACATTTTTGTTTATGTTTATCTTCACCTCACATTCAAAACACTCTCCTTGTCTAGCCACTGTTCCAGCTTCTTGAATAAGCAATGCATGTTGTAACATTAGTCAAACTTAAACAAACTGTAACAACACAAAACACCTTTGTGAGGTAATGATAAACATAAAAAGCTGTTGCTTTTATGTTTGTCAGAGTGGGACCTCATGTTGCTTTATAGAAAGCAGCAAGCAGTTAATTGCAAAGTCACTATATAACCTCCTCAAAGCAAACATAAAAGAACATTAGCCCATACATAAAATGCTTCTTCTTCTTTTGGCTTCTTCCCGGGTTAGGGGTCGCCACAGCGGATCACTTATCTGCTCATGATTGACAGTGGAGTTTTACAGTGCTGAGTTGCCAGCCCAGTGCCCAACCTTCCACAGAAGGCACATGCACACACACACACTCACACCTAGGGCCAATTTGGAATGTCTAATCCACCTACAGCATGTCTTTGGGAAATGGGAGGAAACCGGAGCACCCGGATGAAACCCACGTGACCACAGGGAGGACATGCAGACTACACACAGAAGGCACCCCAGCTGAGAATTGAACCGGAAAACCTCTTGCTGTGAGGCGGGAACGCTAACCGCTGCACCACCATGGCTCCCCCCCTGCATAGAATGCAATGTAGGAAAATAAATATTCTACAAATTAGACAAAGGCAAAGTCAAACAAGCCACCTGAAACAGCAACCACAGAAAAACATTTTGAAAAGGGAAACTTATTTAAACTTCTTTTCTAATCCTTTCTTAAACACAATACTATCAACTAAGTATTACACTATCAAACCAATTCAAATAAGCTACCTAAAATAACATGAAAACCCTTTGTGGGGGTAGGAATAAACAAAAGAAAATGTGCTTTTATGCTTCCTAGTCTGTGACTGTGACCTAGTGACTGGTATAAGCAGGCTGATAGTCACTCACTAGCTCATATCAACATGTAACCTTACTAAGTTTGCTTACAAATGACCTAAGAGTCACAAAACATTCAGCCAGCACAGCTGACTAAATAAGTATAAAACCTGAACTTGTAACCCTGTATAAATTACTTAGCTCTTAATTGAATCATCCGCTATCCAAAGTGCAATCTATAAGAATCTAATGATCCCCAAAGTGGAAAGAAAAACATTTCATTCCTTGCAGGCAGTCCGTCAGCCCCAGTCACAAGGTACAGTAACAGCAGTCAGTCCATTCATATGCTGAGAGTTTCCACCTGCCTCAGTAAGCAGCACTGCAACAGTGAAGCTTTCAACTTCCAAACAGCAACAACCAGCCAGCACTCTGGCAGTCATGGCCCTCTTCATGTCTGCTACCAGCAGGCAACAAACAATAAACCACAGATCTTTTGGCTAAAACAGAATATAGATTATTTTAGAAAGCCACTTGCCCCTTCCCTGGCTTACAGCCACTGAACCTAATTTATTGTATTTATTTTTATTCAGTCTTTGTTAGCCAGATAGGTGGGTTGGTCCAAAGACCCCTTTAAGCCATGACCAGAGCCATAATAGCTCTAAAACAGAATATAAATATTTCAAAAACAAATAGTGAATAAGAAAATATAGATACTACTCCATGAAGAATTTATTCATGCTCTTTCCAAACCAAACCAATACAGAATTAGGCACCTTGAAGTACCCCTTTTGAATGTATTGTAGTCGCCCAAAAACTATAGCAGCTTCAGGATTAGTTGCTTTGGCACTGGAAGACTTTTTCTAATTGGCACTTTTTTGTCAGTGTTGATTATGTATTTTTATAGTTTGTGAGTCAATCAGAGATTAGAAAAGAGGACCACAGCTATGCAATTTAGAAAGGTGGAATACTTCCTCTCTTCCATTTAAAATGTAGAACTTTCCATACAATGTGGTGCCCTCGAGTACTAAGCTTTCCACAACTATAATTCAGAAATATCTGCCACATCACACTATAGTTTGTAGTGTCAAAAACTTTATAAATATCACATACCAATTCATTTATCTTATACTCATTTATTTTTATGCAATCTAGTATTTCTGTAATCAAAACTAAATGTTCATTCAAATCTTTCCTTGTACTCCATAGGCCAGATTCCAAAAGACTTGTTTTAAGTAAATGATTTGTTTACTTTGGTGTGTAGACTGCAGTGGTTAGCATTGTCGCCTCACAGCAAGAGGTTCTCTGGTTCGCTTCTCGGCTGGAGCGCCTTCTGTGTGGAGTCTGCATGTCCTCTCTGCAGTCGAGTGATGTTTAAAGACATGCAGGTAGGTGCGTGCGTGAATGGGTGCGCCTTCTTTGAAAGTTGGGTGTCGGGCTGGCACCTTGGCACACTAAAAATCTACTGCCAATCATAAGCCGACTGACGTTCCACTGTGGTGACCCCTAACTGGGAAAAGCCAAAAGACATTACTTATTTATTTACTTTAGTGTAAGTTCTGTCAATAAACAGATTTACACTGGGGCCAGATTCCAAAAAAACTGCTCCCAGTGGAATTGGTCACTTGTGTATGTCAGTTGTGTACATCTATTTAAAAATATCTACTTTAATACTAATATCCAAAATAATAAGTATCCCTGGCTGTGCCGTTTTAACAGCTAACATTTCTAATTTCTTCTTCTGTCATAAAAAATAAGTATTAATATGTTCTTTTTTACACAAGGACCAAAATATCTTCCCTTGCAATGCAGTTTAAAATAACTTTCTTTGCTCTATGTTCACAAACTTGGTGGATGCTACGCATGCTATCTCACAAATGAATGATGTGAAGTTGTTCAGTCTTGCCTTCATTCATTCGAGGCCAGAATGCAAAAGCTTGAGGTTTTCAACCAGCTCATGGCCTATTCCCTATCCCATGATGCACTGGTGCTTCCCTCAGATCTCATTTGCCGCTGCAACAGATTGTGCGTTTCATCAACTCTGGCCAGTGAAATTTAAGTATATTTCTTCTTATTTACTAATTGTTACATTCCTTTCTGTTTATTTTAGCTAGTAGTACATTAGATTAGTTAGCTGGATAGCTAGAGGAGAATTATCCTCAGTGCCTATGCACTCCTTTACTTTTAGAATTTCTCTCTTAGTTGTGTGTGTTTTTTTTTAGGCCCTAGTTTTAACTTTATCTTTGTGTGTTCCTTGTAGTTATAGATACTGTTAAAGCCCATTTTTTCTCAGGTCACACACACACACACACACACACATATATATATATATATATATATATATATATATATATATATATATATATATATATATATATATATATATATATATATATATATATATATATATATATATATATATATATATATATATATATATACATATATATATATATAGCTAATTTTTGCTGCTTTAAACAGAATTTTAGGTTGGGTTGTCCCTTTAAAAAGTTTAAGTGCTTTTTAAAGATAGAAGGCGTTATAACTTCCTTAGTGTATGTGTGTGTGTGTGTGTGTGTGTGTGTGTGTGTGTGTGTGTGTGTGTGTGTGTGTGTGTGTGTGTTATATACATATATATATATATATATATATATATATATATATATATATATATATATATATATATGTGTGTGTGTGTGTGTGTATTGTGTTTCTGTTTTCTAGCATGTCTCCACAGAAAAAAATCAGAAGTCAGTTTAAGAAGTGTCCCAAGTGTGGACAAAGATGTCCATGGACACTTGGAAGAATGTGTTTATTTGTTTGTTCAGGAGGTGCTACAAGAGGACTGCTCTATTCCTTTAGCATTCCTTTAGCAAGTGTTAGGAAGAAGAAAGGAAAGTGTTGAGTGCTAGGGTCTAGTAGATTCTTCCTTTCAAGAATCACTGGACAAAGATAATACACAGGACAAGACATCTAAACCTTCAAAAACCTCTTCAAAAACTTCTTCTGGGTTGGAGCTGAAAAAAGGTTCATCGACTTCTAAACTAACAGACAAACAATCTACTTCGGCTCCACAGATATAAGAACTGACAGTTGTTGTTGGTAGGTGCCGGTCCCCAGTTTTGGAGCCGGTATCTCCTACCCTCAAGTCACCTACTCTCCAGTCCATGGCGTCATCTGTGGCTTCTTCTTGGGTCCAGAGGCTTGGACACATGGATGTGGTAGTGTGGTGCAGAGGGACCTTTTGCCTGAGCACCAAACTTTTGTTGGTGACAACCATCTAGGCTTTAAGACGAATTAAAAAAAAAAAAAATGCTTCTTCCATTCCTCCTCCTCCCCTCGAGTTTTGGAGCCAGAGTGTTGGGTGATGATCGTGACTTGATTGAGACCTTCATTGGAAGGGCACCCTTTCTCCAATAGCTCAGACTTTCCTGGGGTGCCAAAGACTTCCTCCGGTGACAGAGAGAGATCAGGTGGGGAAAGGGGATCAGTTTTGGAAAAGGAGGCAGCACTCCTGAAGGAGGCCTGTCCATCCATGGCTATCTTTGTACCCAGACACCTTGCAAAAATAACAAAAAGATTGTGGAAAAAGCATCATTACCAGAGCATACAATCATCCCTTTGCCACCCCCTCCTGTAAGGAAAATCTGGACATTCACCAGGTCACAGGGAACAAGCAGCCATAGAGATTCACAAATCTGGAAAAGAGAGTCATCCAACCAGTCCAAAAAGAGTCCGGAGGATCTGGAACTTACTCAGGTTCTTTTTAGTTCCAAAAGAAAACAGGGGACTGGTTCCCCAAGGGGTATCTCAACAGACTAAACAAATCTGTCAAAAAGAAAAAGACAAAGATAGTCCACTTACAGTCCGATGCTTCCCCTTTCTTGGGATAGATCTCAGGATCATTTACACCACATCAAAAGTGGCCAGACATCCCATCCAGAGGTCATCTTAACTGGCTGGGAGCCACTCACTACCAGTTTGAGCTCTGCCCTTTGGTCTCGGCTGCTCCATTTGCAAGAATAGCCAGTTTTCAAGACCTGTCAGCTGCAACTCAGCACATTCCATTCATTCTCAATAAAGCACCTAGGTTATGCTTATACCTTAGTGGAGATGACCCATATCTGGCTTCAATTTCATCCATTTAGAGTTTTTTTGAAACTTTTTTCAATGAGGGGGCAGCTACCATTAGGGAGGTTCAACAATTTTGGCAATCTAACTTTCATGATCATGATCAGGGTCTAGTATCATGTCTCTGGGCTGTCTAAAGCTTTTTAAAGTACTGTTCATTTGAGACCCCATTAAATGGAATCTAAATTTTGTTCTTTCATGAATCATCCCCCCCTCATTTGAAAGCCTCTCATTGTGACCCACAAAATATCTAGCATGTAAAACCATTTTTGTAGTAGCTATTACTTCTGCTTGATGCATTTCAGAGTTCTGGAGCCTTCATAAAACCCCGATGTTGATTTGAAACCCCACACACCATCAAAGAAATGCATCTGGCCAGTGGTGGATAAAAGAGTTACCTTTGGGCTGTTTCAAAATCAAAATCATAGGCACACACAACTAACATACACGTGTTCTTCGATACACCTTCCTGACTTTATTAAATTATATTCCTTGTATAATAAAGCACACTTGTTACACATTTTAAATTTATTGTTTGAACATTTTTCCAGTAGGTAATGTAACAAAAAGCATGAACCAATAATGACAAAACTGCCCAGTTCAGAACATTTCCATCAAAAAAGTCTACTTGAACATTTTTCCAATAGGGAGTGAAACAAAATGCATGAACCAATAATGACAAAACTGCCCAGTTCAGAACATTTCCATCAAAAAAGTGTACTTCCACATGCACACACACATATATATATATATATATATATATATATATATATATATATATTTATATATATATATATATATATATATATATATATATATATATTTATGTAAAATAGAAAATAGAATGACAGCAGTGTCACGGGCATCTTGCATAGCTTCTCAAACTTATTTTCAGTTTCAGTTTTTTGCTTGACTTTCTCTGACTTGTGTTATCAGACCAACTTAATAGCTGTAAAACGCACAATAAAATAAACTAGGCGAACTGCATGTTTCAAGACTTTCAATTTTTAGTCTAAGTACTAACAAACCCTCTCCTATATTCATCCTGAAGCATCAAAACTATCATTATTTATTTATTTATTTATTTGCAGTTTGTTTGCCAGGATGGTCCATTGGGCCAAGAAGAACCCGTTTTCAAGAGTCTTGGGGAGAAAAGCTCCACAATAACAAAAGTTATAAACAAGTAATTATATAACAGTAAATACAGAAGTACAAATAAAATCATATTATTTAAATATACAATATGAAGCAAACAATTTAAGTTAATAAAAATAAGAATTGTTGTAAATGTTTGCTAGTACTTTACAAGGAAATGAATTGGACTCTGGAGTGCATGAGATGTCTGAGGTACAGAGAGGAGAAGAGGTTATGTGGGATGGGAGCAGGAGCATTCCCAGAGAGATGTTAGGTGTGAGTGATGTGAGGTCTTGAAGGAAGAGTGACTAGAGATGGTACAGATGGCTGGTGGTAGGGAGTTCCACTGATGCGCAAGGGCAAAGCATAGGAGATTTTTGCCAGGGGGGGTAGGTGGGTTTATGCAATTCTATCAAGCTTTGATTGTTGGATCGTAAGGATCTTTCTGGAAGGTGCATTTTAAAGGACGAGGATAGGGAGAGACAGAGGGAGGGGTGAAAAATGAGTTTGTGAACATGAGTGAATTGAATGTAGGTGAGATAACTGGGTAGCTCTAATCAATTTAGTTTGTGAAGGGTGACACAGTGATGGGTAGAGGATTTGTGGCTAGTGGCAAACTTGGCAATCTTATTATAGCAGGAGGAGAGTTTTGACTTAAGTGTGGATTGTAGGTTAGTTAGGAGTGGGCCACCATATAGAAGAGAAGGGATGAGGAATGTGGTAAAGAGAGTGAACTTAGTAGAGGGAGTGAGGTAGCAAAAATGGCGCTAAAGCATAACAAGTTTTTGGTGATTTTTGTTGTTGTTTATTTGTATGTGGGAGTTTAATTTAAGCTGATCATCAATGAGGACACCTAATAGTTTGGCCTCAGATACGAGTTCAAGAGCTGTATTATTGTGGCTGGTGATGGAGAATGAGCTTTTATCTATAGTGGTTGTTTTAGAAGAGGTAGATAACATAAGTTTGGTTTTTGAGGCATTGAGTGCTAGGTGATTGTCTCTCATCCACTGTTCAGTGGTAGAAAAAGTGTCTTGGGTTAGATTTAAAAGAGTGGGGTTAGAAGTGACAGACCAGATTATAGTTGAATCATCTGCGTATAGGATAAGATTTGTGTTAGGAACTGAGTGGTGGAAATCATTTATAAAAATATTAAACAGGAGGGGACCCAGTATGGAGCCTTGTGGTACACCTGTGGGGGTGCTGAGGAATGGGGAGGTGGCTTTTTTCCATTTAACTGCTTGTTGCCTATTTGAGAGGTAACTGGAGGACAAGTTGAGAGAGGAAAGAGATATGTTTAGATTAGAGAGTTTAGTTAGGAGAAGGTTGTGAGAGATGGTATTGAAGGCCTTAGAGAGGTCCAGTAGGAGTGTAGATACAGTACAGCCAGAGTCACGGGCTTTGTTGACAGTTTTGAGGAAGGACAGAAGAGTGGTGGTAATGCTGTGGCCTAATCTGAAACCATGCTATGTGGGAGTTAGTAAGTGGTTGTGTATAAGATAGGGTAGGAGTTGCAGATGGATATATTTTTCAAGAACTTTGGAGATGGGGGATAAGATCGCGATAAGACGGAAATTTGTGATATTATTGTTGTTGCCCCCTTTGTGAAGGGGTAAGATGAAGGCCATTTTCCATAGTTGGGGTACATAGCCTTCTTGGATAGAGTGATTGATTAAAATAGAGATGGGAAGGCAATGGCTTTGGCCGCTATACTTAGAAAGTATGAGGGAATTTTGTCGGGGGCATTGGAGCAAGGTTTCAGTTTCTGGAGAAGTTTTTTTATGGTAGATATGGGAATGGGTTTTATAGAGAAAGGAGGCGGTTGAGAGGTAGAGATATTCGAGAGTGAAGGGTAAGGGGCGCATAGGGGGGAGGGGTGTAGTAGTAGGGGGAGTAGTATTGTTAGTGAAGGATGAGGTAAGTTTGCTAACTGAGTTGATGAAGAAAGAGTTGAATTGGGTGGCCAGATCTATGTCTAGAGCATGAGGGTCAGGACAAGGGTTTTTTTTTTTTGCCAGGATTAAGGAGGGTGGAGATCCCATTCCTGATTTTTTTAGAATTTGTTTTATGGCTACTTTGTAGTATGGAGAAATAAGTTTTGCAGTCTGCTATGGTAAGCTTTTTGACTTTGTTGTGGAGCGCTTTGTATTCATTAAGGGTGGAGGGGTTCTTATTTTTCTGGTGACGTACCCAAGCTGTGTCTCTAAGGTGCTTGGCAGCTAGAGTGTCCTTGGTTAGCCATGGGGGAGTTTTGATTTTTATTCTTTTAGATGTTAGAGGGACATATGAATCAAGGAGGTTTAAGAATGTTGAGTTGAAGTACGATATGGCATTGTCCAGGGGGAGAGTTTTCAGAGGACCCCAGTTTATTGATTTTAGTTAGGTAGAGAAGGTACTGGGATTAAAGTTTTTTAGGGAACAAGTGGAAATATAGATCTAATGTTGTTAATCTTCTTCCCATTCATCACTGATGGGTTTGGTTGTGAGCCCTCGGAACCGAGTTGGCCAAATACCAAGCTCGCGTACACCAAAAACTCTCGAGCTAAGTTGCTACCCACAATGCCCTTCTCCCAATTACCTCAGATCTCGTTTGCCGCGTAGCCATTTAGCCGCATTTCATTGAACTCTCCAGCTAAGTGAAATATTTTTGATATTTTTTGTGTTGTTTGGACTTTTGTCACTTTACTAGAACAGTATACCCTTTCTATTCTTATCACTCCCCATCTAGCCTAATCTTCTCACTTTAGCTCTACCCGTTGGGTAATTCTTTACCATTGTTGGTAACTCCCCCTCCTACCATTGTGGTATCTCTTGATACCATCGCTGGTATCTTCCTTTCCTTCTACTTTCTGTGTGTGTGTGTGTGTGTGTGTGTGTGTGTGTGTGTGTGTGTGTGTGTGTGTGTTGGTTTTGGATGAATATGTCCGATAAGAAAGGGACATCGGGGTTTAAACATTGCACCACCTGCAATGGAAAACTATCCAACAGTGATAGTCATGATGACTGTGTTTATTGTCTGGGGGTTTCACATTTATCTGTTGAACCTTCCTATCAGATATGTCAGAGTTTTAGTCAGTGGACACTGAAAGAACAAAAAAATAAGTTAATCTTGGAAGGCCTTCTACCTACTCATTTCGCAGAGGCTATTTCTGTGTCAGAGGCTTCAACCCCTCCAGTTAAACACAAAAACTGGCCACATCCTGATCTCTCCTCACCTTCTGGTGACAGAGGTAAGACTTCTAAGCATAAGGCCCACAATACTTTATCGGAGCACAGAATCCCTTCTTTGGCTCCAACTACTATGGGCTTGTCTTTTGCTCCAACTTCTATTGGGATGCCTTCTACCGTTCCAGTGACAACCAGTGCCTCGATGTTGAAGCTACCTCTGGCACCAACTTTCGTGACTATGGCACCATCCTTAATTGCTCCAGCTCCACCTTCAGTGCCGACTTCTCAGGAACCAATGCCTGCGATTACGACTGCCCCATTGGTGCTGACAATATCCTCGCCCTTGCTACCTGTCTCCAAACTAGAGACTATGGTGCCATTTTCTCAGACACCACGGACCCGATACTCTCTTTCTCCGGACCCATTTTCAGGACATGCTTATAGCCCCTTCTTGGACTGGCCAGATTCTCCTTCAGGAGTATCCACTAGATCCACCAGGAGCCTATCCAAACACGATGTGGTGCGCTTGTTGGATCAGCTGTTGAAAGCCAGAGGGATTCCTTATGGGCCTAAGACTCATCCCCATTTGGGACCGGGTGCTATCCTTCCCAGTACTCCCACGTATTCTCCTCCTTTGCACCTCCCAGTACTGAAGCTCTCTATTCCAATAACTGTGGTGGAACCTCCCCCTTGGAACCGACAGTGCCTGTCACTGAGGCTCCGAGGTCGACTCTTTGGTTTTCAGTTTCATTGGAACCACCCCTTCCTCCATCTCATGGTTGTGGGTGGTTGTGGGGCAGATTGGTAGATTCCTCGTTTCAGAGCACAGTACTGAGAATCTTATCTGTGCCATCCTCGGCTCCAGGAATTTCGCCGGATCTGATCTGGCTGGAGGCTCCATTTCTGGGAGGGGTTCGACATTGCAGGGTGTGACCCTGGTTCCGAGGCTGTCTTACTCGATTCCAGGCTCCCATTCTTCTTTGGGCAGGCCTGCTTTTCAGATGATGGAGAGATTGCTTGCCTCTGGAGGCGCTCCACCAACATCAGAACTCCCTACTGCTCCCTCTGAGCTACAGTTACCATGGGCCACCTCCCCGGGACACCAGGGGGAAAAGCCTCAGGATATCCCTGTCCGGGATGCCCCTTCCTTAGAAACTCCCACTGAGGAACCTCCTTGGAAGAAGTCATGCAAGAGGAAGCACATCGACTCGCCTGAAGAGTCGCTGACTGAGGACACAGATTACGATGATGGGGAGGGGTCTCCATGGTCACCCCCAGATGATATCCCATTTGAAGACATCCTTGAAATTTTAAAACAGAGTGGTGGCTGGAAGCCCTCCAACCCCTCCTCGGATGAATCCGTGTTCCTGCAGGCTTTTTTGCTCCCAACCTTCTACCTCTTGGATGACCCCACCTGCCGACGAGCTGGTACAACTGAGGCAGAGGGGGTAACAATTATTGGACGCCCATTCAGGGGCAGAGGGGGGTCCACGGAATCAAGACTCCAGAGATTCCTTATCTAGGTGGTCTTATCAGTGCTCCTGAAGTGTTGCCCGCTTGTTTTCCTCTGGAAGCAGTCGGGGGGTTGTTTTTCTCTGCATCAAGCTGCCTGGTCTGCTATTACAAACAATCGATGGGTGCAGAGCATAATTTCCGAGGCTACTACATCCCTCTATCATCCCCTCCCAAACCTCCCAAAAACCTTCCCGATCTTCCACCCCACCAAAGGGAAGAAGTAGCTTCAGAAATATTGAAGCTATGTCAAAAAAGAGTCATCCAACCAGTCCCTCCAGATCAATGCGGATCTGGATTTTACTCAAGATTCTTTTTAGTGCCGAAAAGACCAGGGACCAGAGACCCAACTTGGATCTCAGCCACTTAAACAAATCAGTTGTTCAAACCACAGTCTGCATGGTTACTGTTCAATCTGTCCTCCCCTTTCTGAGGGAGGATGCTTGGATGTGCTCGATAGACCTCCGGGATGTGAATTACCACATCAAAATGGACAAGTGCTCCAAGAGTCTCCTTCGCTTCTGGCTAGGAGACAATCACTATCAGTTTTGTGCCCTGCCATTCGGTCTCTCGATGCCCCCCAGAGTGTTCATGAAATGCTTAGCAGTAGTAACAGCTCATCTGAGACTTCAAGGATTCCAGGTGTTTCCATATTTGGACGATTGGCTCCTCTCTGCCCCAACCAAGTGTCTCCTGACAATGGCTTTCCAATACACCCTTCTCTAGCAGAGTCCATCGGCATAACTGTACACTGGGAAAAGTCCAACCTAGACCCCACTCAACAACTGGAATTTATAGGGACAGTTCTTGACACTCGTTCTTGTCTGGTGTCTCTTCCAGATCACAGACTCCAGAGACTAAGATTGCAAGTGCATGTGATACTCTGTCAAACGAGAGTGTCAGCAAGGGAAGTTCTTCATGCTCTGGGGTCTGTGGCTGCAGCCATCCCTATAGTTCCCCTTGCGAGGTTACACATGAGGATCTTACAATGGCTCCTCCTGACACAGTAGTCTGCAAACATTCATCCTCTAGACTCGCAGATTCTCATAACCAATTTGTGCAAGCAGGATCTTCTTTGGTGGATGAGGCCAGAAGAGGAATTGTGGTGTCGTCCCTTTCAGTCCCCCCAGCCCTGTGCCACAGTGACCACGGACGCTTCTCTGATTGGGTGGGGGGGGCATTTTCAGATGATAGACAGTCCAAGGCACATGGTCAAATTTAGAGGCCGATCTGCACATCAATGTTCTGGAGTTAAGAGCGGTGCTATTAGCATTGCAAGCACTCCACCCACTCCTTCCCTCTGGAACTATTGCAATTTAGTCAGACAATATGTCAGTAGTCTGGTACATCAACAAACAAGGAGGAACCAGGTCATATCCATGTGCTGGGAGGCCATGAGAATTTGGCAATGGGCAATAGCTTCCAATGATTTTCTGATAGCAATGCACATCCCGGGGAAGTCCAACGTGATCGTGGACAGGCTGTGCAGGTGCATTCTGCTCCCCCACGAGTGGTTTCTCAATCCCAAGATAGCGGCGGTGATTTTCAGCTGATGGGGCCAGCCTTGCTGCAACCTTTTTGCTTCTCCCATGAACAACAAATGCAGCAGCTACTTTTCCCTACTTCCCCAGAGGAGGAGTCACAGAAAGATGCTCTGTCCCACAATTGGCCCACGGGTCTCCTAAACGCCTACCCTCTGACCCCCTTGACACCTCTATTTCTAAAGAAAGCAACTTGGGTGAGATGCAAGGTGATCCTCATTGCTCCGTTCTGGCCCCATCAAGTGTGGTTCCCCTTTCTCCGGTCTCACTTGATACAGCCTCCATGGATTCTGGATGCCCGTCCAGACCTAATTTCTCACCCCCAAGAGTTGACACAACTAAACTTGTCCACTCTCAAGCTGACAGCTTGGATTCTCCACTTCTCCACTTCCATTAGTCGCCAGGCAAGACGCCCTGCCTTCTAATGTTCGTGGTATTATTCTGGCCTTTCACAAACCATCCACCAGGAAACTTTACAGAGATAAATGGAAAAGGTTTTCTTCCTGGTCTGTAGAATGAAGGTTGGATCCCTTTTCGGCCACTGCCTCTTCTATCCTTCAATATCTATCTGAACGTTTCGAGCATGGAGTGCCTGCATCTACTGTACTAGTTCATTTAGCAGCAATTTCCAGTTTTCACAATGGTTTAAAAGGCACACCAGTTATGTCCACTTGACTTTGTAAAACCTTTCTTAAAGGAATGTTTCTCAGTAGACCTCCACTCAAATGCCCATTAGAAACATGGAATTTATCACTCGTACTGCAGGCCTTGTCCTAGCCCCCCTTTGAACCTACTGCCAAACGCAATATCAAATTTTTGTCTTGGAAATCTCTCTTTTTGGTGGCTGTCACTTCAGACAGAAGGGTTTCAGAACTACAGGTCCTATGTGTCAATAGCCCTTATCTCATATTTCATAAAGACAGAGTATCTCTACGCCCAAAGTGGTGTTTGAGTTCTCTATGAACTAGTCTATTGAACTCCCAGTGTTTTTCCCCAATTTTTCTAACAAAGGTGAATACTGTCTACATTCTTTGGATATACATAGGCAATTACATTACTACCTGGAGAGGACAAAACCTTTTCGTAAGTCAGACCAACTTTTTATTTCCTTCTTTGGTCCAGTAATGGGAAATGGTGTTTCTAAATCTTATCTAAGTGGCTCAGAGATTGTATATCCTTTTCATATTCATGTGCTAATGAAACCAGACCTCACACTATCAAAGCTTATTCAACTAGGGCTGTAGCTTCCTGAGTAGCCTTCCATTCTAGAGCCGCTCTGGATGATATCTACACAGCAGCCATTTGGGCTAAACCACACACCTTCATCAAGCATTACAAATTGGATGTGATTTCTAGAGGAAGAGCTGCCTTTGGCTCTATGGTGCTCAGGAATGTTCTGCCGTAAGGGCCACCCAGGTATATCAGGTAGCTTGGGATTCTGTCCCATCAGTGATGAATGGGAAGAAGATTAACAACATTAGATAAAGAAGTTATGCCTTACCATAATGTTCCAGCTATGTTGTTGAGCTTCTTCCATTCATCATATCCCTCCCTCTGTCCCCCTCCATAGGCTCCTGGCAGATCGTATGGGTCCTGGTGGTGTTTCAGGGTTTTTCTTTGCATAGAAATGGCCTCTGCTGCTATCTATTGTTTTTGGCAAACTCGATCTAAGGTAATTGGAAGAAGGGCATTGTGAGTAGCAACGTAGCTTGAGAGTTGTTGGTGTACGTGAGCTTGGTATTTGGCTGACATGGTTCTGAGGGCTTGGAACCGAACCCATCAGTGATGAATGGAAGAAAATCAACAACATAGATGGAACGTTATGGTAAGACATAACTTCTTTTTATGAGATATTTGTATGGGGGAAGGAAGGCGGTCGGCAAATGTGAGGAGGTAGTCACTGAGGGAGCTGGGAAGTGTGCCACTATTAGAGAAATAATGAGGCTTACTAAGACCCAGTCTGGGATACTAGCACTGGAGAGGTTTTTAGAGGGTCTAGTAGTAGAACTGATTAGCTGAGAGAAATTATAAAGGTTAATATTTAGGGAGTTTGTGGGGGAGTGAATGGAGGACCAATTTATATTCATGTCACCCAAGATTATTGTTTCATTACTAATGTTGGTGGAAAGCCAGGAGAGAATATCTTTGAGTACAGAGAAGTTGTCCCCAGGGGGAATGTATAGAAATCTAGGTGCTGTTAACTGGCCACTCTTGCTTCTCCACTGCCTGCAGTGGAAAAATATGTGTTTTATCTTGAATGCTGTAAAATGTACTGTACTTGTTTAAAAATATTTTTTATAATGCAGCACAGAACATAATTCTGATTTTCTGTTCCTGAATTTGGGTTAATGCTATTTGTTGCTCTTTCCACTGAGGCACAAATGCCCTTATACATGACATTTTCTCACTTCTGTTGCATCTGTAGCTACACCCTTGACTTGTTACACCCACTCCCTTTAAAAGTACAACACAGTACAGTATCAGCAATGCATCTACATATTGTGGGAGTAGAACCCACAGCCTTCTGCATCAAAAGCAAGTATTTAACTGTTATGCTGTTAACAATACAGGCAGACTTAGCATAAACAACATTAAACTTCTCTTCCGCTAAAGTTCTCAGCTCCTTGTAAAATCCACTCGGCACTCAACTGTATCTCTCAGATTTGTAGCACATGAAATCTGGAAAACGAAAGTTGCTAGAATAAAATGCTATGTTACCACCATACATTTCACTGCCAAGTCCTGAACTCAGGACCTTGTGCACTACAGTCAGAGCAACATACCACTATGCCAAATCAGCAGTTTCCTGAACAATAGAAAGACTGAAACATAAGTGGCTATAATTTAGTGAATTCAGTTCTCACTTCTCACCATAGCTCTCAACCTCTTAGCACAAAAATCTGGACAAAGCCAATAATGTGGGAATACAGAATTCATTCTCACCATAACTCTCAACCTCTTAGCACAAAAAATGGACAAAGCCAATAATAGGGGAATACAGCCATACTGATCTTTTAAACTTAGCACAAAATAACTGGACAAAGCCAATAATGGGGGAATGCAGCCATACTGATCTTATAAACTTAGAAAATTGCTAGAATAAAAGGTTTGGTGTTACCATTTCTTTTCTGAAGAATATGAAGTCTGAAATTCAAATGCCTGTCATTATTTAGTGAATTCAATCCTAATATAGAAACCACATATTTTATGAGGAACAGAACAAAATATGCGGCATAAATATGGACAAAGTTATCATTTCTTTTCTGAAGAATATGAAGTCTGAAATTCAAATGTCTGTCATTATTTAGTGAATTCAATCTTAAATGCAGAAACCAGAGATTCTATGAGGAACAGAACAAATTATGAGGCATAAATGTGGAAAAAGTTATTATTTCATTTCTGAAGAATATGAAGTCTGAAAATCTAATTAGTTAGTGAATTCAATCCTAAATGCAGAGACCACCGATTTTATGAGGAGCAGAACAAAATATGAGGTGTAAATGTGGAAAAAGTTGTTACCATTTCTTTTCTGATAAATATGAAGTCTGAAATTCAAATGCCTGTCATTATTTAGTGAATTCAATCCTAAATGCAGAAACCACAGATTTTATGAGGAACAGAACAAAATATAAGGCATAAATGTGGAAAAAGTTTTCAAAAGGGGTGGTGGGTAGGGACCTTAGGCTCTTTTTAACTGTACTCAAGGTACAAGGTTTAAGCCTGATTACCTGCTCTAGCCACCAGGTATATTCACGTGGGGCATTACACACACACACACACACACACACACACACACACACACACACACACACACTGCTTCTTACATTTCCAGTTGGCAGCAAGCAGCTCTTCCTCCGTACAGCATCTCATTAGTCAGGCAGCATAGAGATATCCAGCTCGCCATTTCAAATGACCATTACTCCCATTGCAGTCATCCAGCCACGCTAGCAGTTTCAAATAGCTGTTCTGTTCCTTAGAGTTTTCAAACAGCTGCTGTTTGTTCCTGTTACTGTACATGCCTCACTTGCTGTTCTGTTCCCGCTAAGGATTTAAGAAGCACTTCATCTGGAAATGCATCCACATTGAGCTTCAGCTCAATTCCAGCAGGCTGTTTCACAGAGCTGACGTCATCGCATATGTGATGACGTCAGTTCAAAAATCCAGGAAATAAAATTTAAAATACAAGTGATGGGTAACTCGGAAATTAAGGAGTGCCACTCAAGAATCATGCCACCCTATTATTTGGACCCCAAAACTAATTTTTTACCAGGTAATTCGGTACGGTTGGGAGGTATGATCCTTGACCAGATCCATGAATGGTATTCACAAGCCTATTACCCACTTCTGTACATCTGCTACATGATAGCATCACATAACACAGTGTTGTGTAGTTCAGAGAAGTGTCAAAACCTAAAAAACATATCCAGATGGAGTACTGTCATCCTGGAAGACTTAGCAGGAAATGAATGAGCAACAACATTTACACAAGGCCTGCTAGTACATTTCTGGATGACCCAAACCATGCAAGCACACCCCAGCCCATGAATGAGACATAGTATACTCACACAAAATGCATTGTCTTGACAACTAGACTGCAGATCTCATGCCAGTGACAGAACAGTGTTCCCACTCAATACGTCACCTTTGGTGATTGCTCTCATTGATATGCATTGATGATAAGCCCTACAGTGCTACATCCAATATCTGAATGCATCAGATGAAAACAAGGATGTGTTGCCTCAGTCCAAGTATAGGACTGCCATCACCTTGTCAAATGTCCACAGCAGTATACACAAACTATGACCAGTATGACGATGTCACACTTAGGTCTGTGCAAATGTCTGACATCATGCTGTAGAACAGGTAAACATTAAAGGGTAACAGACACATAATGATTTATTATGGAATACAACATGTATTCCATAATAAATCTGAAATTCAAATGCCTGTCATTATTTAGTGGGAGTAGAACCCACAGCCTTCTGCATCAAAAGCAAGTACTCATACTCTGTATACATAGTTTTCTGTCAATTCACTTTCCCAACTACACAAATAGTTCTGCTGTTATCCTACCATGTGTAATTATACTTTTAGTACATCTGGGTGCTGATTAGCATGCATCACATTACTGTACTGTCCCTGTCTTTCAATCTGTTATCCACACCCACATTTGTGTAACTACCTCTAAATTAAATCAGTAACGTATTCTGAGCTACACACATACACACACACACACATGTGTATATATATATATATATATATATATATATATATATATATATATATATATATATATATATAAAATGTATATATACTTATACAGAATGAATAATCATCAATGAATATGTTCGAAACACAACAACATCAAACAGACTCATTGGTGATTATCATTATCTCTGCCTAAATCATACAAAATAGTAATGGCAAATGTAAAACATGATTTATGAATCCCTTTGGACTTACATAGTTACATACATCTCCATATATAATTAGATACACATACATACAAATCTGTATGTATGTACACATGCATGTATGTATGCAAATCTTTACTTTTTTTGCCTGAGTAGTGTACGTGCATAGGCCTGTGTGTATGCATGCACATATGCAATTTTCTTTACATATGTATACATATTATAGTTAACAGACATGGTTGACACTAACATCCATATTCACACATACCAAAATAAAATATTTTCACATTCACGCACAAATATAATGCTTATGAAAGTATATACTAATGACCACACAAATTTTCATACTCCCATGATTGTGCTACAAATGTATCTGAATTGGATATGACCTGCATGATAACACTGCAAAGTTTAGCCTAACCAGTGTGCTATTTTTAATTGCTGAAGACCCACCTACTGTGTTTTTTGTCCTGTAAGAGTACTAACAATGTACACAGATTACATAGTACCTGTAAACAAACATTTGTGTATAATAAAACAAATAGATTTGTACTATACTCTCTGAGGTAAACTTAATTTCTATATGAAATCATTTTATTTATTCCCATCATTTAGCTATTTGTTTATTTGTTTGTTTACATACTAATTTCAGTTTGCTAACCATGTTAGTGGACTGCTGACAGACTCCTTTTAGTCACAACCTGACCTTCACTGTGCAAGAAGCAAACAGAAAATGGAGAATAAAGTATTATACTACTTTCTGAAGGAATGTCAAATAGTTTGGCAAAATTCAAAGTGGAATTCAAGCAAGATGAAAGATTTAAAAAAAAGTAAGAAATGGAAGTGAGGGCAAACTGTAGCTGTAACAGACCAAAACAATAAAACTGGACAGACCGTGTGAGACTAGATCAAGAAAATTTTGAAAAAATTTATATAAAGACATTGCACATGATAAAAAGTCATTTTATATCTATATACAAGATGCAGTAGGGCTGAAAACATACAAACTAGCAAACTGTGTAGATTGTAAAATGTATTCTGATATTCACAAAATCTTATTCACAACAGTTCTGACTGCACCAAGGTGGTGACCAATTGTGCTAATAACATCCCATTAACTTCAGACACTGAAATTAAAGTACATTTACATTGAAAAATAAATATGCACATTGGACACAAAGTACAGAGATGAAACAGAATTAGTAACAATGACCAGAGAACACTTCAGCATGAACTTAGAGTATCATTTTATTTGTTATTCATCAGGTCATCAAGGTATGAGGAGATCCCTCAGGACTGGAGACATGCACTTGTTCAACCCATATTTAAGGTATAGGGAACAGGACAAACTCAGTCACAGAGACTCGTAAAAGGACAAACCCAGAGTCACTGAGAGCCATAACTTAAGCTTGGAGACATGCATGTATTCAACCCATGTTTAAGGGACAGGGGAACAGGACAAACCCAGAGTCACAGAGACCCATAACTTAAGATTGGAGACATGCACTTGTTCAACCCATATTTAAGACGCAGGGGAACAGGGCAAACCCATAGTCACAGAGACCCATAACTTTACCTTTTTTATGGAAAAATAATGGAGAATGTTGTTTTGCATAATGTATCATCAGAATTGAAAAGACTAGGACTAGAAACTTTAAGCATGCATACGCTGAAAATAGATCTATAACTACCTGCAACATGATGTTCTGTAATAATACAGTAATGGTTATACATGACAAATTGCTCTGTAGTGTAATTTATATAGACAAAATGTCAGCCTATGATAAGATCATACACAAAACAATGATCAATACATTACAACAGGTATTTACTGATGTAATTTTGATAAGCTGGATAGCTGCATGGCTTACTAATAGGACATGACAAAGACAAATTAATTGGACAGCTGAATTTCTAGGTTACACTCACGATGTTCTACAGAGCTCTCACTTGGGCCTGTGCCTCTTTATGTCACGTCTTTCTGATCTATCTTTTTCATTTTTGCTGCTCTATTGTCTGCAATCAGGTAACTTTAAATAGAGAAACAGACATCTGTCACAGATAGGACAAAATAACATGGCTAATCCAAACCATTTGGGCAAGGGAGAATAATATGTTAAACTTATCAACAGCAAAGTCTATGAGATTGGAGAGACATAGATTGAAGGGTATTTAGTACAGCACATGGTTATTTAAAATGAGGATTAATTTAAGAATAGGGGAATATGGGCAGAGACATGGCTTTTAGTTTTTTTTCTGATCATATCAGCAAATTGGTTAATGATCATTTTTAAAACTATAAGCTGTAAAAAAAAGATTTTTAAAGTCTAGGAAATCAGAAATGATCAAATTATGGATTCTAAGTTACACTAGATCCAAATTAGAGTGTGGAATAATACTTTAGTAACTTTATAATAAAATTAGCATGAGTAAATTGAAAAGAGCACAACGAAAATATACCAAGGGCCTTCAGGGATGTGAAGGTTTAAGGTATTACAAATGATTAAAATATCTGAACTTTTTTCTTCAGCTCATGTTGGATATTTAAATTGAGACCTTAAGTAGTGAGTAGTTAAGAGACAACTACCTCTAGGAATGTTTGGCTATCAAAGAGTACTAGAGAATCATCAGAGAATCTGTGTAGGAGATGATATAGGAATGAGAGATGTAATAACTTGTTCTCTGAACGGGGTCTATAGTAGGAGACCGAATGTTTAGGTGATCGAACACCTAAACATCGATCTTCTAATATCGAAAGCAAAAAATGGTGAACGGACGATTTAATGCAGGGAAAGATTTCCCTTTGCCGTTTGCCAGAGTTTGCTATTTCCCTACTGTCGAGCGGTCTCAGATTTAGTATATTTAGTTAGGGTGTGTGAGGGGGACATAGCCCCCCACTTAATTCAGATGTAAAGTAATGCTTTTTGTGTTGTGGCTGAGGGACGTGTTTCCCTGGGACATTCGACATTGTGCGGTTCGATATTAGATGATCGATGTTTAGGTGTTCAATCACCTAAGCATTCGGTCTTCTAATATAGACCCCTCTGAACGAATAGCTGACACACGGAATAAAATTTCTAATGATATTAAAGCAAGCACTACTTTAGAATTTTTAAAACTAGTTTCTTCACTTATATGGAAATGATTGTTCTGTTATATTTGCAAGCTAGAAGGGCATTACTGCCCATGCCTAAAAATGTGTATGTATGTACAATATGTAAATATAAATAAGCTGATTAATAGAGTGGCTATGTGACATATACAAGGATGCCTCCATTTATATTTATTTTTAGATGCAATAGTATTCTTTAAACTCATCATCATCCTCTTTTGGTTTTTCCCGTTAGGGTCGCCACAGCGGATCATCTCTTTCCATTTCTTCCTATCCTCTGCATCTTGCTCTGTCACACCAACCACCTGCATGTCCTCTCTCACCACGTCCGTATACCTTATCTTAGGCCTTCCTCTTTTCCTCTTACCTGGCATCTCCATCCTTAGCATCTTTTTCCCAATATACCCATCATCCTTCCTCAGCACATGTCCAAACCAATGCAATCTTGTCTCTCTTGCTTTGTCTCCAAACTGTCCAACATGAGCTGACCCTCTAATATACTGATTCCTAATCCTATCCATCCTAGTCACACCAAGTGCAAATCTTAACATCTTTAACTCTGCCACATCCAGCTCTGACTCCTGCCTTTTTGTCAGTGCCACTGTCTCCAACCCATATAACATAGCTGGTCTCACTACCCTCTTGTAGACCTTCCCTTTCACTCTTACTGGTACCCGTCTGTCACAAATCACTCCTGACACTCTTCTCCACCCATTCCACCCTGCCTGTACTCTCTTCTTCACCTCTCTTCCACATTCACCATTACTCTGAACTGTTGATCCCAAGTACTTAAACTCGTCCACCTTTACCAACTCTACTCCCTGCATCCTCACCATTCCTCTACCCTCCCTCTCATTTAGACACATATATTCTGTCTTAGCCCTGCTGACCTTCATTCCTCTGCTCTCCAGAGCATATCTCCATCTCTCCAGAGTCTCCTCAACCTGATTCCTACTCTCACTACAGATCACAATGTCATCTGCAAACATCATAGTCCACTGGGCCTCCTGTCTGATCTCATCTGTCAACCTGTCCATCACCACTGCAAATAAGAAAGGACTCAGAGCTGATCCTTGATGTAATCCCACCTCCACATTAAACAGATCTGTCACTCCCACTGCAGTCCTCACCACTGTCACACTACCCTCGTACATATCCTGTACCACTCTTACATACTTCTCTGCCACTCCCGACTTCCTCATACAATACCACAACTCTTCTCTAGGCACCCTGTCATATGCTTTCTCCAAGTCTACAAAAACACAATGCAACTCCTTCTGACCTTCTCTGTATTTCTCCAATAACACTCTCAGAGCAAACATTGCATCTGTAGTGCTCTTTCCTGGCATGAAACCATACTGCTGATCACTAATCATCACCTCCCTTCTTAACCTAGCTTCTACTACTCTTTCCCATAACTTCATAATAATAATGAATAATAATAATAATGGTATTCTTTAAACTAATGAGTGTATATTACAGATGTCTTCAATTGTCGTAACTGATCAGCAAATTGTCTTTTTGCATCAAAATATCACAGTTGCAATTTACACTGTTTCACTGTACAAATATTACATTATATCAAAAATAACTAGGTATACCTAGATATGTCATTAGTTGCCAAACAGTCAAACAAATAAAACCATGACTTCACCTGAAACCTGTGTGTCTACTTGCTTGTTTATTTATTTTGTAGAATAAATAAAATCACAATTTACATGGAATGTGTGTGTCTGTGTACTTATTTATGTATGTATCTATGAATGTAAGTTTAAATTGTACTAGCTGGTTGTTTGCTCTTCTTTTGGCTTTTCCCGGTTAGGGGTCACCACAGCGGAACTCCGGTCCGCTAATGATTGGCAGTAGATTTTTACGGTGCCGAGGTGCCAGCTCGATGCCCAACCTTCAACTAAGGCATGCCCATTCTACGCATGTCTTTCGAATGCCACACGACCGTGGGGATGACATGCAGACTCCACACAGAAGGCGCTCCAGTTGAGAATCAAATGGGAGAACCTCTTGCTGTGAGGCGACAACACTACCACTACACCACTGCGGCTTTTATTGTACTAGCTGGTCCTAATTAGAAAAAAAATGACTGCCTAGTCAATATGAATATACATGCAAAAAACATTCATTTCTTGTGATTTCATGACATTTCAGTTATACCTGAAGGCATACTTCTCAGGCTATGAGTATAGAGAAAAAGTCTTGACAGAAACATTTAATTGGGTAAATTAGTTACCAAAGTCCAAGATCAAAGAATAGTGAACAGTACCTTTACTCAAAATTGTTAACAAGTACAATAAGTTACAAGCAGAAGGCAGAATCCATATGGCTCTGAGATGATTGGTTACTCCCCCAGTAAATACCCTGTATGATTTCTCTTCCAACTATCATTTAAGAACAGGTCCACACTGCACTCTCTGCATCTAAAAATACTGAATCAATGAGTTGATGATTTCCATGCATGCCTTCTAAATAGCTTGATACATGACCTGCCAAGCCTGCTAAAATCTCTGTCAACCACAGCCTCCAGACAGGCTTCATCCCTAGGGAATGGAGGACTGCAGCTGTCATTCTATATTACGCAAAGGCGGGCCATCAACTGACCCAGGGAACTACAGACCCATAAGTTTGTCTAATCTTACCTGCAAGGTCATGAAAAGAATTATCATGGGTCTGATGACCAAAGACAGGAAATCCTAAAAAACTAGACCCATCCCTGTTCGGTTTTGTCAAGGGCAATTAACGCCTACTAAACCCAGTGAACTTTTTTGAGAAGGTCACTAGAGCCAAGGATGAGGGCAAAATAGTGCCTACTGCCTACCTCAACCTGGCAAAGACATTTGAATTGATACCTCACTTGGGTATTTTAGACAAACTCCCTAATTTAGGTACAGATCCCTATGTCACCTGATGGATAGCTAAATGGCTCACAGGTAGCACACATTAAGTTAAGGTGGGGGAATCCACCTCCACCAATAGACTTGTTACTAATGGTGCCCCACAGGGTTCATACTGTGATATCTCCTGTTTGGAATATACTTCTCTGAAGTCAAGGTAAATGTAGAGGGTCTTTGCCTGACCAGATTTACTGATGACTGCAAGCTGGGTGCAATCAATGAATCGCCCAAAGATGTAAATATCCTTGAGGAGGGTGTGACCAACAAATAACTGGTGCCAAAACAATGGCCTAAAGCATACTGCAGAAAAATGCATGATCGTACCATTTGGGAAAAGGGGTTTAATTTAAACACTAAAATAATTCTCAAAAGTTTTTGGGGTGATATTAACCAACTTCTTCATCCAGGACAATCTATTACACCAACCCCATCAAACTACACCATAAATCCCGAGAAACTGTTGCCACTGCCTTTAATAACTTTTTCACTGAAACTATTCAGTCCTTAGCTAACCAACTTACTTCCACCCATTCTAACTCTACTAGTAATACACCCACTTCTCATCCCCCCTTTAACTTCCAACCTGTTTCTACCACTTTTATCTGATCCCTTATCAAAAAACTAAACCCAACCACCCTTTCTGCTGACCTCCTTCCAGCAGAGTACCTACAAAAAGCTGCCGATGCCATAGCATTCCCCATCTCTATCCTAATCAATAGAACACTGATGGAACTATCCCCTCAATCTGTAAAATATCCCATGTTATCCCACTCCACAAAGGTGGTAGTTCAACAGTACTGTCCAACTACAGACCCACTGCCATTCTCTCACCACTAGCCAAGGTAATGGAGAAGTGCCTTCATAAGCAGCTTATGGACTGTCTTATTCAGAACGGTCTTCTTGTCAACACTCAGCATGGCTTTAGGCCACATCACAGCACCACCTCTGTCCTCCTTTCTTTTACAAGTACCATATTCCAAAATAGGAACAACAGCAGGCTATCTTCAGCCCTATTTCTAGACCTGTCGAAGACCTTTGATATAGTCAACCACAAATTACTCATCCATTCCCTAAAATCCATCTCCCTAGATAACCATGCTATTCAGTGGTTACTATCCTATCTGAATGGCAGACAACAGGCTGTATTATGGCAGGGCAAACTGTCCACCCTGCTACCTCTCACCCTTGGTGTCCCTCAGGGCTCTATATTCTAGGTACTCTACTCTCTTCTATCTTCATCAACAATCTTCATGCTGCCATCCCTGATGCAACCTGCATTCAGTATGCAGATGATTCCACCCTGATCTGTATGGCCTCCTCCCCTTTAGACCTGCAAACCTTAGCACAAATCACATTTAACACAGTTGAAAATTGGTTCTCTAATCACCATCTGTAGTTAAATCCCAGCAAAACTAAACTGCTCATCTTTTCCACCACCAGTAGATCCACCCCATTTTTCTTCTCCATAACATCCAGCAGTGGTACCTCTATCTCTCCAGATGACCATACTAAGCTTTTAGGAGTAATAGTAGACAATAATCTCAAATTTTATCTGCATATCAATAAAACTGTAAAAGCCATTAATAAGAAGCTTGTCTCATTATATAGAAGCAAACCTTTTCTAACTCCATTAGCTAGGACTGCAATCGCCCACTCAAACCTACTCTCTACCCTTCTATATCCCTCCCCCATACTCTCCAATTTGGGCAAAAAAAGAAGTTATGTACTCACCATAACATTCCATCTGAGTAGGTAACTTTGTCAGCAACCTGTGGGTATCGGATCTGAGCCGGCAGCTTTCCAAGCTAAAGATCCGAGCTCCAAGCTCCTCTCCCTTACCCATAATACCCTGCTACCTCCTTCCAGTCTTCAGATTGCATTTGCCCAATTATACAATTTCACCAAGACAAAACAACAATCTAAAACATCCTAACCTAATGAATACCAAAGGCTGAAATCATTCTAGGATTCAGATAACCAAAGAACCAGGTTAGGGGGAAGGAGGGGGGGGGGGGGTCAGTTGCTGACAAATGAAGCTACTTACTCAGATGGAACGTTATGGTGAGTACATAACTTCTTTATCTGAAGTAGTTAACTTCATTTGATCAGCAACCTCTGGGGCAGAGTCCCCAGCTACCAAACACTCAGGCGGTCTTTAAGGAAGGATGTTCCGGAGCACTGCAAAGCCAAAAGCTGCCCTTCCTCTGGATATTAAATCCAATTTATAATGAGAGATAAAGGTATGAGAGAAAGCCCAAGTAGCCGCAGAACAAATGTCATCCAAGGGTACTCTTGACCAGAACGCAGCAGAAGTAGCCATAGAACAGGTAGAATGAGCATGAACCCCTAAGGGCTCTGGCAGACCAGATATCTTGTATGTGAGCAAAATGCAGTGAGAAATCCATCTAGCTAGAGTCACCTTCGACACTGGCTTACCCAAGAAGGGTTTCACAAAGGAAACAAAGAGCTGCTCTGACTTGTGAAAGGCAGCTGTTCTGTTCAGGTAAAAGCACAATTTTCTATGAACATCTAACAAATAAAGTTTGTATTGCCCTTTATTCTGATAGGGAAGAAAACTGGTAGATTAATGGACTGATTGATGTTCACCTCGGAAGCCACTTTAGGTAAGAAGGAAGGGTTAGTCCTGAGAGAGACTCTGTTCTTATGGAAAACAAGATATGGGGCCTGGAGCTCTGACACCCTTCTAGCTGAGGTAATAGCTATTAAGAAAGCAGTTTTCCAACAGAAGAATTTTAAATCAACAGAAGCTGCAGGCTCAAAGGGTGGTCCAGTTAGAGCCTGAAGGACCAAAGTTAGGTCCCATGGGGGAACAGCATTCCTAATAGGAGGTCTAAAAAGAAAGGTACCTTTCAAGAAGGTCTTACAAATCTTAGTGGAAGCTAAAGGACTAAGATTGTCTCAAATGTGAAAATGGGAAATGGCAGCCATTTGAACCTTTACAGTAGAAGAACTGGCCCCTTGCTGAAAAATATGAGATAGGAAATCAAGCACTGCTGGAATGGGAGCAGTGAAAGGATCCAAATTCCTGTGCAAGGCCCAGATGGAAAACTGTTTCCTGGTAGAAGGCTTATGCACAACTACCAGGATGGATCTAACTGCAGACGAGATACCGGGAGTCCTTGCAACTAATGGAACTGGATCAACCAAGCTGAGAGCTTGAGGTCGTCCAGATTTGGAGTTTCTTTTTTTTTTCTTCCATAATACATCTTTATTGTTATATACTTTTCATACAAAATTATAAAATACAAACTACTAACTAACACTGTAACAATCACACCAAACAATATACAATATTTACAAGAATGCTTCCATACAAGACATTAGAAATATAAGAAAAACACAGGAATAATTAGTAAGTTTCCAATATTGAACAGTTTGATTAGACATTTCTCTCCAAATATAGCAATGATTATTACTATCTTCAATTAAAACGTTTTATGCTAATATAATATTAAATATCTGTTCCCAAATTTTTGGATTATTGATACTCTTACTATGTGAATTTAAAAGTAGTTTATGAGCTAGTATATGTTTTGTCGCCAACACTCTGAAATTTTGCCATGATGTTTTATTTGGGTCTAGCCAATTTGAAGCTATATAAAGCTTCATTAGTAAGAAAATATTAATATGAACTATACTCTGTGATCTGGTAAGTTCCTTCGGGGGAATATGCAAAATCATAAATTTCCAAGACAGTGTTGTACTTTGGTAGCCCACTTTCTGAAGGTGAATTTTAAGGGAATTCCACAGTTTGTATACACACTTACAGCTCCAGAACATATGAAGATCAGCCGGTTGAGTTTTGCAGTATGGACATGTTGCAGAGTTTTTAGAATTAAATTTATGCAGGGCAAGGCATGTATAATATGCATTATTCCAAATCATCAGCTGGGTGTATAACAGTTTTTGAAGAGAAGTTGACTTAATAGTCAATTCAATTGCCTTTAACATATTACTTTTATCTGTCAATAATTTTTTCTCTTCCCAATAATTTGATAACAAAACTTTACCTTGAAATATAAGTTCTTTAATTAATTTATTCGTAGCTGTTATACATTTAATATCCTGTCGGAGAGCTTGCCACACCTCAGAGCATTTATTTATAGTCTCTTCATCCAGTTTAAAGTTTTGCAGGTAATTTATAGTAAATTCTTTAATTTGTCTAAGAATAATCAAGTCATTTTTAGGTAAATTGAATTCTTGTCTTATTTGGTTGGGCGATCGATCCAGATGTTTATATATATCGATCATAGTTAAATTCACAATTAATGGAAACTTCTTTAGATCAATTAATTGGTTGCTCAGCTTTACATTTGGGTTCCTGTGAAAGGGCTGAAAGACCATCATATGCTGAAGTAAATCCAATGATTGAAATAGACTCTGTAAAGATAATATTTCAGTTTTAATGTGTTCCACAATCCCATATACCTTCAGAATATCTTTACTTAGAAAGGGCATTGCTTTAGGATTAGTGTTCAACTTTAAAATATATTGATAGTTCAGGGTTAGCCAAGTTGGTGTCCACTTAGTACTAGTTATCTCATGATTGGCCATTCTTAAAATCCTATTAGAATTCACAATCAGATAATACATTTCAAAATTAGGCAACTCCAGACCTCCTTTACTTTTTGGGGTCATTAATTTGTCATAAGATACCCTAGTTTTCTTTGGCTCCCAAATAAATTTAGCCAAATCTTTATGAATTTGTTTAAAAATGTTCTTGAAAGAGATAAATGGGCTGACCTAAAAATATACAGTAACCGTGGCAATACATTCATTTTTATAATAGAAACTTTTGCTAATACTGGCAAGTGCAAATTTTTCCATCTCACAAAATCAGAAACTATTTGTTCCCAAACTATTTTAATGTTATTATTATAGAAATCTTTATTATCTGTGGAAAACACAACACCAAGGTATTTAATATTATCTTTGAATGTTACCTGCCCCACTAAAGGTAATAATGAGAAAGGTTTAGATGTCTTTAAAGGGAATATATTGGTTTTCCCCCAAATTAATTTTATAGTTAGAAACCTCTGAAAAATCATTAACTGCTTTCAATATCTTCTCAGTATCTGATATTGGAGATGCACAATAAATATTCAGATCATCAGCAAAAGCTGCCATTAATAGTTTAGTTCCATACATTATTGGGACATTATGATAAACCTTCTGCTTAATATATAAGGACAAGGGTTCAAGATAAATATTAAATAGTAAAGGGGACAAAGGACAACCCTGTCTCGTTCCCGACCTAATCTGTATTCTTTTGGAAAAACTTCTGTTAATATACAGTGTAGTATAAGGATTACTATATAAAATTTGTAAGATTTGAACAAATTCCAGGGATATATTAAAATAAGGTAAGAGATAAAACAGAAAATTTGTGTCTACCCTATCAAAGGCCTTCTGTGCATTTATTATAAGAGCATATATATTCAGATTATTTTGCTTTGCATGCGCTATCATGGTATGTAATGAAAGTGTATTATCACTTGTTTGTCTACCTGTCATAAATCCAGCATGTTCTTTAGATAATATACGAATCATGATTTTCTTCAATCTAAATGCTATAATTGAGGTTAAAATTTTCATGTCTACGTTAATTAATGATATCGGTCTATAATTATCTGGATTCTGGGGTCTGAGTTAACTTTATGTATAAGAATAGTTTTAGAAGCATTAAGATGAGGATCATGAATTTTATTCCTAATTATATAGTTAAACACACCTGAAAGTATCTTACCGATAGACTCTGCAAACTTCTTGTAAAACTCCACTGTCAACCCATCAGGACCTGGTGATTTCAGATTCAGAGTTTCTAATCCCGAAGGATGAGAAATCAGATCCGGGATGGGATCTAAGATCCAAAGAGGAGCTATGAGATGAGCCCGTAGGTATGGGAACCAGGTTTGATGAGGCCAGAATGGGGCTATGAGGATAATCTTGTTCCCCAACCGACGAGCTTTCTGTAAAAATTTTGTCATTAACGGAAGAGGAGGATAAGCATAAAGAAGACCGGATGGCCAAGCATGGACTAGACCGTCTCTGGGGCTTTCCTCCAGGAGGGGAATTAGAGCAAAAAACTCACTGCACTTCACATTTGAAGGTGATGCGAAGAGATTGCATCAAGGCTGACCCCACTTGCGGAAGATCTGTTTCGCTACTAAGGGATTCAGAGACCACTCGCAAGGCGAGAGGATAGTTCGACTCAGCTTGTCCGCTAGGATGTTGGACCAACCCAGAATGTGCATTCCTAACAGAAAACAGTTGGTGGATATCGCCCAATCCCAAACTCTCATGGCCCCTCGGCAAAGAGGGTAAGACCTGGTCCCCCCTGTTTGCTGATGTACCAGACCACTGACATGTTGTCTGTATGAATTGCAATAGTCCCAGGAGGGAGAAAGGTATGAAGAGCTTGCAACACTAGAAGCACCGCTCTCATCTCCAGAACATTGATATGCAGAACAGTCTCTGTCTGAGTCTACGTACCTTGGACAGTTCTGCTCATGCAATGCCCCTCCACCCAAGGCGAGAAGCATCCGTAGTTACCGTGGCTTGGGGTTGTGGCATTATGAATGGTCATCCTTCCCGAAGATCTCGAGATTGGAGCCACCATATGAGAGAATTTCTGCAAACTCTGCTGAGGGGTATTGGAGAGTCCAACGGGTGTTGAAGGATGGACCACTGGACCTGCATGGTCCACTGGAGGGCCTTCATGTGCAAGCGAGCTAAGGGCAAAAGGTTGATTGTTGCTGCCATGGACCCTAAGGTTCTCAGGACTAACTCCGCTGATGGGGCTGGAGATTGAAGGAGTGCTAGAATGTGAAGGGTTAAGCTGCAAAGTCTGTTCGACGTCAAGAAGGCCTTGGTCTGAAGAGTGTCTATTCTGGCTCCTATGAAGTCCAGGACTTGAATTGGTTGAAGGGATGATTTCTTGTAATTTATAGTGATCCCCAACTGGGAGGCTAAGAGCAGGAAGCAATCCCCGGCTGAGCAGAATAGATGCCTGGTGGAGGCGGCAAGGAGCCAGTCGTCCAGGTAAGGAAAAACCTGTATTCCCTGAAGCCTCTGGTGGTTGGCTACAACTGCCATGACCTTGGTAAACACCCTGGGGGCTGTGGTGAGGCCGAATGGTAGGACTCTGAACTGGTAATGACTGGCCTCCAACTGAAAGCGGAGAAACCTCCTGGATCACCTGTCCATGAGAATGTGGTAGTACGCATCCTTGAGGTCTATGGACTACATCCAGTCATTCTCCTGCAGCAGAGGGAGAATGGATTGAAGAGTGACCATCTGGAATTTCTCCTTGGCAACGAAGAGGTTCATTGTAGAAAGGTCAAGAATTGGTCTTAAGTCCCCCGTCTTTTTTGGCACCAAAAAGAACCTGGAGTAATTGCCTAACCCGGTCTGGTCTGGGGGGACGTGCTGGATGGCTCTTTTTTTTAGCAGCTTCTTTATTTTTAAAGCTGCAGCCTCCCTCTGACTGGGTGGAACATCGGGGAGGTGCCTCAACTGAGGAGGAAGATTTATAAAGGGAATAGAGTAGCCTCTGGATATTATTCGAAGCACCCAGCGATCTGTCGTGATGGACTCCCATTGTGCCAGGTGCTTCAAAAAATGCCCCCGACTGACTACAAAGAGGAGCAATCGGGCAACCCCTCACGGCTGCTGTGTGGGTCGATTGGAAAAGGGTTCCCATGACCCAAAATTCTTTGGCCCCCTCTGCCTCTGGGCCGGGATCCACCTTGTCCCCCTCTGCCTCTGAAGGACAAAGGGTCCAGAGTGAAACGGGACTGCTGAGACTTCCGGAACCACATCTTCTTTTGTCCTCTCTGGTTCTTGGAAAAGGACCTTTGAGGAGCTGAGAAGTGGATTCCAATGGCAGACAGCATCTTCTCACCTTTCTCACTCTGGACCAATGTATCGCGAATGGTCTTGCCAAACAGGGTAGAACCGTCAAAGAGAGTGTTCATGAAGGACACCTTGAAGGGTTCCACAAAGTCGGATCCAGGCGTGACGCCTTAAGGCGATGCCTGATCTGCTGGCTCTAGCAGCCCCCGCCGTGCCATGGGAGAGTAGCCGCATAGACGTGTTCCAAACAAATTTCAGAGTGGCCATGTGAGTCGAGAAGGTCCATTTGTCCTCGGCCGACATGGACTCAGGGGGATACTCAGTGTATTCCTTCACCAGATCCTGCTGAAGCCTAATCACATGGGCCAAGTAATTCAGCTCCCTTATGGAAAAGGTAGCCGAAGCAAACATCCACTTTCCGATATGATCCATCGCCCGCGACTCCTTATCAGGAGGATGGGCCGAGGAACTATCCTGTGCCAGTTCTTTCTTGGTGGCAGCTGCCACCACCATGGCATCTACCAGGAAACCTTTACTCCACGCTGTCCTATCCACAGGGGGACTAAGGATCTTATCTGGTCTCCTGGGGATTGGCTCTACAGTGTCCGGCTCCTTCCAACCCTGGTAGTAATGTTAGGCATAGCATTTCCATAATATCTCCAAAGGAGACATCCTCAGGGGGTGACCTGGGGGTACCTTCCCTTTCCTCTAAATCGGTGTCTTCCGCGAGGGACTCTGGGGAGTCCAAGTGCCTCCTCTTACACTTGTGTTTGTGAGGGACCTCCTCAGTGGGACTGTCCGAGAAGGGCTCACCAACAGGGTCATGTTCATCCAGTGGAACTGGCTGGGTCATCGACGCAGGCTGTCCCTCGGGTGGGATGATGGAAGACAAGCCCATCTGCGAGGGAATGTTGGCTGGATCCGTAGCACAAGCAGGGGGTCTTGAAACTCTTGAGAGAACCCTCTCCACCACGTCGAATGCTGAAGGTGAATTGCTCTCTCTGGGTTCCATGAGCAACACCCACGGATCTGACGCGGGGATTGGCGTTGGAGCCGAAATGATTGGACCCGAAAGGGAAATGTGCTCCGACCGCAACAGAGCCGAAGACACACTTACCCCCTCAAATCTGACACATGGCTCTTGGCCCCGAGAGCTCAGATCCAAAAAGGGATCCGACAAACTTGAGGGCATGGCTGATGTCGAAGTAGCAAGTACTATCGGTGTCAACTCCCTGACTCCGAGACTACTCAGATCCAACGGCTCCGAAACCCGATAATGGATCAGAGAAGGAGCTATGGGGGCAAAAAAATGGGGCTGAGCTCCCCCCGGTGGGAGGGGGGGAGGCAGAAGCACTCCCATCTGCATCTGGGCTTGGAGAAAGTGATGCATCATCCGGTCTATGTCAGCGTCTGAGAGGCTTCGTGTCGACCTAGAAGAGGCCGCCGAAGGTGGCCGGGAAGGCCACCACGACGACCTCGAAGATGGCCAGGGTCCTCCTCTGGCTCCAGCGAGAAATGTGGAGAATGGAGCCGAGAGGGGGTGGACCCGGGAATCTTCAGGGGAGAAGAGAGCTGTTTAGCCGGCGGGGCCGAGGGGGCTTTCGGCCCGCCGCTTGTGGCTCCTATGTTTCTCTCTATCCCTCTCTCTCTCTCTCTCTCTCTCTCTCTCTCTCTCTCTCTCTCTCTCTCTCTCTTTCTTCTTGGAGTCCTTCTCTCCCTGAGAAATGGTGGGAGGTTGAGTCCCAGCCAAGGGAGATAGCACAACTGGCTGAACAGCTGCAGCTGCAGCTGGAGCCACTGAGGGAGAGGAGAAAGAAGCAGAATCGGTGGGTATAAGACCCGCCAGGATCAGCTTGTTCCTCCTATCCCTCAGAGCCCAGGGGGTTAGAGGCTGTGCAAATATGGCAGCCCGATGATAAATGCACTACCCCCAGGCAAAGAACGCACTGAGTGTGGCCATTGGCTGGGGAGAGCTTATGGCCACACTCAGAGCACTTGGAGAAAATGGCCTTAGGGCCTTCGGCCATACCAACCACAACCACACACACACTTACACACAAGAATAAGGGGAAGGGGGAATATACTAAAACTAAGCTAGGCTAATGGGTTTAAACAATCACAAACACACACCTCTCAAAAATTTGCAAAATGTCAAGAATTTACCCAATACTCACTGCCTAACCACCAGGAGCTTGTAACTCGTGCTTGTTAAAGCAGCGGCAAATGAGATCTGAGGACTGGAAGGAGGTAGCAGGGTGTTATGGATAAGGGAGATGAGCTTGGAGCTTGGATCTTTAGCTTGGAAAGCTGCCAGCTCAGATCAGGGTCGGATCCGATACCCACAGGTTGCTGATCAAATGAAGTTAACTACTTCAGATCTGAACTTAGTAAGCTCTCTCACTGTTACAACCATATTGCCAGATTTGCCATAGGCTCAACATATAGGAAACATCACTGTCAAAACCTCAGTCTTCTCGGGTGTCTAGAACTGCCTAGCCTACTTCTGTTCAATCAGCTTATAGTAGCACACAAAATTCTGTACCACTCTGAAAATACTCCAGCACTCAAAAATATCATAAAGCCATACAGTAATTCAAGGCAACTATGATCATCCAATAAACTGTTGGTTCAAACCCACAAAGCCGCCATTAATTCAGCCGGTGACTCCCTGTTTGCCAGTGTTGTTGGTAAAACTTGGAATTCACTTCCATCTAACCTTACCCGTGAACCTTCTTTGAGTCTCTTCAAAAAAGGCCTCAGACAGTATTTTAAAGAGCACTGGCTTTGACCCTGTACTGACGTGATTAATCACTACTTATTCAATGCCTTATTTAAATTAATATTGTACACATCTCTTGCTCATAATAGCTTGCTGCAACCTGTTGTTTTTATATACTATTACACACTGTGTATATTGTGAGTACCTACTAGAGGGTTTTGTAAATTTGTTTGACTCATATCTGTTATGTTCTATCTATGTTATCTGGAGCTTTTCTCCCCGGGCCTCTGCTGAAAATGGACATATATCCAGTTGGGCTATCACAGTCAACAAATGTAAAATAAAATAAAATAAATAAATAAAATGACAACCACTGCAATTCACAACATCAGAACTCTCAGTTAAGATTAGAGTACACCTAGTCATAAGGGTCTTGGGAGCTCAGATTGACAGTGACCTGAACTTTAATCACCATGTGCCATGGTGGGGAGAAAACCATTCAACATGGTGCAACTTATAAGTAAGGGCAAGGCATCCAGATCTAAGGAGATCATAGCCCCACTATGCTCAGCTCTCATTAGACCAATAATCAAGTACAATGCACCCTTCAGCATGTACCTAACCAGGCATTTGCCAACAGCTAGAGCAGCCACACAAGTTCTTCACTAAAACAATACAGGGTGTAAATAGCCTGTCCTATGTGGACCACATCAAAGCCCTGTCCCTGTACTGAGTCTCCTACAGACTACTGTGAGGTTAACTGTGCCTACCCTACAAGGCATTCATCCATCCAGTCCTTATCAAGGTCCTACCCTGTAAGGAGTCACCTACGGACTACTGAGAGGTGATCTATGCCACCCTACAAGGTGTTCACCCATCCAGTCCTTATTAATCTGCTATACATTCAGAAAACAAACAGCATTCAAATTACCTGATCTAAGGATCTAAACCCCATCTGCAACATAAACAAAACATGCTGGAGGAACAGATATGTATCTCAGAGATTATCCCTTTTCTGGAACATTCATATGAAACAGAGCTCTTCTCTATTCCTATTCAAATGCAATTCAGACCAATAGATTGGAAACTAAATTCACCCCTGGCTTGTATGGCCTTTATGGACAGGAGCAGCTTGTAGATGCCCAAAGGCATAGGCATATACCCAAGTCATTCTAGTCTTAGGGCACTGATAATTATGAAAATTGAGGCATGAATGGATGGGCTTAAAAAGGTTATTTGGCCATTAGCTAAGCAACTTCTTATGATCCTATGAGTATTTATACAGTGAGTTGCAAATGCATGAAATTGCTTTCATTAGAAAGTTGTGAAACAAAAACATGTTGGAATCCATAAATAAATATAATAACCAAAATCAGTTACAGCGGAGTGTAGGAAAAGTTAGGGAACTGATTAGCAATGAGCTTCTCTTTATATAATATATTAAGCAACAATAATAGAAAGTCCACAAAGTACAGTTGTGTAAAATCTTTCCATAACAGTAGATGCCCTTGCCGTCACTGCTGCAGTATTTTTAACTGTATCGGACTCCCTGTCAAGGAAGCCTGATGTCCAGCCAGTCTTCCAAAGACGTCAGAATTTAAAAGGTGTGCTGAACATCCCCATACACACCCTGCATAGAGTAGGGCATAAAGGTGATGTTCAGGCTTACAAAAAAACAGAACTGATTGCCCCAGGAGGAGCACCAGTCCAAGGAACCCAAGAGGTAATGTGTACATCCAGGAAGGTAAAGAACTCAGGGGATGGAGCGATTACTGCAGCAGTGAAGGCAAGGACATCTACTGTTATGGTAAGATTTTACTCAACTGTACTACATCCTTACATTCACTGTTGCACTATTCTTAACTATATGGGAGACTGTCTAAGCTGAAGAGGAAACTGGGTGGAGGAGGAAGGGGCAGAATAATCCCCTAAAACAACATGAAGAGCTGAACTAGCAAAACCAGCCCTAGCTCTAGAGATACCATTCAACTTGTAGTACTTGGTAAAGGTATGCACAGAAGTCCAGGTAGCTGATTCAAGAATAGAACTAGTATCTAAGCCTTTGAAAAAAGCACCAGAAGAAGCCACAGCTCTAGTAGAAAGAGCCTTTGTTAAAAAAGGAAGGCACTTGCCATGATAAATGTAACAAAAGGAAATAGCTTTAGAAATTGAAGAAGAAATAGGCTGCTTGGATGCAGCAAGCCCCAAAAATCTGGGATGTAATGAAGCAAATAACTGATCAGATTTTCTGATAGAGTTTATTTGGATATGACCAAGGCTAAGTTGCCTATGCATCTTCAAAGTATGCAGCACTCTCTCACTGTCAGGTTGTGGAGACAGGAAAAAAGTAGGCAGATTAACTCATTAACCACCTTTGGCATAAAAGAAGGGTTAGTATGCAAGGACACTCTGTCCTCATGAAAAATTAAAAAGGAGGACGAGTGATAAGGGTCTGCAACTCAAACACCCATCTGCCAGAAGTAAGTGCTAACAAAAGAACAGTCTTCCAGGAACAATTTTGCAAGGAAGCTGAAGCAGTAGGCTCAAAGGTAGCCTAAGTCAACTTCTCCAAAACAAAATTAAGATCCCAGGGAGGAGGAACAGGCTTCCTTGGAGGTCTAATATTAAAGACACCTTTAAGAAATTGTTCCACCTTGAATCTAACAGCTAAAGGAGGAGAAAAAGGCAAACAAGCAGATATAATAAAAGAATAGGCCAAACCAGCACTGAGTAACTCACACAAATAAGAGACAACCAAAGGAGCATCCTCAGTAATTGAGTCCAGGTTACGAGAGAGAGACACCAAAAAGAAAACCTCTTCCATTTGTATAAGTAGGATTTCCTAGTCATAGGTTTTCTGGCCTCTTACTGGACTTGTAGCATGTCCTCAGAAAAAGGTGTATATGAGAAATCATAATACTATCATCCACAGTGTCATTTGAAGCATGGACAGGTGGGGATGGATATGAGATCCCTTGTCTTGTATGATTAGATTCACACTGTAAGGTACCTTGTGATAACTGCCCATGGCTAGATGCAGAAGAAGAGGGAACTAGTGCTGTTGCAGCCAAAAGGGAGTCACCAACAAGATTTTGGAAACATCCTGTTGGGTTTTGAACAGGACTTTTGGAATGAGAGGAAGGAGAGGGAATGCATAAAGAAACATCCAAGAGAATGAATGGGCATACACCTTCTATACAAGAGGACATGGGACTCTGGCACAAAGCAGAGGAAGTTCCCTGTTCAGAGGGGAGGCAAAAAGATTCACTTGAGGAGTACCCCACTGGTGGAAAATGTCCAGGAACACATTCCTGTGAAGCATCCATTTGTGGGACTAAGTTAAGGACCTGCTCAGAGTGTCTGCCACAATGTTCTGACTGGAAGGGATATAAACTGCCTGAAAAGTCACTGGACACCTGACAGCATGATCCCATACCAGAAGTGTCAACCAGCAAAGAAGGTAAGATCTCATTCCTCCACATTTGTTGACACCCCCACCTCACTGTGATATTGTCTGTGAATAACCTTGAGATGCCCTGGAGAAGAGAGAGACTGAAAGGCTTGAAGAGCCAGCAGAAGAGCTCTCATCATTTTGACATTGATGTGCTCCATCTGCTCACAAGGCGACCACACCCTCTGTACCTTTAGGGAGCCAAAAGTCACCCCATCCTATGCTTTAAGTGTCTATGCACAATTCCTGAGAGGGAAGAGTGGGATGAAAAGGTATCCCTTGATTTAAAGACAACCACTGAATCCACCAGAGAAGTTCCTGTCTGGGGCAAGGAAGAAGATGAACTATAAATTCTAGAGGATGAGCATGTTGAAACCACACCGACTTCAGAAACCACTGAAACTTTCTCATATGAAATTTGGCCAGAGGAAGCATCAAAATGGTGGATGCCATGAAACACAGAACTCTTAGAAACTCCCTGGGTGTAATGGAAGTCAGAGGAAGAAGAGTGTGAAAGAAAGAAATGATAGTCAAAGCCTTTGGCGGGGGCAGTGATTCAAGCATTGGCACCATCTGAACCCAGCAACTCAGAAAAATCATGATCTTGAGAAGGAGTCAGAGAAGACTTGAAATTTATAGTGAACCCCAGACTGAAGAAAGGATATGGCAAATTGAAGATTTTGCAAAAGGGTCTCTGGAGATGACACCTAAATCAACAGGTCATTCAAGTATGGAAATATTTGGATTCCTTGAAGTCTGAAAAAGGCAATCACAAAAGGAAGGTATTTGCTGAACACCCTTGGGCCAGTAGAAAGGCCAAAGGGCAAAGCAAAGAACTGAAAATGCCAGGAAGCAGCAGAGAAATGCAAAAACATACTCAAAAAAGGACAGATCAGAATATGGAGATAAGCATTCTTGAGATCCAGAGACCCCATATAGGCCTGAGGGAGCAAGAGAGGAAACAGAATCTGAAGGGACAACATCCAAATGGAAGGTACCTTTAGAAAAGTGTTTAGATGAGGGAGATGTAAAATAGGTCTCCAAGTGCCCTTTTTTCTGGGCACTAGAAACAGTCGGGAGTAGAACCTTTTCCCCCTTTGGGACACAGGCAGCTCTTGAATAGTACCCTAAGACAAGAAATCTTGAAGAACCTCTGGTAAAAAGAGAAGATGTTCCTGAGGAGGCTGAGGAATGCCCATAAATGGAGAACAGGATTTCCACACCATGAAGTACCCTTGACAAATGATCAGTAGAACTGAACAATCCTGAGTGATCTCAAGTCAAACCAAAAGAGAAAGGCAAAGAGAAAGAGGAATGTGGCTGAAAAGGGATGCATAGTCACACAGCACCTGGTTTGCCCAGAAAGGAAGGGTTTGGAGTGCCTGAAAATTGAGTAACCTTAGCAGGAGTCTGTTCGGCACTCTTCTTGCCTTTAGTAGAAGGGCAGGAATGCCTACAAACAAAGGCAGGCTTAGCAGGGCTGTTTCTCTGAAATTTAGGCACAGGAGAAACAAACACATGTTTAAGTTCCGGTAAGGTCTTACCCTTATCCTGAAGGGACTTAGACCAACCAGCAGCAGTTTTCCCCAAACAAAAGTTTAGAATCCAGAGGAGCATCCATCAACTTAGCTTTAATATCGTCAGGTAGAGGTTGAAGCCTAAGCCAAGAATACCTCCTCATAACTAAACCAAAAACAGCAGCTCTAAAAGAGGTATCTGCCACATCATAACTACATTTAATAGAATGATGAACAACTTAAGAGGAAGTCCCTAGCAAGGAAAGAACAGAAGTTTTACCCTCAGGGTCTGGAAAATTGGAAATAAGTTGACAGGCCTGAGAGAAGTATAATCCTTTTTGCCCAGCCATCCATACTTCTGCTGTCCTTGTCAAAAGGAAATAACTTGGGCGAAGGAAGCAACTGAGATGGCTTATCAGAGGCTATGAACACTACCAAAGGGTCAGCTGTAGGACATTTATGTAAAAAAGAACAATCCTCAGGAACCCTATAAAACCTATCAGGCTTCTTGGGAGCAAGAGGAGAGAATGAGGTGTCTGAGAGGCATTGGAGAATGCATCCAGTAAAGCAGCAAAGACAGGAGGAATAGCCGCAGGCTTAGGACAGTGCAACCACAACAACTCATAGTACCTTTTATGGATATAAAAGATCTGAGTACAATTCCATTTAAGAAATCCATCATTGCTAGAGAGTGTATCCACAAAGGAAATTTCCTCCAAAGGAACATCAGGACAAATAGATTCCTCCTCCTCCGACCCATAGTTCAAAGGAGAAGGAATTTGAGTAGAATAAGTTAGGGATTCATAAGCACAATCCGACACATCCTTAGAAGAATTCTGGTTTCTAGACCTTTTAAGAGGAGTAGAGGATCAAGGAGGAGCAGTAAATGAAACCCCATGAGGAGGCTTTAAGGACATTAAGGCAGAAAATAACTCATCAGTAAAAGCCTGCTACTCACCTTGTGGATCCCTATAAGCAGAAGAAACAAGTTTCATTTGTAATGGAGTGTCCTGTGAAGGCTCAAATCTAGTTCAACAGTCGAGAACCATAGAAGGAACTTCTTCAACAAGAAACTGAGGAATTCCCCTAGGCCCCTCCAAAAATATCAACAGTGTTTCCCTCTGAACGTCTGAGATGGATACCTGCAAAGCCTCCTCGGGTGTGCTGCCAGATGGATCCTCACCATCCTCCAACATGGTTACAGCAGAGAAATCCGACAACACAACAGAGCGAGCCTCTGGCTTCATAATGACCTCACGAGAAACACCTGGCAAAGGCTGGACAGCAGAAGATTCTGGTCATACCTTTTTCATCTTCTTCCCTAACAGCTGACCCTCAGGGCAGGAGATTCCTTCCATAGTATCATTACTGATTAGACTAAGTTCCATAGTATCTTTAGCGAGTACACTAAGATGCTGGTTCTCAAGATACAAGGAAAGGGAAGAAATTCTACTGCAAATGTTTTTTGTAACAAACACCTGACAAATAGAACAAGAAGTATGGTCATGAGTAGTGCCTAATCAAAAAATACACTTATTGTTCCGGTCTCTATGGCAAATTTGTCTCACACACTGGCATTTACTCTTCCTGGAGGACATTAACCTCAAGCAACACAAAAAACAAAATCACCAATGGGGCACCTATCTAGCAAACACAACAAAAAGGCATAGGAATTTCCTGGAGAACAACAATGCATTCATCTGGCAGAAATTGGACACAGGTAAACAGACCAACGATGTAAAAGATATGTTCAGACTGGCGGTAAAGAAGTTCTGTTTTTGGTAACCCTGAATGTCATCTTTATGCCCTACATTGTGCAGAGTGTGCATGATGACATTCAGCATACCTTTCAAATTCAGAATTCTTCGGAAGATTGGCCGGATGTTGGGTTTCGGTGGCAGGGAATTCAATATAGTTAAGAATACTGCAGCAGTGAATGTAGTGACATCTTCAGATGTTACTGAAGAAACAAACTCATTCAGGCTTAGTCACTGAATTAATTTGGCTTTAATTTATGATAACTGCTTTTCTCCACCAACTGGACTTCATCAGATCAAGTTAACACTGACTTACTGCAGGGTCCACTTGCACTGTATATTTCATGATGGTATGATTATGTGTTCTGTGTGCACTATCCCACTGGTACACCCAAAATCCACAAGCCATCAAAAGCAACTATCAGTGTATTTGAAGACTTCATTTGAACTATTTTCATTTAATTTTATGATGAAGTCTTAGAATTCAAGTCCAGCTGTAACACCCAAAATATTGACATAGCTAGTAGTTATGCAAGTATTCGTCATGAGCACTAACCTGACAGTTCCTAGAAAAACTAAAAATGGGAAACTCAAGACAACATCATCATGGTGATCCACATGCATAAACAAACAATGTAACAATAGAAACAAGCATTTTAGAATATACAGCAAACTGAAAGTCTCACAAATCAAACTCAGAATTAAACAGTTATTGAAGGTACTGAAAAAAAATGCCATCAGAAAAACAAAGGCATCCTATGAACTTAGACTAGCATTAGAAGATAAAGACAATTACAAATTATTTTTTCATTATATCAGGAAACAAAGGCATAACAACTAACGATGACCAGAACTTATTCAAAATGGCTCAATCTACTTCATCCAGTGGATATCGCCAACATACCAACTTACAAATTCATTGCAAATTTCACCCCAGAGACAATAGTACAAAACTCTCATATCTACAAAGATCTAGAACTCCCTATAATCACTGAAGATTGCTAAAGGTACTTTCTAAAACCAAAACTCCCTTTTCCTTGGGACTCAGTAACACACCCGACTGCCTGATTAACTGCACTAAACATGCTCTGGTGGACCCATGTCTACAGCTGTTCATTCTTAGCTTAACCACTGGCTTTGTCCCCGAAGTATAGCAGACAGCAGTTGTGATGTCATTTCACAAGGGTGCCCCCACCACAGACAAGGAAGCCTGATGAACCTCATTTATATGCCCATGGGATTCATCATAACTGACACAAAAACTGCGATATAAAAACCTTATAAGACTTGACCCCAACAGTTTGGCTTTGTTAAGAGTAGGTCCTGTCTAATCAATCTGGTAAATGTTGAAAGGGTAACACAAGCCATAGACAGTGATTATACTATTCATACAGAATATCTTAACCTTGCAAAAGCATTTAATTCCGTGCCACATGTTAACATGATTAATATACTAAATGTGCTTCACACTGATCCCTATGTAGTTAGGACAGCAAATTGGTTGAGAGACAGTACCCATACAGCAATGATGGTGGGTGCAGCAATTGTTAATACCTTGCTCATGGTGCACTAGTGCTGGGCTGCTGAGCAGGGCCACAATGATTGAGACTGGGTTTGAAAACAAAAGCTGCCAAATGCAACTAATTAATTTAGTCAACACTTTATCCACATCTAGTACCCTACATACCTTCTACAAAGAGAGAGAACAAACTGATAACAGAGTTATTGTCACAACCACAAGCAATTACAGAGAAATACTGATCTAATGCGGGTGCATTTCATCTAAGTGACTATACCAAATGAGATTTGGAAATAATATTTTTAATTTTCATTTCATTTAAATGAATATACCATATAAGGAGGGCTTAACTGTTACTTTCCACACTATTTTTACTGATATTTAGTTATATCTTGTAATGTATCAGTGGGGAGTATCATTAAGTTGAATACATCTATCACTGCATCCTTATATGAGCAAACAGTAATCCATTTCACAACAATCAACACTAAATATAACTTCTTCTTCTTTCGGCTTTTTCCCGGTTAGGGGTCGCCACAGTGGATCACCTGTCCGCTCATGATTGGCAGTGGAATTTTTACGGTATCGAGTTGCCAGCCCGTTGACCAACTTTCCACAGAAGGCACACACACACAGTCACACCTAGGGCCAATTTAGAGTGTCCAATCCACCTACAGCATGTCTTTGGGATGTGGGAGGAAACCGGAGTACCTGGAGGAAACCCACGCGACCACAGGGAGGACATGCAGACTCTACACAGAAGGCACCCCAACCAAGGATCGAACCAGAGAACCTCTTGCTGTGAGGCACAACACTAAATATAACTAAATATTACTAAAATTACTGTTAAATGTGAGGGTTAAGGGGGTGGCAGTCCTCCTTATATGGTTCATTTAATTGTTGTACGCACAGTGATTTTTTTTTTATTTTTGGTACCATTGCAAACTTACTCTTTACTTTTTACATATTTCTGAGAATCAGAATGTATGCCTGAAAGTAGGCATATACATCTGTGATACTAAGCACAAGAAATGGGCAGCACTTCCTATTGTGTATTCTGGCTGGCAAGTGTCAGTCCCTTTCCTAAGAACTGCAGTAGGTCCTTCATTGAAAAGCATGAAGGCAATCAGTGGAGACCCACAGGGATCCATGCTATGCTCTATTCTGCACCATCTCCAGCAAGAACTAGCTTCACCATTGAGCACCCTATTCAACCACAGCCTAAGTACAGGCTTCATTCCAGCAGAGTGGAGATCTACCATTGTCATCCCCTTGCAGAAAGGTGATGCCACTACTGACCTGGAAACTATCACCCCACTAGCTTGACAAGTCTGATCTGTAAAGGGTCTATATCACATTGTCGAATTCTGACAATGTCGAACGGCTAAAATGTCGAAAGTGCCACTCATTGAAACTGTTCTTGTGGGGGGCTGTGCCCCCCACTAATTATATATACCAACTCCGAGATCACACTGCAGTGAGGAAAGGGCATATTTTCTGATCCTCACTGTACCGCAATCCCACAAAGCACTTTTTGATGAATGGCACTTTCACCATTTTAGCCGTTCGACATTGTCAGAATTCAACAATGTGATATAGACCCTCTGTAAAGCCATGGAGCATTTTATTTGATTATCATAAACAAGGACATAGGCAATCTCCAAGCAATTGACCTCACCCAATTCAGATTAATCAAGGCAGATCTTTCCTGTTGAACCTGGTTGACTTCTTTGATATGGTCACCAAGGCCCTAGATGAGGGAAAGTCAGTACATACAGCTTATCTTGACTTGGCCAAAGCCTTTGACACAATTCCCCACTCAGGCATCATTGAAAATCTAATACAACTTGGCGTAAATGTGTATCTCATCGGGTGGGTGGCCAACCAGCTCACCGATAGGACCCACAAGGTCAAAATAGGTGCCTCCACTTCAGACAGCAGACCCGTCACTAGTGGTGTTCCCCAGTGATCTGTCCTAGGGACCCTACAGTTTGGTATCTTCTTCTGAGGTCCAGGCAAAGACAAAAGGCATGTGGCTGACCAAGTTTGCAGAAGTCTGTAAGTTTGGTGCTGTCATTGACTCCCCAAATGATGTTAACATACTGCAAGAGAATCTCACAGCAACAAATGACTGGTGCCAAAGTCATGGCCTTAACTTAAATGCAAAAAAATGTATTATCATACCATTCAGCAAAAACACAGTCCCTACTGATTACCACATCAACGGCAACCCCCTAAGCACACTACCTGTGGTGAGAGGCCTGGCTACACAGGTTGACGGCAATCTCACATTCAACCATCATGTAGCGGCAGTGGTTCGGAAAGCCTTTTAATTGGTTCATCTTGTAAGTAAAGGATTGCATCCAGAAAAATGGAGGTTATTATCTCTGGCAGTTGTCAGGAAAGCCTTTTAATTGGTAAGTAAAGGAGTGCATCCAGAAAAAGGGAGGTTATTACCTCTCTGTACTCCTCCCTCATTAGGCCAATAATTGAGTATAGTGCTCCATTTGCTATGTACCTCTCCAAACACCTGCATCAACTGGAAAGGCCACAGAAATACCTCACAAAGAGAATCCATGGCCTCCAACACTCGTGGAGAGGCTCAGATTAGTATCACTCTATTTGGTGCCGTACAGACTGCTCAGGGGTGATCTGTGTCTCGCCTACAAGGCAATCTCTGACCTTGCCCTACTAGAGATACTCCATATCCATAAGTCTAACTCCTCGTGCATTACCCGCTCAAAAGGCCTAAATTTAATACCCAACATCAACAAAAAAAATCTGCTGGAGACAGAGGTTTGTCTCCCAGAGGCTGCCCTGTCTCAGGAATAAACTTCCCATATACATCAAACAGAGTACCTCGCTGATCCTCTTCCAGTACAACCTTGATGAGTAGATGGGAAGCCACAAATCTGTCCCAGTGGTTCCACCTGTGTCCCTTATTGACAGGGATGACAGGTGCTGACTAAGGTTTCTTTTTCTGGGATAAACTCTTTGCTAGGATTGTAAAGGCCCCAGGGCCATTTTCCTAGTAACCTCCTATGATCATATGAATTCTGCTATTCAACATATACATCTCTGAGTTCTAAATCAAATAAGGGGTTGTCTGGCTGACCAAATTTGAGCAGGACTGTACACTGGCTGTCATCCTCAAATTTCCTTCTGACATACAGAAGGTGTAACTTAAACTTACACATGCTAATAGTTGACAGTCGCAAAATAAGCTAGAACTAAATGCTAAAAAATACAAACTTGTTGCATGTGGAAAACAATTCTTTCACTCAGTTTATAGTACAGACGACATCCCATTCCAAAACAAAGATGTTGTAAGAGATCCTGGATGGTTGATAACTCCCTTTCCTTTGATCATCATGTTGCAACAGTTGTTAGGATATCCATTATATCTGGCACAGCTGATCACAAAGGGGTCTCCTCTAGATCCAAAGAAGTCCTGACTCCTGTATATTCTGTACTAGTCAGGACCATCATAGAATGTAATGCCCTGTTTGGGATATATATATATATATATATATATATATATATATATATATATACATACATATATATATATATATATATATATATATATATATATATATATATATATATATATATATATATATATATATATATTAGTAGATATAGCTAACAGCTGGAGAGATGTTAGATGTTCTTCACAAAAAAATGTTCACAGGCCTAGAAGAACCAAGCTACCAGGAGAGGCTGGTTGCTCTGTCCCTGTATTATGTGTCCACAGACTCCATAGAGGAAATGTGTGCCTTGCAAAAAGACGGATTTTGACATTTTTCTAATACCTCAAGAAAATCAAAATAGTAAAAAGGGAACATTGAGCCAAGAAAAATTAACTATTCAAAGGTCTTATACACAAGACAAATTCTGATACTTATGTCCAAATAATTTATCATGGTTGTCAGATGAGAAATGGATAATCTACCAGTGTAGTACCTCGCACTTAGTTCTGCGCAGCTTTGGGCATGCTGTCAGTGATTGGCACGCCAAATGGGTGGGGATATCGAGGAAGACTAACAGGCATGCTAATTCATATGTCACGTCATGCAAACTGCTAAATATTCATGCACACAACGAACTCCATCCTCGTAGAAATTATTTTTTCTCCTTTTTCATGGGGCAAGCCCCCTGCACCCCCTTGTGGGGGCCCTGAGCCCCCCACACCTCCCGCTTCTTTTCAGATTTGGATGCCTTAAGGCCAGGTGACCAGTTTAGTGCTGAACAAGTGCTGTGCAACAGTGCTGCTAGCATTTTCTGGAAACATTTTTAGCCATTAAAATGTAACAGTATCGTTTTGAGAAAGAGTTTGGTTGTGTGAAATCTGCCCGATTGACTGAAATGTGATGTACAACACGCATTTTAGTTTTATGTCCCTAATAAAACATTTAATTTTCTGGTACTGAATGCCTACAATAAAACATTAGGTTGCTTTTGGCACAGATGCTGAATATTAATTACATTGCATTCCGCACACAGCTGAATAATCATGCTGCTGCTGCCTCCACAGGGCTGGAAGCGTGTTTGGGGCGGGCTACTGCGCATCCTGCGAGGTACTACACTGACAGATTACCGAGAAATGAACAAGATCATCTATTACCACATTCCACCAAGATTACATAAGTGTATACTTATTTGTCCTTGTCCGACTACCAGCACACACATCTGCTATCTACACACTCACATCTTCTATCTACAACTTTTCAAAGATACACATGTACATCATCTGGTGAGGGAAGACAACAAAATATCGCTGCATATAAATACACACTTTATGTGAAAACATCAAAGCAGATATATTTGCTAGAAGATGAGCAAAAGTATAATATGACAGAGGGGCTATCATCTCAGATACAGTACCTATCTACATCTCCATATGTGTGTCCCTACCCCTCAAAACATACACTATCTACAGATGATGTTATTCACAGCAGTGAATAAAAGGAAGCCAACAACACTTAGGATAGCATGATAAAAAAGAACAAATTAACCGAATTATAATAACTTACATCATTGCAAGATGGACTCAGACTGTTTATGCACAGTAATGTATGAATAATAGCATACACATGGAATTATATATTCAAATTACAGAAACACAAGAAAAATCCTGCCTCTAGGTCTTCTGCTACTTAAGCTAATTATTTCTGATTCCAGCTTGCTTTGTATTGTGTAAACCAACTGTATGAGAAACCTTGAAACCCTAACTAGGTTAATGGGATTAATAAATAGTTCATTTTTTCCAGTAGGCCTGTTAACTCTCTTGCTGTGGATTTAATATGCAATGAATCATCTAAGGAAGTGACAGCTAACAGTGCCCATGTTCCTGTCCACTTCCCACAAACAAGACACGACTATCAAATAAAGCATATATGTACAAACACTCAGATAAGCAAATACTGTAATTTGTACAAACAAAATCACATAGAATCACCTCCTGTTAAATGAGAATGAAGTCTAAAACAAGTCCAACTGGTCAGAAGAAAAAAAAATGAAATAAAAATAATCCCAAATGTTGGAAAACCCTGCTCACACACAGAAATACATGGCTAACCAAACCACAGTTAAAGTAAGAAACAGGGTCCACAAATACATTTCAATACTATATAACATTAGATTCCTTAAGAAACAAATTGCAACAAATTGTAAACAATGTGTCAATCATACTTGCTTCTTCATCAATGTGCATGCACAATACAAAAACTGAAAGTCAATAATTCATTACAGATCAACAAATAGTCTCTCAGCAGTAATAAATGTTGTACATACCTACAATATCCAGCAGTTGTCTGGTTCAGTCATATCATATTGTGATGTTGCAGCAGTCGCCTACAAAGATGATGATCTATTTTTGAAATGGCCCCTCAAGGACCTACCCAGTGTTCATTCTGTAAAACAGGGTCTTTAGCCTAATTCATTCCTCAAGTGGATTAAACTCATAATTCTTCCTTCCCGTAAAACTCATCTATGTTTTTTTGCAATGATATGACAAAAAGCAACAATATAAAAGGATTGCACTAAACTCGACTCCAACTTTTCCTCTGACTGTGATTTCTTGAAGTAGACAAAACATATTTTCAAAGTTGAAAATATGCCCCTCCAATAATGTCTTCTTTACTATGACTTATACACTGAAACTGATATCCTTTTTGGTGAAGCACTAATAGCAGGGAAATCTCTCACTTATACAGAGCAGAGCTCTGTATCCACTGCTTCGTCAAGATAAATGGGCACATTCTCACTTCTCTTCACTAACTCATCAAAATGAATGGACACGTTTTCACCTCATTTCACACCTATTGTGGAATTATTTTTGCTGTATTTGCTACCGGAGTAAAAGCATGCATAATAATTAAGTAGTCAGTACTGGATCACATTCCAAACTAACCTAAATTTGAGGGATTCAGCTAGCAAATGTATAGTTTAAGTTAGAAGAAAGTAAGCACTGAAAACAAATGTGCTACTAAATATGTTTGTTTGTCTTTTGGCTTTTCCCGGTTAGGGGTCGCCACAGCGGAACTCCGGTCCGCTAATGATTGGCAGTAGATTTTCACGAATGCCGAGGTGCCAGCTCGACGTCCAACCTTCAATGAAGGCACGCCCATTTACGCATGAATTTTGAATGCCCACCCAACCGCAGGGAGGACATGCAGACTCCACACAGAAGGTACTCCTCACACTCCAGCCGAGAATCGAATGGGAGAACCTTTTGCTGTGAGGCAACAACACTACTGCTGCACCACCACGGATATCTATACTCAAATAATGCAATTGTCTTCATTATCATGTAACCCATTATAAAACAATACGTTAGTCAGTATTAGTTCATAGGAAGTTACCTGGCTAATGGCCCTAGGGCCCTTACAATCCCAACCAAGTTCTATCCTTATTTCCATGATCAGAACCTATTGCCTGTCCAAGAGGAGACAGGTGGAACCCCAGGGGTGAATTTACGGTTATCCATCCAGTCTTCTAGGCTGCATTTGGAGAGGGCCAATGAGATGCTCTGTTTGATATGAAGTGGGAGTCTGTTTCAAAGGTGTGGTAACCGCTGGAAGACAAATCTGTCCCTCCAACAGGTTCTATTAATGTTACATACCAGGTTAAGGTCTTTGGAGCGAGTAACCCGTGTACCATTTGACTTGCGGATATCCAGCATTTCCAATAAAGCAGGGACAGAGATTGCCTTATGTGGAAGAGCATGACTCCATTTCTTGTTGCATCCCAGTGACTGCATTGGTCTCTTCATGTTCCTCATCCTGCATGCTGCACTACAGTGGGTTTGAGGAAGATAAAGTTTACCTGATTCATTATCTGGCTCCCTGCCAGAATGAAGGTTATAGATGGATTACCGTAAGAAAATGTCAAGTTGTTCAAAAGAAAATTCATGCCAGTTAGTGCAAATGCATGTAAAAGCTATTTATAGTTCTTTGTCTTCCCAAACACAGAGGCTACAGTGAATGATAATGTAACAAAAACTGCCTCTATTACTAAAGAAGACTTCATGGATCACATTAGGAGATGGACATATCTGGTATAGTGTGATAGTAGTAAACAGCTTGTCTGCAGCTCGGAAGGCAAAAAACATGTTAAAACACAAGGATGTCTATAAGTGTACTTGGAAGCAGAGTACCTTAGTCCAAAGGTTGATGGATGGCTTTTCAGTCATGTCATCAGAAGCGAAAATGTGCTGTGGGCTGTTAGAGCAAGAGAGGTTCACATCTGTCAAGTAAACACCAGTTAGTGCTGTGTTGGATCACTTGGCATGGGTGATTGCTAGACAGATCCAATGAACTGCAACATGCAGAATGGGTATATTGGCAATGCCTAGCAGATGCAGCTGTGTGGAATGAGTTCATAAGACATCCCGTATACCTGGAGAGATTGGGAATGGAAATTCAGAATGGATCCTGTTAGACATTTCAGTAACTGAGGTGGTAGCAAGCAGCAGCAGACTAAAGTTATCAGTCATTGTCTTGAAAGTAGCCTAAATTCTACAGATGGCCACCAGAAGTGGGACAAGCTGTCTGGTTAAAAAGGAATACAGGAGGAAAAAGCAACAATCTTGGATGCCTTGCCTCTCTGTCTCCATCAGAAATAAAGTACTGTTGACAGAATACCATGATATTGCATTTTAAAAAAATGCATCTCAGTGATCAAACAATATACATGTAAGACACATGCTATACCCTCCAACAATACCTTTTGCTGTAATGGGACTTTATGCATGTTTTATAGTGTCATACCTTGCTAGTGATGTTTTGCATGCATGGAAGTACCTGTCTTAGAAATCACCTACTGGAACTAATTTTATATGAAGGGAGACATTATGGAGCTCTTGGACTATGTATCCAAGGATGGCATTAGCATAGCAATGAGCAACATTCTGGATGATACTGCAATACAAACAGAAGATGATTAACTATACTAATTGGCTTAGTTTCTGATGTCATTCTAAGGGAGTACAGTATTTGTCAGCATGGGAGGATATGTTAAACAGACCATGTGGCTTTGCAAAGGATGGTCTTGGCCTGTGCCCTGTAGGCTTTTAAATATTGGATAAAACATTATCCTCCCCTGTAGTGCTTTTTCGGAAACGTCATACTGACAAACCTTCCAACATATCAAAATCAACCCAAGAGAATTTGAAGGTATTTCTGCTCCATGCTAGGAGTTGAAACAAGAAGCTAAACTCCTTCCAAGCTCTCCTACCCTTGGAGAGCAGAGACATCTGTGCTCCTACTGAGGCATGGTTTAAAGCTGCGGTGAGTACCCTCGCAGTCCAAGGCTACAATGCCTTTTACACATTTAGACCAGCTACTGTACATCCAATTGCAAAATGTGTGTGACCTAGAAGTTATTTAAGGGATATGGTTAAGCTAGAGCAAGATTTACGAGCTGCTTCTGTCCATTACAGACATGGGTGCTAGATCTTGGGTGCATTTCTGATTTCCATCCACTGGTCCAGGTTTCATTATTAAGATACAGAGAAAACCTTCAAGCACTGGATCCAACCCAGGTTTTGTGAAGTCCAGGTCATGCCTACCTAAACTGGTGGGCTTCCTTGAGAAGGTCACAAGGACAATGTATGTGGGCAAAACAGTAAAATCCACCTATCTTGACCTGGCTAAGGTATTTCATGCATTACTCCACTTAGGTGTTGTAAGCAAACTTATGGATATAGGTGTATAACACCCTATGTTACACTCTGGATAGCCAGCTGGCTTTCAGATAGAACCCAGGATGTCAGCATACACTAACCCACAAAAGATCACACATAGGTTCATAGGGATGCAGTATACTAGTGAGTGGATAAGATCTTAACAAGCCTAATCCTATATTCCCATGGCAGATTTTAAACCCTATATTTTGCATAAAAGCAACCCAGTGGCAGGTGGAACAAGGATATGAAGGGACATTTACTTGTTACCCCTATCCATGAGGGATATGGCTGCTAAACTGATGTTAAGTAAATCTGTTCCCTCACCAAATACTAACCATAACAAATACACACACACACACACACACACACACACACACACACACACACACACACACACACACACATATTCAATTAATTTCCAGAACTAACAAAAATCCCACTTAACTTAGTTGACCAAATTCTACATTGTTCAAAACGATCCTCACACAAAATACTATTTGCACAAATGGCACTACAGTTTGCTTTGCAGAACCTAATATATGTAACAAGCATGCACACACACACACACACACACACACACACACACACACACACACACACACGTATATATTTACATACATGTGTGCACATGCAGATTTATATTACTTTCTCCAAATGGCTGTAATGGCCACCAAAGCAAATTTATTTACAGGGGAAAATCTCTTGGCCAGCAACAAAGTGGGGGCTTCACCCCCCCCCCACCCTCCTGATGTGGAGGGCTGTGCCCCCCACCCCTTAACTAAATATACCAACTCTCCTGGGAAAAATTTTGCTTATGTGGCCATTCAAAGTTTTGTCAGTTCGATGTTTACGTGTCAATGAAAGGGCATTCGATGAACAGCCATTTCAACAATGTAAATATATATATATATATATATATATATATATATATATATATATATATATCAACACACACACACACACACACACACACACACACACACACACACACACACACACACAGTGTAGTTTACAGGGCCCTGGGTTCAAGACTTGGCAGGACTTATCATTTCCACCTTAACATCTGCTAGTAAATGCATCCTAAGGATTATGCTACTCAGCGCTAGAAGTCTAAACCTCAAAATGCACTCGCTCTAGTCACTTCTCAAACTGGAGAACATCGACATCTGTGCAGTAACAGAGACCTGGTTCAAGGCACCTGAGAGAACCCCTGCACTACCATGTTACAGTGCATATCACACCTTTTGGCCCCTAAATCTGAACCATAGCCCTAAGGGATGTGATGACCAAACCTCCAAAGGTGGAGGTGTATCCATCTTCATAAAAGATACACACACCTCCAGACTTGTTGCCCAACATAATGCATCAGAAATACTTCAGGTACAGTTATCACTGGACAAAACTGCAGTCCATGTTGTAGCCTGCTACAGATCCCCCACAATGTCCCAGGACTCCCACTCTGCATTCCTGGACACTCTGGAAAACATCAAGGTCCAGCTTAATACCCTTATTCTGGGAAACTTTAACTACCCCACCATGAGATGGATCAACTACTCCTGCTCCAACTCTTTTGCCCAACATTTCCTGGAATTCAACTCCAATGCCTTGGACCAACTCATCTTCATCCCCACTAGGGAAAACAACATTCTTAACCTAGTCATTAGAAGCATGGGGGACTGCTGCTCTACTCCTTTGATAAACCCCTCCCTGGTCAGATCCGACCACAAGTTAATCACCATTGATATCCAAATCCCGCCCCCACCTCCCCAAAAAAGGAAACCACAGTGAAAAAAACTTCTCCAAAGCTAATTTTGAGCTTCTAAGGGCAGTAGTGGCAAGCTTCATTTCATCCATAGAAATGGGGAATGGGAGTATGGCTGCTGAATCATACACCAAGGCACTGCATGACCACTTACACAATTGCATAGATAGGGCCATATCAAACAGAATCAATATGTTCTCCTCTAAAAAAAGAAGCCAATCTGGTGGACCCCTGCCATTAACAAACTCTACAACAGAAGGAAAAAACTGTTGCAGAAAAGGGTAAAGTCCAATGACTGGAAATATTCCCTTGGAAAACTCAGTAAAAAACAGAGATCCCTCATTAAATCCACCAAAGCTAGTTATGAAAGCAAAATTGCTCCAGATACTAAGGACAACCACAAGGCATTGTTTAGCCATGCCAAGAATCTGCATAATAATACACAGATTTGCTTTGAGCTACAGCACAACGGCACCACTTATACTGAATCAACTGATATTACCAATATTTTGGCAGACAGGTTTAGTGCAAACTTTACTCCCCCCTCAACCCCCAAAGGGCCCATCCACATACCCGAGGAATACCAACGCCCTATTATAATGACTGCACAAGTAGAAACTGCACTGACCAAAGCTAAGAATAGAGCTTCCATGGGACTAGATAATACACCGGGTTGTGTCCTACACGATCTACAAAAAGAACTGGCACCACACCTGAGTGCCCTGTTCAACTGCAGCCTCACTTCTGGATTTGTCCCCACTGAATGGCGCACTGCTACAGTCATCCCACTCCACAAAGGGGGTGCGACTACTGACCCTGGGAACTACCGCCCCATCAGCTTGATCTGTAAGGCTATGGAATGTATTATTACAGATCTTATAAATAAGGAAACCTTCAAGCCCTGGATCCCATGCAGTTTGGGTTTGTGGAAGGCAGATCCTGTCTGCTCAGTCTGATAGACTTCTTCGAAGCTGTTGCCAGAGTGGTGGATGAAGGCAAGGGTGTCCACACAGCCCACCTCTATTTAGGCAAAGCCTTTGACACCATCCCACACTCTGGAATCAGTGATAGGCTCACTAATCTGGGCATTAACCAGTACACCACTAGATGGGTTGCCAACTGGCTCACTGACAGAACCCACGCGGAGAAAGTAGCTGACTCCAAATCTGACTACTGGGCAGTTACAAGTGGAGTCCCATTCTGGGTCATCTCCTGTTTGGTAACTACTTCTCTGAAGTTCAAGCCAACACCAAGGGACTCTGGTTAACCAAATTCATGGATGACTGTAAACTGGGAGCTATTATTGATTCTCAAGCTTATGTGAATATCCTACAAAAAGGCCTAATGTAAACCAATGACTGGTGCCAAAACCATGGCCTTAGGGTCAGTGCCAAAAAGTGCACCATCATTCCCTTCGGGAAAAACACAGTGCCCACAAACTACCATATCGAAAGGAACCCACTTAACTCTGAAGGTGTTATAAGGGCTCTAGGGACACAGGTAGATAGCAATCTCTCCTTCAACAACCACATCGCCACTGTGGTTAGGAAGTCCTTCTACCTGGCACATCACAAAAGGGTTCTAATCCAGGAAAAAATAAGTCATTATCTCTCTCTACTCAGCCCTCATCAGACCCATCATAGAGTATAGTGCCACATTTGGCATGTACCTCACTAGACACCTCCAAGAACTAGAAAGGCTACAGAAGTTCCTCACAAAGAGGATCTTAGGACTCAGACATGTGTCTTATGTAGATAGACTTAAAAAACCTAAACTTTACTATGTCTCATATCGCCTACTTAGAGGCAATCTCTGCTTGACATACAGAGCCATGTCTGACACAGTTTTGTCAGACATACTTCATCTGAAAAAATCCCAATCCCTCAGTGCTACTCGTTACAAAGACCTTAACCTTATCACTACATTAAACAGAACCTGCTGGAGGGATAGGTTCCTAACCCAGAGACTTCCAGTACTCTGGAATAAAGTCCCCATTCATGGTAAGCAGAGCACCTCACTGGCCCTCTTCAAGAGAAATCTTGATCAGTGGATGGGAAATAGGAAATTTACCCCAGGGATTACTTCAATCGCATTGCTAGATAGGGGCATAGGGAATTAACGTGTGGTAAGCCAGATGACTGGGAACACTACTGGGCTAGGCTTGCATTGGCTCCAGGGCCATTAGTCTAGTGCACTTTTGCTGAAGACTAGTCGCTGGATTGGCTGACTAACAAAAAAAGATACAGAAAACATGTTTTGCAGGGGGCACCCCCCCATGTAGGGGGGCTGTGCCCCCCACACCCCCTACTTAAATATACCAACTACACTACACTACAGTGCTAAATTGCACTACAGTGAGGAAAAGGGAATATTTCCATTATGCACTGTATTGCGATGTTCGTACTTCATTTTCAAAGTTTCGATACTTCGATCATCTGGGCTCGACCAAGTGAGTTTCGAAGTACTGAAACTTCGTACAAATGAAGTAAACCCATATATACACATACACATATCTATATATACATATATATATATATATATATATATATATATATATATATATATATATATATATATATACACACACACAAACACACACACACACACCCACATATATATAAATAAATAAATATATATATATATATATATATATATATATAAATAAATTCAGGTTGTAAAATATCTGTACTAGGTAGTTAGCTGCTTCATCAATAAAAATTGTATTTACAACCTAATGATTACTAATTTTTTTTTTCCAGGTGTTCTTCCCCCCTCTTTGCTGTACAAGTTCTGGATCCTTTGGTGCCACTAGTTCAACATCTAGCATTCAAAACACAGTGCTAGCCTTATTTATTTTCTTGCCTTTTGAGAACAAACAGTACAAATAAATAGCATGGTATCTATAAATAAACATTTAGCAATACATTTTAGTAAAGCAAGGAGTATTATTTGTAATGTAGACTGTAATGCTGCATCAATGTCATCATCTTTCTATTGAAATCATTTTTAAATCCCCTGAATATGCTGCCTTTTGAATGGGTGTTCAATATTTTGGACAAATTATCAATGAAATAATTTGCCTGAGTAGACGTTTTCTCAAAAGGCAGTACAATGCATTTCTTTGCAATTTGTTTTAATCTGTGGTTGTGACACCAGGGATTTGTCTGTGTTAGACCCTCTTGCAGGATGTTTGTGAAGAGGGGGAATTTATGATAGCTCCTAATTTGAGTTGTTTGTGAACTTGGTGAGACTGAAGCACTTGACATTAGCCTTGACTTCTGAGAATTAGATGCCAAACAGGAGTAGACCCTGCACAGAGCCCTGTGGTACTCCACTGGTGGCCTGCCTCTTGGTGGAGCTGGTCTCACCAGTCCTTACTTCTTGGGTTCTACCTGTGAGCTAGCTGGCAATCTAGTGAGCTGTGTAAGGATATATGACTAGTTTGCTGAGCTTGCCCACATTACCTGAGTGGGATATGGTATCAAACTCCTTAGCCAGGTCTAGGTAGGCATTATGCACCATTTTCCCTTCATCTTTTGCCTTGGTTATTTTCTCAGAGGAGTCTACCCAGTCAAGTAGGTATGACCTTCCTTTGACAAAAACAAACCAGATGGGTCCAATGACCTTAGGATGGCAATGTCTTCGTTTATCATTCTTGTGATAATTCATTCCATGCCTTTGTATATTAGACTAGTCAGACTAATGGGTCTGTAGTTTCTGGGATTCCTTGATGACTCAGCATTCTGAAGGGGGATCATTTTTGCTGTCCTTAGTTTGCTTGGTACATTGCCTGTTTTGAAGCTGTAGTTGAAAAGTGGCTCAGGTGGTCCCGATAGGTCATGTTTCAGGATATTTAGGAGGCATCCTGGGATATTATCAGCCCCATTGAGGATGTGTTTTTAGCCTTTGTGAGCACTGCTATGACCTGTTTCTTGCTGATAGTTGGTAGGAATTTCACAGTTGGTGGCGAAGTGGTGTGGGGGTAAACTTTGAGCTGAAATTGTCAGCCAGAAGATTCGCTATGTCACTCTGCTCAGTGAAGGTGGTACCATTTACTACCAGTTCTGCATAATCTTGCATGACACCTTTGCTGTATTGGAAATAGCTGTATAAGGCTTTGTGGTCATCTTTAGCCTGAGAAGTTATCTTGACCTTGCAACTGGCCTACTTGGATTTAATTAGTCCTGTTAATTTCCTGTTTAGTTTTACTAGTGAGCTCTTATCATTATGATAGTTGCTTTTACTGACTTTGGTCATGATTTTTTCTTTTTGTTATATACCCTGTCATGGTTAGAATTCCACCAGTGTGGTTTCTTTTGGGGTTTGTCTTGGGCTTACTTCTGGTAGGTGCAGCAGTCTCTATGTAGCCATGTTTGTAGTGTGTATATATGTAAAAAATTCTGCATAGGTTGTTGTGAACTCTGGGTTTGGTGGGGAATGGAATTTTGGCAAACTGTTGCTTAGTGTGACATAGTTTAATAGGTGCTTAGGCAATTACTTGGCAAGCTGCCACTGGGGGCCATTTTAAGCCTAGTCAATTTCCCTTCCAAAAGATGAGAATCAAATCCTGTTCCTTGTGTTTATGAGGTAAACACCTTAACCATTATACCAGCCTCCGACCCCACCATTTGTCTTAGAATAGTTTCTTAGTGTAAAATGTTTTGCTGGGTTTTCCAAGCTGAATTTAGGTTGAATGAGACAGCTTTGTGATCTTACAGCACCAGTGCTGATATGAAATGGTGAACATAAGACTGAGTATGTATATTTACAATTTATGGAATTTGCTGCTCTTGCATATTAACCAGAATACTACCCCCAGCAATCTTTTAAAACCAGTGTGGATGACTGGATAGGTGATTTCAGTTTTCACTAAGGATATGAGGTGAAAATATGCTTAAATGGAAAATCGTTAGAATCACCCACATTATATGGCTGATCTTCTTAATGCTGTCCCTGGCTGTAGCCTTAGTAGGAAAAGAAGTACCTATGAACCAAAAGTTTGACTTGGGCCTATATTTTCCTTTTATGCTACCTCATGTGAATAGTGTATTAACACCTTTCTGGACTGTGGTTACTTGTAAAGTGTACACACTTACATTATTTCTGAGTGACTTACTTGCATCGTTTTGACTGCTTCTGAAATGTATATCTCATCTGCATGCATGTTACATTTTTCTGATTGTGGTTTTTGTATAGTTGCAGAATATCCATCTTCTACACAGACTTGTGTACAATATACATAGTTGATTTACTCATTGCACTGTTTGACCATAACATTCCTGTCTAACCACCACAGCCATACCAATTACAGAATTCCTGGTGGGCTACAGTACAGTAGGCCATGATCATGTAATGGTAGTTTAGGTAAGTCCCACCTAACAGAGTCGGTCATGAATTTTTGGTTCATGTGTGGGATGAGTGGTCATTCAATGACTAGTTTCCCCAAGTGCCACATTCATTTTCTGGTGCTCTTCTCCAGGACAGCTGCCATTACATATATGTATGATATGTACTGTGGAGTTTTTCTCTCCAGACCTCTGCTGAAAAGGGGCTATATGCTGCCTAATCAAACTTTTCTGGGCCAGAGAAACAAAATAAGTAAATAATAACATTTCTGATCTTGAATGTCTTACTAGGGTCTATAACGAAACAATGCATCTCCCTTAGTTGAGGCGATTATCAAGGGCTCTTTGCCAGTATGAGTAACGAAAATGTGTTGTTTGCCCCCATCAAAAAAATCCATCAGTCTTTTATTTTAGTCTTTGGTCGATGATCATAGTATAACTGTTTCTTTCTCTGACCTTATTATATCTGCTGGTAATGAAGAAATACCAATGAGAATTTTTAAATACTGTCTGACTGACGCACAAAAAGTGTATCTTTAAGGTACCTACTAAGTGTGTATAAAGAAGACCAAGTAAGTACCTCTAGGTTCCCTTTCTGAAAAGCCTCAGAAATTGCCCCAGCTGTAGTGGAGTGGTCCCTGACTTTCTGAGGTAGACTTTTTCCATAGTGAATGTAACACAATTTGATAACCATTTTAGATGGCTTGCTGAGGCTACTTAGAAACTGGCTACACTTTAATTTTGCCTTCAAATGATACAGTTTGTTAGACTTTCTAAAAAGCTTACTTTGATATCAGCTAAGGTCAGTCATATGTTATAATAGGACTTTCCTCCATTAGTTGAGGTTTAAATTACATTACATTTTTACACCCAATTTTCTACCTCGCTGGCCACTGCTGTTACAAATAATCTCATTGAATGACAAAGAAGAACATTCACAAGTTATGTTCTTTAAATACTTTTAAACAAATACTTGTAAAACACAATGACAAACTATTAGCAGGTCGTTACAGCTTGAAGCTATCATAATCACCCGTTACAAAAATACAATCTCTCCTGGCTTTCCTGAAGATACTGAATACAACTAAAACCACCCCATCTTGCAACATTGCTATTAAATATTTACTTTATTTTATTTTACCTCCTCCTTACACAGTTTCCTAATCAGATATTAACTCATCTGTAGTTATTTATCATGTCAGCGGACTGAGTCATCTTTTTTTCTTTTCCAATCACAACTAGTTACAATAGAAATCAAGTTTATTCCAGTCTTTTTTAAAAACAGTCTAAAAAGTATACACAATGACACAAATAAAATTAATGAAACAGAAAAATATTTTATAAAGCATGCCATAATACACAATAAGAAATAAAAGAAAGTATTACTACTTATGGGTGAGATAAATATGCATGGTACATACTGCATAGGGGTAGTGCACAGGTATCAGCAATTTAACATATATATGTATATATCTATAAAATCGTTGTACAGTTTATACTGGGATGAGTTCACTCTCCCCATGGAACAGGGTGGTTCATAGGTTTATAGGTTCATAGGTAGGTACTAGGCTATCTGCCCGAGGGCATTTGTAAGCCTTGCCAGAGTGTGTCGGCTTTCGCTGCCCCATTGATTAATTAACTGATCATCTGTCAAGCAGTGCCAATGAAATTATCACAGGGGTGTATTTTTTGTTACCCATCCACTCGTCAAGGTTTCTCTTGAAGAGTGTTAGTGAGGGGGCTCTGCCTGATGTAATTTGGAATTTTGTTCCAAAGCATGGGGAGTCTCTGTGACAGGAATCTATCCCTCCGGCATGTTCTGTTTATTGTTGTGGCAAGGTTTAGCTCACTAGAGCGCGTGGATCGCAGTGACTTGGATTTCTTTAGGTGGAACATGTCCATCAATTCTGAGTTGGACATGGCTTTGTAAGTCAGGCAGAGAGCACCTCTGAGTAAGCGATATGCCACTGAGTACAGCCGGAGTTTTTTCAGTCAGGCTGCATAGGACATATGTTTGAGGCCAGTAATCCTCTTGGTGAGGTACTTTTGTGGTCTTTCCAGCTGTTTGAAGTGTCGTGTGCGGTACATCCCAAATGGGGCATTGTACTCTTTGATGGGTTTAATGAGTAACGAGTAGATGGGTACTATAACATCTTTATTTCTAGATGCAAGCCCTTTAGTAATTAGATGGGCCACATAGAAGGATTTCCTAACTACTTTGGCAATATGATTGTCAAAGGAGAGATTACTATCTATCTGGGTCCCCAGATCTCTTATTACCTCTTCTGTATTAAGGGGGCTGCCACCTATGTGGTAATTCATGGGTGTTTTGTTTTTCCCAAATGGGATGACTATGCATTTTTTGGCATTTAGCTTGAGGCCATGACTTTGACACCAGGTGTTCGTCTCAGTAAGGCCCTTTTGGAGGGATGTCCTTGTCAGTCGGAGAGTCAGTTATGGCTCCCAGTTTGCAGTCATCGGTGAACTTGGTTAGCCATATTCCTCTTGTGTTTGCCTGCACTTCTGAGAAGTATATGCCGAACAGTAGGGGTCCCAGGACCGAGCCTTGCGGGACACCACTTGTGACTGGTTTAGAGTCAGACCTGGAGCCCGCTATCCTTACCGTGTGAGTTCTGTCTGTAAGCTAGTTGGCAACCCATCTTGTGACGTAGGGGTTTATGTTCAGGCTGGTGAGATTTTCTGTAATACCCGAGTGGGGAATGGTGTTGAAAGCCTTGGCAAGGTCAAGGTAGGCTGTGTGAACCACCTTTCCCTCATCTATGGCCTTGGTGACTGTCTTGAAGAAGTCAACCAGGTTTAGTAGGCATGATCTGCCCTTAACAAAGCTGAACTGGGTCAGGTCAAGTGTTTGGAGGTTCCCAATGTCTTTGTTAATGAGTTCCATGATGATGTGCTCCATAGCCTTGCAGACCAGGCTAGTCAGGCTTATGGAGTGATAGTTACCAGGGTCAGTTGTGGCCCTTCCTTTGTGGAGAGGAATAACCATTGCTGTGTGCCATTCTATGGGCACGTAGTCTGTGGAGAGGCTGAGGTTGAACAGCGTGTTTAGGTGGGGGGGGGATTAGTTTGTTCTGTAGTCCATGCAAGACGCAGCCTGGGACACCATCTGTTCCCATTGACGCTGTGTTTTTGGCTTTTGAAAGGGCTGTTTTCACCTGTGCGTCTGTGATTTTTGGGACACTACACTTTTCCGGTATTGTTGTGGGCCCTTTTGGAGGTGAGAGGGGGGTGAAGTTTGCACTGAATCTATCTGCCAGGATGTTGGCAATATCAGTAGGTTCAGTATATTTTGTGCTATTTTGCACTAGTTCAGTGCATATCTGCGAGTTGTCACTTGGATTCTTAACATAGCTAAAGAAGGCTTTGTGGTTATCTTTTGAATTCTTGGCTATTTTTCTTTTGAAGTTAGCCTTGGATGATTTCATGAGGGACCTTAGTTTCCTTACTGATACTGATCAGGGATGCCTTTCCTTCTTGGGATTTGCTTTTTTTTTAACTGGTTTCCTCCTTCCATTGTATAGTCTGTTTATGGCAAGGGTCCACCAAAATGGTTTTCTTCTCTTAGAGGAGTGAGTCTTGGTTTTGCTAGGGATGGCACGATCCATGCATCATTGTAGGTGCTCACAGAGTGCATTTGTAAAGGTTTCTGCATCTTGGGCAGCATTATCCTTTAGCGTGGGGGCTGTGAAACTTACCACCTCTGTCTTAAGTAAGGTGAAGTTTGCTTTAGAAATGTTTTTTACTGTGGTTTCCTTAGTTGGGGGTGGTGGTGGGGTGTGGACATCCAGAATGATTACTTTATGGTCTGATCTAACCAGTGACGGGTTGACCTCCGGTGTGGAACACCTATCGCCTATGTTGGTGATGATTAGGTCCAATATGTTTTCACCTCTGGTAGGGGAGTTTACCAGCTGATCCAGGGCATTTGAGTTGATGAAGTCCAGGAAACGCTGGGCCTGGGAATTTGTACTCGAGTAGTTTTCCCAGTGAATGGTAGGGTAATTGAAATCATCCAGTATCAGGGTGTTCAGTAGGGCCTTCATGTTTTCCAGTGTCTCCAGAAAGGTGGAGTGGTGGTCCTGGGTCATGGAGGGTGATCTGTAGCAGGCCACAATTTGCATTGCAGATTTGCCCGATGTTAGTTGAACATGGATGATCTCAGAGGTATCATGCTGCACCACTAACCTGGAGGTGTAGGTATCCTTGATGAATATGGATACACCCCCTCCTTTTGTGTTTTGGGCTGTGTTCTGTGGCTGAAACGTGTGGTATGAGTTGTAGCCCAGTAGTGCTGGGGTGCACTCTGGAGCCTTGAACCGGGTTTCAGTTACTGCACAGATGTCGATGTTCTCCATACTGAGGAGTGCTTCGAGCTCATGCATTTTGTGATTTAAACTCCTGGCATTGAGCAGCATTGCCCTCAGTTTTTTGTTAATTGTGCTGTTTACAGAGGTGGTTTTGACTTTTGAGCCTTGTCTAAAAAAGGCACTATGGGGGCAGCAAGAGCCTTGGCCAGTATTCAAAAGCCTAGGGGTGACAGGTGCAAGCCGTCTCTTGTGAAGCAATGTGGCTTGTCGAGCATGTCCCAGGCTGACAGACACTGGATCCCCTTTGAATGACACCAGAAACTTAGCCAATTGTTGAAATTGATAATTATTTCTTTATACTGAGGTATCATTCTTGGTGAGGGCAGGATGTTACTCAGGGCCAGGGTTATACCAGCCTGGGCTGCATGATCAGAGAGCTCTTCCATGTCTCTTTTCATGTAGTACAGGGAGGTACATCTCAGGTCATTCACACCAACATGAACAATGACAGAGTCATATTTGTACTTATTCTGGAGTGACCTGAGCACTTGTGTTATGTGGTGAATTCTGGCTCCCAACAGGCAGCTATCAGTAACCTTCTGCTTGTCCAGCCTAGTGAGTGGGATGTCAGTGTGCCTGAGTATAGAGTCACCTATTACTAGTGTGTTAGGTATGTTATTTCGCCTTAAGGGCTGTAATTGTGTGGCACACTGATTTTGTGTTTTATGTGTTGTCTGGTTTGTGACGGGAAGTGCAGGTTGTTTGGGTGTCTGCCTTATTGGTCTCTGATGCTTTTGCAGGTTTTTATTTAGAGTCTCCGAGTATGATTTTGTGTATTTATGTGTATTTTGCCAGTGCTGTTTTAGAAGGTCTGTGTGCGGCTGGAGGTGTGGTGCAAGTGTTAACCTTCTCCTCTTGACTATCTGTTCCAGTCTTGGGTGGAGACAGCTTAGCTTCCAGTTTGGCTGTATAATTGCATCTCTCGCATATGTTAGTGTTTTGTGGTAGGAGGAGAGGGTTTCTGTGTACATGAGGCAGTTGTAACATTGCCTCATGATACCCAGATTCACCAGCTGGACTGGAGAGTGCACCTGAAGTTGTCCTTTGGTCATGCCTGAATAGTAGGGTGAGCTGCTTAGTTGCTTGGTTGGTGAGGGATGAATAAAGAGCCTTGCCCTGCTGGGCAATCCGTGTCAGGGTATATTAGTACTTGCTGTTAGGTCTGAGCAAGTGCTGGGCTGTAAGATGCTTTTTGAGTGCTTAGGTTGAGAGTTAGACTAGTTTCAAGGGAAAAGCTAAAGAGGAGACTTAGTGGAGCCAGGAATAATTTAACCATAGCTAACCGGCACTGCTTGGTGTGCATAACCGTGCAAATGTGGTTTTTATAGTAGGGAAATGAAAGAGATAGAAATTAGCCCGAAATGGCCAGTAAACTACTAACTTTTGGGCTGGAACCACTCCTCCAGGTACAGATAGGTTGCTCAAAGCTCCCCTCTCTCACAGGTGAACAGAGAATCTTCCTTCTATTCAAGTAAGGTATGGGAACTCAGAAACTAGTATCACAACCCTGAATTCAGCACTAGCCTGAAAACTGGACTATACTAGCTTAGAAAGTTGGGAAACAAGGAATTTTTTTTTTAAAAGATAAGGCAAAAACAGTAAAAAAATACACTTAAAACAGCTTTAAACGACTACAAACAATCAGAAAAGGCTATCACACTTTAGTGTGTAGCCTACAACAGTTAAACAAATTATTTAAACAAAAAACAACTTTTTAAAAGTGGAGGCAGTCAAATAAGTACAATATGTGAAAAAAACAAGCTTTTAAATCACAATAAACGCTGGAAAATCTGCGTTTAGGCGGAAAACAGTTAAGTACAGCAAAAAAATTGGTTTACCTGCTTTGATGGGATATACTAGCATACACAATTAAGACTGAAAGCACACGGGATGAAACTGAGTACGGATAAGACAGTAGTAATAGCAGTAAATGGAGGAAATCAGAAGAAGCTGAGAAGTGAGATGCAAGGGAAAGTAGTGGAACAGGTTTACAACTTCAAGTATCTTGGAGGGGTGGTTGAGGAGAAGGGAAGTCTGAATGAGGAGGTTAAACCTAGAATCAGATAGGCTGCAGATAACTGGCACAGAATGTCAGGTGTAGTCTATGGCAAAAGAAGGTGTACAAAACCATGGTACAACCAATAGTATTGTATGCTACAGAAACCTGGGCAGTAAAGGCATAGCAGTTGAAGAAGCTAGAAGCAATGGAGATGAAGAGACTGAGATGGGTTGTAGAATGCACACTGTGTGGCAGGAAAGAATTGAGGACATAAGTACAGAAGTCAAAGTGGCTACAAATTGCAGAAAAAGTAAAAGGGCAGATTATAGTGGTTCAGTCACATGTGCCCAAAAGCAGAACATGATCTGTTGAAGAAGATTTGGGACAGATGGGAAAAAGGTAATAGGAAACAAGGGCATCCAGCAAAGAGGTAGACTGATTATGTGAGAGAAGGCCTGTTACAGTCAGGCATGAGTGTCAAAGAAGGCAGGAGAGTGGCAATGAATATAGAGAGATGACATGACACCCCAACCCCATGTAGAAAAAAGGTAAAAGAGGATTGATGATACATATCACAAACAGAAGGGTATAAATCAAGGTGGAAACAAATTATGATGAGGCTGGGGAATTTTGAGTGGCGGGGAAGAGTAGGATTTTTGATAAAGATCCTTTGGGAGAATAGTGACAGCCATGTAAAATATCATATTCATAAACTGGTAGAAAGCATTTTGGGAATGGAGCTGCTACACATCTGGAAGACAAACAGCATGAGGATTACCTGATCTAGGGATCTAAAGTTAGTCAGTGATTCAAACAAAACATGCTGGAGAGACAGCTATGTGTTTTGGAGATTAAACCTTCTTTGGAACAGGCTCCCTATTCATATTAAACAGAGCATTTTCCAGGCCCTCTGCAAATTCAGTTTGGATCAATGGTTGGGGAATTGCAAATTCACAACTAGGGTAGTGCTTATGTCTCATATGGGCAGGGGAAATCTGTAAAATACTCAAGACACAGGCACCAACCTATGCCATCCTCTTGCCCCTAGGAACAATATAGTGGGGTGTAATTGGGTTATGTTGACTAGGCTTGTAAGGGCTGTTATGCTGCTAGCCTAGTAATCTGCTATGAACCACTGCAGTCCTCCATTCTCATGGTGCAAAGCCTATTTTGAGGCTGTAGTTAAAAAAGTGAATCAAGTTGTCCTGATAGCTCATGTTTCAAGCTATTTAATAGGCATCCTGGGATACTGTTAGAGCCCACAGAGACTGTATCTTTGGCCTTAGTGAGTGCCACCAGGACCTGCTCCCTGCTAATAGTTGGTAGGTGTTATGTGAGCAGATATTTCATGGGGGGAGGCAGGGGAGAGTGGGAGTGAAGTCTGAGCTGAAATTATCAGCCAGCAAATTCGTTATGTTGCTGTGAAGTTGGCACCGTTGTCTGGCACACTGGTGTGTAGTGCATTTGAGGTTTTGGACATAGCTGTAGAAGGCCTTGTGGCTGTCTTAAGCCTGTGAGGTTATCTTGACCTCATAATTTGCCTTGTTGGGCTTAATTAGTCCTCTTTAGTTTCTTCTAGAGTTTAGATTGTTCTTCCTGATTTTAGCTATGACTTTTTTCCTTTTGTTATATACCTTACTAAGGTTAGGATTCCACCAGAGTGGTTTATTTTTAGAGTTTGTTTTGGGATTAATTCTAGAGGGTACAGCAACCTTTATACATGCATTTACATGGTTGTACAGGGTTTCTGTGAGCAGTTCCACATAGGTTGTTGTTGAACTTGGGTTTGGGAGGGACACTGATTTTTGATAAACTATCACTTAGTAGGATGTAGTTTGCTTTGGAATGGTTCCTAACTGTTACAGGGTTTGCTGGGGCTACTAACTTGATTTTTATTTTGATTGAGACAACTTTGTGGTCCAACCTCATCAGTGAGGATGTGACACTGGGGGTGGTGGTGGTTCAGAGGTTTCCCATATTGGTGAGTGTTAAGTCCAGTATTTGTGTTTTTTTTTTAAACAAGAAACATTATTATTAAATTGTAACATATGACATAGGTAATCATACATTTATATAAATTAAAACAAACCATACTGACATAATTTTAGGTGCAAATATTATACATCACAAACCATACTGACATAATTTTAATTGCAGACATTATGCATCATTTGTAATCTATCCAGTCATTTTTAGTGAAACATTATATAGCTCATTCAAATAGTGACTTCTTGTAAACCTTGTTCCTCCTCTGCATATATTGTTCACACAATTCCCATTTGTTCCTGTATAATTTGCTTTTGCCCTTTTCTAAAGGTCTTAATTCCAGTTGCTTTATCTCTGTTACTATGTTCACTTCTAGTAGAGTTGGTATAAACTTTGATTTCCATTATCTCGTAACAGTTGTTTTGGCAACCACCATAATTAGACTCACCAAAGCTTTACTTTTGCCTGGGTAATTCAAAATTTTTATCATAGCTCAAAAAATTATTTTTTTAGGTACACCAGTTTGCTCACCCATCATCTCTGACAGTGAAGTCTGCAGGGAATCTTTAAAGTCTCTCAACTTACCACACTCCCAAAAAATATGTTCCCAATAACCTCTTTCTACCCAATCACACCTCCATCATTTGCTGTCTACATGAGGAACAATTTTTTGGAGTCTACTTGGTGTATAAAAATACCCATGTAAACATTTCCAAGCAAAGATCCTAAATCTTGTGGACTTTGTTACATATTTGGGAGACATACGTATACCCCCATTTTTTTTGTGAATTGTTTATCCATTCTATATTCCCAAACCTTTCTAACCTTCTCTGATTGATTATTATAGTTGTCATGCAATATTCTGTATGTTCTACTAATTACTCCTTTTTAGCAGCAACTTCTGTTCTAGATGCTACTAAAAACTCTACTAGTGATAGTCTTTTGCTAAGGATCTCCCTAGTTTTTCTCATTGCCTTCAGAGCATCAGAGTATAGGGAATCTCTGTCCTGCACTCCAAATAAATTATTGGCCTCTTCCCATTCCATTACTTTTCCCTCTCTAATTATTTGCTCCCATTACCTTGGGCCTTTTGCCAGTTTTCTCCAATAAATTCCAGCCCCCCTCTTGTCTATTGTCTGTATCCCTAATTGCAGTCATCCCTATCGGCAGAATCTCCTTTCTCCATACCCGCCTTGGCTTAGTTCTTAGAATACTTTCTGCTATTTTATGAGTATATTATTTTGCATGGCTATTGTTGTTCTGCCTAAGGACCAGTGTCTTCTTGTTACTTGAGCTTCTGTCTGTTTAATAATCATCCCTACCATTTTAAATTATAGGTTGGGTAGCTCTGAAATACCCCATGAAAATTGGGTAATCACAAACTGCTTTCAGTTGGAAGAATCAGCTAATCCCACTTGACTTTTGCCATCTGTCCCTCCCAGATAAAATCATTCAGCTCTTTATTAATTGATTTCCACAGCTCTCATGTGGTTGATAAAAATATGCCTGACCTGAGAATAAAACAAAAGGACTAAAAACATTTTAACTGCTTGCATCTTGCCACCTGTAGCCATATAAAACAGCTTTCAATTTCTTAGTTTTGTATTATCTTTTGTTTAGTCTCTTTTCACATATACTTAACTGCCACACCAGAATCCTTTTTAACCCATACTCCTAAGTACTTCATTTTATCATGTCCCCATAAATATGGATATTGCGGAACCAATTCATGTGTGGGTACATAATTTACAGCTATTTCCTTTGCTTTAGCTTCATTAATTTTGTATCTGGAAAATATTTGAAACTGCCTCAAAATGTTCTACAACACTGAAATTTCTTTTTCTGGTTCTATCAGGTATAGAATAATAGCATCTGCAAACAGAGCCAGCTTTTCTTGACTGTCATGCCAAATATATCCTTGAATTTCTGAGTCTCTTATTTTCTTTGCCAATGGCTGTGAATATAGTCCAAATAACAAAGGGAAAGAAGACACCCCTGCCTGGTTCCTCTGCTCAAACAGAAATTATGAGAGAGTAACCCACCCACTTTAGTTTTCATCTCCGATGCTTGATATATCCTCCTAGTCAACCATATAATTTTATCAGGGAATGTAAATGCTTCCATTCCCCTGCTCATAAACTCCCAGATTACTCTGTCAAATGCTTTCCCTGCATCAAGACCCACCGACAACAATGGCATTTTCTTACATTTGGCTTTCCTCTGGATCATCGATGTTCTGTTAATGTCAAAAGTTTGCCTCCCTTCCACAAAACCACATTGATCCATGTCTGTCTATTTTGGCACCACCTTTGCCATTCATTTAGCCATTATAGACATAACCAATTTATAATCATGGTTTAGGAGTGACATTGTCCTTTATGAAGCTAGATCTGCTGGGTCATTACCCTCTTTACTTATCACAGCTGCCACCACTTTCTTCCAGGAAGTTGGTGCTTCTTCTTCTCTTAAAATACTGCTAAACCAAACCTTCCAGAACTTTTTCAGTTTTTACCTCCTAGCTTCCAAACTTCCACAGGAATGCCATCTATTCCTGAAGACTTTCCTGTGGATTGGTTATACATTACCATTTTTATCTCATCTCCTCCTATCCTAACAGTTAGTAATTGAGCATCATCTGCCTCTAACCTTGGCATATTTAATTCGTCCATAAACATTTCCTTTTGTACCTTTTCTTGATCTCCATACTTTTCTGCTTTATACAGATTTTTATAAAATTTCCAAAATAGTTCTAGTCCCTATACAGGATCTCTTATCTTCCTTGTTATAATAAGGCTCCAACCCTTCCTACTTTCTGTTGCCCGAGTCATTGCACTAAAAGTTTTTGTGCTGTGGCTTTATTATCCAAAAACAGTTGCTTAACAGCATTCTTTCTAAAGTTTTGCATATTACCAAGGTAAGCCCTTATTTTCTGTTTAGTACTCTGCAAATGTTCTGTGAGAGTCACCCATTATGCAGATCTTTAACATTTGTCAGTCCCTCTAAATAATTCTTGTTGCTTCTTAACCATATATCTCTTTCTTTTATTTCCACCCTATTTTTAAACTCCACTTCAATTTTATCCCTCTCCCTAGCTATATTTTCACAAGACATTTCTGTCTTCTCTAACATCTCCTGAATAATTTCCACTACCCATTATTTAAATTCCTCTCTTTTCAACAGATAGGTGGGAAAGCACCAGTCTCTCATTTTATTTCATTACCCTGAGTTTTTATTTTAGTCATTATTGGCACATGATCTGAAATAGTTGTTGTATATGTATCAGCATGTTCAATTAAATGGACATGTTTCTGTGAAATATAAGTTCTGTCTAGCCTAGCCCAGTTTTTGTATCTTGTTGAATAATATGTAAATTCACTTCGGAATCCTACCACTGAATTCATATCTTCCATGCCACATATTGTCATAAATTTCTTCAGAAATCTACCCTCCTTTGTTTTATTTTCACTTCTGGGCCCCCCCAGACCCAACTTCCCAGGTGCAAATCAAATTCCAGTCCCTATCTATAAGTAACATTCTTTGCTGATAACTAATTATTTCTCCCAAAAGTTTCTAAAGCTCCATTATAGCAGTTTTAGATGGCATATAAATACATGACAGTTTAATCCCCTCTCTTTCCAGTAGCCCCTTAATACTACATATCTACAATTATTATCTTTTTAATCCTCTTCTATCACTATTGGAGCCTCTCTTGCAATTAATATAAGTACTCCTCTTTTCCTTTGTCTTGGGTGTTCCGCTACATAACCATCCTGGAAATCTTTCATTATCAAGTTCACATGTTCAGTTCATTCCAAATATGCCTCCTGTAGCACAACTATTTGCACTCCACATTTTTTAATATAGTATACAACTCTTTCTTTTTTTGTATATATCAGGGGGAGACCATTAACATTTAAAGATAATATTGAAAGGCTCATTATGTTGAAAAGTTATTATTTACAACTTTTATTTATAACAGTTTTTTGTTAGGTATCTAGTTCTAGCTTTTGTAGTACATGCACACACTAATGTTTTGCAGGTTGACCTTTTATACAGTTGTTTCTTGTTATATACATTTGAGTTTATGCCACATCTTACAAAACCTTTTGTTTTGTCGAAAGCCCTCAAAGAAAAAAATATACCAGTACACCCAACAAAAACTTTTTAACTTAATATTAACACACAACACCATGCACATCTTCAAATATTGAAGTTTTACCTTCCTAATAGGAACATTTGTCTCACACTGACAGCCACACTCACAAACTTGAGTTAACCTACAGGGAAGGTGATCCATGTTAAGACACATGGTACAGTCTGTGCTTCTAGTAAGTGCTGTCTGGTTTTGTCTTATCTTTATTGCTGTCCCATAAAGAAAACACTTGAAGGCATTCAGAAAACAGTATCTCCTAGCCATTGAAAGAAAGCCATTAAAAGAAAGAAGTATTCTGTTTTTTTTACTCTTGATCAGATTGTCTCAATAGAGACATGAGAGCCAGATACAGGCTTGCTTCTACAAGTATTTATGTATTTGCTAGAGGAGAGCTTTATTATAGTCGGTGTTCATTTTATTTATGTGCTTTCTCATAAGCATTAATCCAGTCATTCCCCTATGCAAGAATGAAAAAAACACATAATGTTTTTCTTGTATCATCTTCTTTTGAACAGACATTTTTTTACATTGCAGTGCCCACATTTCTTAAAAATGAACACGGAGAAAGAGAAAATAAGGAAAAAAAAAAAAATACAGGAGCACCTGTTTACTTTAGTATCCCCATTACACCTGAAAATAACTGATAAAACTTTACTTTATAGCATGCATATAGCTTGCACTATACAATATTACCAAGAATAAAAGTTTAATTACAGTTAACTCTTTCCTTCCTCTTCACTTGTCTTATGTGTTCCTTCAAATATTAATGACATGAAAAGGGCATATGCTTTAGAGTCACCAAGTTTAACAAAGTCAAAAAATGCAATATTTCCAGGTTTTCTTGTTCTATCATGTTTCACAAATATAATTAATGCTCCATAATCCCACATTTATTTGTCAATTTCTGAATTGTTGGTTTTATTCCTGTTTATCTCCAGCTCCCAAATCCAGTCTCTGCTGCCTTTCCAATGTATTTTCAGTTCTTCTAGTCAATTGTTGTGCTTTTTTTCTGTCTCTCAAGAATTTTCTGTTGAAACACTGGAAGAGGCTTCACTGGCATAGTCCCTCTTTGGTCTTTATTACCAGTAGAACAAGAAGCATAATCTGCTTCTGTTTCACAGCTCACATTTTGTTGGACAAACATTAGTATTTCCTCCTTAGCCTGTTCTGCATCAAAAGATGATTTTGTCCCTCCAGGAAAGAATATTATGAAGATAGCTGGCTACAGCAGTTTGCATCTCATGCCTGCTTCTTGACATTCTCTGACTAGTGGAATAAATTTGCTCCTCTTCTGCCTGGTGTACAGTGAGTAATCATTTTTCACAGAAACTCTAATGTTTCCCACTTTTACTACTTTGCTAAGTATACCAACTAGGACGTACTACAATTAAAAAACACAGGTACCTGCCAGATTTTATTGCTGGTACAAACCTCAAAATATGGACCTTCAGCTACATACCTACAAAAGTAGCAACTTAAACACTTAAAAGTGCCCTGAATGCCTGCCTGACATCTTGATATCTCTTCTCTAATAATTCTTTAAAATTGTATGCTCTCTTGTTGATAAAGGCGAAGGTCCTAAAATACACCGTAAATCACTATGAACCTCTAAAATTCTCCAATTATTTTTAATAATGTTCCTGATGTTACTATTGTCTACTGTAAAAAACAGTGGCATAGACAATGTCCAATCCCTAGTATCCAAAAGGTGTGAAGAACCACTAGCACCAACCGTCTCATCCAGAATACATTTTTTTATCACTCTAGAGGGGTACCACCGTCACCTAAACCTGTGGTGTAATTGCTCTACAAGTTGGTTTAAAAATGACGTATCAGTGGTTAACCTTTTTAACTGAACTAATTGACCTTTAATAATGTTATGTGTCATGTAAGAAGGGTACATGCTGGAATAATGTAACAGCATATTTCTAGCCACATTCTTAAAACTTATGACTGAACGCAATGTCAAAGTGTTCACATGTTTAAGCACTTCCAAATCCAAAAAAAAACAAATATTAAACTGATTCCAAACATAAGAAAACTGCAAAAACTCAGTGCTGTTATTAACAGTTTCCACAAAATGACTTAAATCAACTTTTCTTCCCTCTCAAACAAAAAAATATGTCATCAGTGAAATGAAAATAATGGTTAATCTTATCCCAGCCATGCACCTTTGGAAGAATGTACATCTCCCAGTACACCATTACCAAATTTGCATAATCGGGAGCCATCCTAGCCCCCATTGCCACAATTCTGGCTTGTAAAAAATACCCTCAAAAGTAAAAAAAATTATTATGGAGAATTTATTATATTCAATGAATCATAACCCTACACTCGCCTACCTCAAACTCATTGCTTTTAATCAACATGTGTCACACCCATTCCAAACCTACTTCATGTGGAATGCACGTATATAAAGATTTTACATCTACTGTCACCAGTAAATTATCAGGGCCTACAACTTGATCCCTTATTTTATTTAAAAAGTCAAAGGAATCCTTAATAAAAAATTGCTTTGTTGAACTATTTTGAGTAGAGCCCTATCCATAAATTTAGCCAATGGTTCCAACGTAGAGGCTGGTGTTGATGTTCTTCGTGTTTCACTGTTGCAGTCATAACTGTAGGGTGATCCTGCCAGCAGGCAGCCCGAGGTCAGCCAGAATTCCAAAGTCTGGGTCCGGCGTCGGCTGTACCAGCAAGTACCCTGACGTCAGAATGCAGAGGTATAAAGCTGACAGTCTTCTCCAGTCTTTCTTGCCGTGCGGTGGAAAGCAGCTCTTCGCCGTTTGGTTGGCATTCAGGACTTTGATTGTCGTCGGTCCCGAGTTTTTCTCTTCTCTTCTCAAGCTAAAGTACCCATTGGGAAACCTTTTCTTGCTCCTCGATGTCAGAAAAAGTTAATAATTGTATATCGTGTGGAAAACAAATACCTCATAAAGATTTCGGTTCTGTGCCAGGTTTAATTCTCGCACTATCAAGCGTGTAATGATTTGGGCCTTGAATTATTTATTAGGCGATTCAATTATAGAATGTTGTCGGATACTTTACCGACAACCCGAATTCAAAGAAAAATAAGGACAAGGATAGGCCTCCGAGGTCCAAACAAGATACTTTGCAGCGGAGCCAGCTTGGTCGGTCATCAGTGAGGTGCTTTTGCAGCCCCGCCACTTTGGAACCGATGGCCCATGGGGAGCCATCTAGGCCTAGTATTTTATCTGCTGCAGGACCTTCGGACGTCGCTCCTTCAGATGGGTCCGGAACCATGGTGCAGGTACCGGCTTCTGAGGGGGTTTTCAGGCCTTCTCATATCACTATTTCTACAAAGACAAAGGCAAAGTCAAAGACTCCTGTTAAACCAAGGGTTTCTTCTCAAGGTTCCTCGGATACAGCTCCCAAGTCCCAGAAGCAATTACTATGCTTTTTCTGAAGCTAACCTGAATCCTGATTCCTTGCCGCCTGCTCCTTCTAAGCCTGATAGATTTTACAAAGTCCCTGACTCCCATCAATTCTTATTTAAGAACCCTTCTGCTGATCCTGAAACTATTTCTCAGGGTTCTAGGGCTGCTAAGGCCGCTTCATCTAAAAATCCTATTTGGACAGGTGGGGTAAAAAGGTTTATACTTATGCTGCTCTTTCTATTAGAGCTTTAAATTGCCAGTTTCACATGTTCAAGTATCAGCAATTTCTTTTGTCTGTTTTTTCCTGCATGTGCAGAGGACAAGGAATTACAGGATGTATTGCATGCAACTGAACAAGTTAGCAAACATAGTTTACATTGTGGTTTTGATGCCTTGGAAGCTTCTTGCAGGGCCGCAGCCTCTGGTACTGTTATCAGGAGACATGCTTGGCTTCGTGAGCAGAATTTACCTGAGCAGGTTAAGGCTAAATTGTTAGATGCCCCTGTTCAGCATGATGTTTTATTTGGATCCAAGGCTGAGGAGGTTATTAAAAAGATGGAAGAAAAAGCAAAATCTATGCAGACAGGTCGGGCGCAGGCTCTTACAGGTCCAGTCAATGGACTGCTTCTTCACCTAGAAGGAGAAGACAGACCTCAATCACAAAAGAAGCAGACCAATGACTCTCCGTTGGGCTACAGGTCCTCCTTGCCTGGAAGCCCCTCTTTTTCTACCAAAATTGGACTCATATTACCCAGGACAAATGGGTTTTAGACGTGATTTTAAGGGGCTACAAATTCCACTTTCATACTCTGCCAAGGTCTTCGGGTTGGCCGGATCTGCCAAAACATCAATGGTCAGAGGCCTTAAATCAAGTGGAAGCTTTACTGGCCATGAGAGTCATAGAACCTGTTCCACTTCCAGAGATGGGAAAAGGTTTTTACTCAAGACTATTTCTGGTTGCAAGGAAACAAAACTCATGGAGACCTATTCTGGACCTCTCAGTATTCAATACCTTTCTGGAGATTCCAAAATTCAAGATGCTTACTCTGCAACAGCTTCTTCCCATGCTCTCCCAGGATGCTTGGATGGTGACATTGGACTTGAAGGAAGCCTACTTACACATTCCCATCAGACATGACTCAGATTCCAGGCAGGTTCGAGACACTTCCAATTCTCTGTACTGCCTTTTTTGGCTATCGCCCCAGAGTCTTTACCAAGTGTCTGGCTCCAGTAGTAGCTTATTGCAGACTCCAAGGATTCAAATTTACCCCTATCTGGATGACTGCCTTATTCAGGCGGACAGCAAGGATCTTTTACTTCAACATCTGCAGTTTGTTCAGCATCTTCTCCTACTACTGGGATTTTCAGTGAACACAAAAGTCACATTTGATCCCTCTCAACAAATGATCGCCTTCCTTACTCCAGAAAAGCAAGTACAGCTGGCATCAATTTTCAAGACCTTGGCTACTTTAACTCAGCTCACTGCACATCCTGTTGATCCCAAATGCAAGGCTTCATATGAGAAAACTTCAATGGTACCTAAAGAGTGTGTGGTCTCAGCATTACCACAGCCTGGAAATAATGATACCTCTGATTCCCTGCCTCCAAAAAGAGTTCCTGTGGTGGTCCAGGGCTTGTGCTTTAAACAAAGGGAATCCCTTTCGTCTACCTCATCCTGCTCAGATCATAACCACAGACACTTGCTCATTTCCTAAACAATTGCCAGCAGGGCTCTTGGGCAAAGAAGCATCTTCCCTGGCACATCAACTTGAAGGAAATGTTGGCAGTCCAAAATGCTCTTCTAGCCTTCCAGAATCTCTTGCAACCAGGACATCTTCTGATTCACACAGACAATACCACAGTCATGTGGTATATAAACAATCAGGGGCTCTCACGAAATCTTTTGGATCCTCACGATGGATGCTGGACCCCAACTTATTCAGCAGGATTGATAGATCTGTTTGCATCCCACCTCAATCATCAGCTGCCTCTCTTTTGCACCAGGTCCTTCCACAAAACAGCTTGGAAAGTGGATGCCCTGTCTTTCAGCTTGAGGAATCTTTCTTGATATGCCTTCCCTCCTCTTCTGCCTCAGGTGTTACTGAAAATAAAACAGGACAAACCCAAGATTATCATTTTGATAGCTCCAAATTGGCCTCGGCAGTTTTGGTATCCAACTTTAAGACACCTGTTCTTGGAACCTCCATGGATTCTGCCTCTGTTTCCTTCTCTTCTGTCCCAGCATCAGGGTCAGATGCTACACTCTCAAATCAAGACTCTGATTCCTTCTGCTTTTCCCAAACAAGTTTTGGATGTTCTCTTAGAAGCTAGGCGCCCTAGCACTAGAAAATCTTATGCTTCTAAATGGAAAAGATTTTGTATTTGGATGCGGGATCAAGGTTCTGATCCTCTTTTGCCTGACATTTCCTCCATTTTACTTTACCTCTCAGACCTTTTGCTTAAAGGCCTCTCCTTTTCTTCCATCAAAATCCATGCTTCTGCTATCTTGGCTCATTACAACGCTGATCCCCCCATCTTCTCTCACTAGCTGGTGAGACAATTCTTGAGAGGGGCTAAGAATTTAAGACCTCCCAGAACTCCTCCTGTTCCTGCTTGGGATCTTAATTATGTTTTGGAAAAACTTAATTTACCTCCCTTTGAGCCTGCTGCTGCTTCGGATATCAAGTTCTTATCCTGGAAGACAGCTATTTTATTAGCATTGACTTCTGCCAGAAGGGTGTCAGAGTTGCAAGCTCTCATGGCTGTGGAACCATACCTTATTTTCCACCAAGACAGAGTTGCCTTGAGGACCAATCCTACATTTATGCCTAAGGTGATTTCTAAAGTGGCTTTAAATCAGACTATTCACCTTCCTACTTTCTTTCCAAATCCTCAAAACAAAGGGGAAAGGATTTTGCATTCATTGGACGACACAGACAAACTACGATTTTACCTGGACAGAACTAAAGATTTCAGAAAATTTGATCAGTTGCTTATCTCTTATGCCTCCAGTTCTCTAGGCAAGGCTATTTCTAAACAAACTATTTCCAAATGGATTGCTCATGGGATAAGGTTTTGTTACTCTCACTTTGGGAAGCAGATTCCAGGTACTGTTAGGAGTCATTCTACTAGAGCAGCTGCCACGCTGCCCCTTTCTCTGCTAACCTCCTCCCTCATTCACAGCTTTGGGATTCCAAATGTAGATGTTCGAGTGTCTTCCTGTTGCAAGTCGTTGTTCCCCCCACCAATCCTCTTATTTTTGCTTGTTCTATCTTCCTCTTCTTTTGTGGTGTATTTGTGTTTTTGGACACCTTTTGGTTATTTTGGGGACTTCTGACATCTGGGGCAAGAAAGGCTGGAGAAGATGCGGCGCTGCTGTCAGCTTTATACCTCGTGCGTTCGTGTCAGTACTACTTTTGCTGGTACAGCCGGCCGGTCGGACTTTGGAATTCTGGCGACCTCGGCTGCGGCAGGAACAAACATCTACATTTATGGTAGGTGTACACAACTGTACTAAACAATTGGTCTGTAAGGGGGATTCCTTGCAACCTTGTGCACCTTAGGTATCCCAAACAGTCAACCGATCCTGGGTTTAGCAACATGAAAAAATGAAAACATTGAGTCTGAAATAGTCCCATCATACAAATTCTCATTCAGCCATAAATCATTATATCTGTTTGCTTTAAATACATCACTTTTACTGACATTCTTGTAAAAAAAAACATCATTTAACAAAGTGTGCATACTACCAATATAATCCTGTTTGTTAACCACAACCATAGCACCTCTTTATCTCCTTTCATCACCCTAATGGAAGAATCTATTTTAATTGACATAAAACATTGTGTATCCAATTCAGATAAATTATAAAATCTGTTAACACTTTTTAGCTAACAATTCCCTAATCTCCTTATCACGCAGTTCTTCAAAAGTCTCATATTCAGCCAAACTTTTCTTCATTTTGACCTCTTATTGTTGCAGTTGTATCACCTCATCTGAGTATCTGTTTAAAGCTTCTTCAGTTTTATCCAGTCATTTGTTATTTGAGTTGATATACTTTAAAAGCCTTTACCAGCTTGAGGTATACTGTTGTTCCTGGATTTGCCCTCATCAATGGCTTTGGTCACATTTTTAAAGAAATCCACCAGATTTAACAGGCATTATCTGCCCTTGATGAAGCCGCATTGGGTAGGATCCAGGGTTTGGAGGTCACCTATGCATTTATTTATGAGGTCCATAATAATATGTTCCATGTCCTTACAGATGAGACTGGTCAGGCTTATGGGTCTGTAATTCCCCGGGTCTGTTGCAAGGTCATTTTTGTGGAGGAGAATAGTTGTTGCTTTTCTCCATTACTCAGAACAAAGCCTGTGGTTAGGCTATGATTAAAAAGGGTACTAGTGGTGATGCTAATTCTTGTGTTAGCCTGTTTAGAAGACATCCTGGGATGTCGTCTGGTCCCATACAAGTTGTGTTTTTTGCCTTGGATGAGGCTTTGAGGACCTGCTCTTCAGATATGTAGGATGAGAGGGAGTTTGGTGGAAGGTTTGGTGTAAGTTAGGAGGGGATAAGGGAGCAAAAGTTTCACCAAACCTATCCAATAGTAGGTTTGCTATCTCTGTGAGGTCAGTGTGTGTGATAACATTGGTCACTAATTCTGCACATGCTTGGGTCCTGCTCTTTAGGTTATGTATGAAGCTGCAAAAGGCCTTATGGTTATCCTTTGCTGTACTTGCTAAGTTTCTCTCAAAGGAGCCCTTGGAGGATTTGACAAGTTGTCTTATTTACGTGTTGAGGCTGAGGATGGTGCTTTTCCATTGTTGGGGCCTTGCCTTTGTTTTCTTGGACAGCAACTTTTTGCATTTATTATAAAATTTGTTGGTGCTGGATGTCCACCATGGCAACTTGTTTTTACTTGGGGCTCTAGCTTTGATTCTTTCGGGCATGGCAGAGTTTATACACTTGCACAAGTGATTGTACAGGGTTTTCGTTTAAGCTTTGGAGTAGTTACCACTTGCAGCTTGGGGTGGGGCTTGGAGTGCATTTATACCTTCACCTAGGAGGGTATAGTTTGCCTTGGTGAAGATTTTAGTCACATTTCACTCTTTGTGAGTTCTAGTGTTAGTGCCAGTTTGAAGGTGTCTGATTTGTTGTCAGTTTTAACTAATGAGGGTCCCACAGTTGTGCTAGTGCATCTGTTTGATATGATGTGAGGACCAGATCCAGAATAAACTCAAACTCACAAAAGTAGTAGATAGTAGCACAAAACACAACCAGTAATCCACCAAAATGCAACTGGAGTCGCAGAGATGAAGATGAAAATGAATTTTTTTATGTGTGTAGTTATATATAGAATCATTACCAGATACAGAATGTTTGTTCTGTTTGTCAGGGTATGGAAAATTTGTTCCAGGGCATTTAAATGAACAAAGTCAAAGAACTTTTGATATAGCGAGTTAGGGCTAGTGTAGGTTTCCCAGTTGATGGTGGGATAATTGAAATCCCCCATAACCAGTGTGTTTGGTAGAATTTGGATTGTCTCCAGTTTTGTCAGGTAGGCTTCATGGGTATTGTGAACCATGGAGGGGGATCTGTAATGGGCTATGACTTGAATGGGGGTCTTACCTACTGTAACCTGGACGTGGAGTAACTCCAAGGAGTTGTCCAGTCTAACTAGATGGGAGGTAAATTTATATCTAATATAGATTAAGCCACCACCTCCTTTGGTTTTCATGTGTTCATTTTGTGTCTAAAGGTGTGGAAGTCATTGTAGCCTTGCAATGCTGGGGTACTCTCTGAGACCTTGGACCAGGTTTCTGATACTGCACAGGCATCTACATCTTCTAATGATAGAAGTGCTTCCAGGGAGTGGAGTTTTTGGTTTAAACTCCTAGCATTTAGCAGCATGACTCTTATTTTGTTCTGATTGGTTAATTTCACTTTGGTAATGTTTTTGAGACATTGTCTAAAAGCCTAGAGGTGGCAGATGCAAAGTGTCTCTGGCAAAGCAGAAAGGTTTGTTGACCATGGCAGGAACTGGATCACCTTTGAATGACACCAAAACTTGAGCCAATTATTGAAATCAGTCAATGTTATGTAGTCCTGTCTCACCGTAATTCTTGCTGGATGGGTTTGGAGCCAATTCTCAGCTCCGACTTGGCCGATACTAAAGCTCGAGAGCTTTTACTGGCTCAAGGCTATCCCCTATCCCATGGTGCCTCACAGCAATTCCCCAGATCTCGTTTGCTGAGAAAGTTTTGAGGTTGTCTCTTTACTGGCTCGTTGGCTAAGTAAAAAAAATTTTCGATCATTTTACATATTTTTGCCTATATTTCTTCAGGCTCATTTACAAGAACCCTGTATTTTCTGCCATGCTTTCAGCACTAGGGTTCTTAATGAAAGAAAAAGAAAACTGATAGACAGGGGCCTTATGACTAGTTCCTTCCAGAAACAGCTCTTACTTGGTCAGACAGCTCCGAAAACTCATAAAATAAAGTCTCCATCGGTTCCGGCTTCGGAACCATCAAAGAAGTCTAAAGCGACAGAGCCGAAGAGTTCTGACTCCGATTCCGCTTCTTCAGTCTCGGTGCCATCTATTTCTTCCGGTGCCAAGACAACCTTCTTTGTCAAGACACTCCCCTGTTTTGGATCTGATTTCACCAACCTTGAGATCTCCTATATTGAAAAGGAGGAGATTTCCTTCTATCTCCACCTGTTCCTCCAGGATGCTTTCTAATGAGGATGTGGAGCGGGTGGTGAAGAGGCTGCTCTGTCACCTGGCACTGGCTAAAAGTTTAGCTCCTCCAGACCCAAAGGCTTCAGAGCTGTCCCATCTTCAGGCTACTGCTCCTCCTCTGACTGCTTTGCTCTCAGAGTCTAATGCTTTGGGTCCTTTAGTGCTGGAACCTTTGGTTTAGAGAATTCTTCCTGCTTCCACGGAACCAATAACTCTATCCTCATCAGCTCAGTCTGGAGTTGAGGGGTCTGGGAGCAAACAATCTTGGGTCGACTCTGAGAGGGATAGTCACCCCGGTTTTTCTTTGGAACCGACACCCCCCTCTCGGTGCATCGGCTCGAGTGAGCTCGGCTCCCATGTCCGCTTTGGAACCTCTCCCCCCTGCTCGGAGTCAACCTTCTATTTCCTCGGAATGGAGGTCTTCTTCGGTGTGGGGTGGTAAGGCTTTTGAAGCAATAGAGAAAGCTTTGCCTATTGCCAAAGCCTCTTCTCCCCCACCTGCCCCTAAGCGTAGGGAACCAGAGACTCAAGAAGCCCCCATTGGACGTGTCTCCTCTTCCGAGACCTCCCCAGATTATCCCACTGGAGAGGTCCCTCGGAAGACACTTTGTAAGAGGAAGCACATTGACTCACCTGAGTCTGTCACTTCAGACACTGATTTGGATGAGTCAGAAGGGTCCACAAGATCCCCCCTCTGAGAATGTCTCCTTTGCAGACATCCTTGAAATCCTTAGACAGCGGGGTGATTGGAAGACCTCTAACCCTACTGAGGATGAATCAGTGTACCTTGAGGCTTTTGGTTCCTGATCTTCCACCTCTTGGGTGACACTGCCATATGACCAACTTTTAGGGGTCATATCCCAGAAAGCTTGGACCTCTCCAGACACAATGGAGCCTATCCAGAGGATGCCAGACAGATTTATGACCACCTGAGAAGACAAATCATTTCTATCTAAGGGAGTTCCTGTGGATGCTATGGTGGTAGCAGCGACCACAAAGAAGGAGTTGTCAGAGACATCCTCAAATATACATCCTCCTAATAAAGAGTCTAGGACGATGGATAGGTATGGAAAGCATACCTTTTTTTCAGCGGCATTTACCTTACAATCGCTAAATTACCTCTCCTATTTTACTAGACTTCAAAGGGATCTCATGAAGGAGTTGGGAGGTACCCTTCAGGGTTCAAAAGCTTCGGGATCCACTGACAAGGTATCTGCGTAGCTCTCTACCCTTACCTCCATTGCTAACTCCTCCACGAGGCTGATTTCCTATGCAGCTGATGGAGTGAGCAGGGCAGCCACAGCAGGGATCTCTCTCAGGAGACATTTCTGGATATGTCTTTGCAACTTTACGGAATTCTTTAAGTCTTCCTTTACCAACATCCCCTTTGATGGTTCAACTCTTTTTGGACCTCAGGTAAAAGAGACTTTGACAAGGTACGAGCAGGAAGGAAAAACCTTATCTGCTGTCGGAGTCTGTTTCTCCCTTTCTTCTAGACCCTATCCCAAGAGTCAAACATGAGGGAAAATGTGGTTCCGAAAATCCCAAAAAAGGTTTCCCTCAGGCACAAGGTCAACCCTCCCCTAGAGGCAGAGGGGGAGGATATAATGGAAGATGCCACACCCGTGGCAGAGGGGGTCTGCAACACCAGGGTGATAGAGATGCTTTCTCTGATCGTCCCTTTCATCGCCCCTGAGGGGTTGCCCGACTGTCCATCTCTGGAGGCAGTCGGGGGTTGTCTCTCACTGTACCCAAGTGCCTGGCTACAAATTTCCCAAGATCGATGGGTACAGAATATAATCTCCAGAGGTTACCTCATTCCCTTTGTTTCTGATCCCCCTGTAAATCAGTCTTTACCAGATGTGCCACCCATTCAATTAGACCGTGCAACATCAGAGGTCATCAAGTTGCTTCAAAAAAGAGTCATCCTAGAAGTCCCCACAGAGCAAATAGGATCCGGAACTTACTCATGATTCTTTTTAGCTCCAAAAAAGACCGGGGACTGGAGCTCAGTTCTAGATCTCAGCACCTAAACAAGTCTGCAAAAAAATCGATGTTCCGTATGATCACTCTGTAGTCAATTTTCCCTTTATCGGGAAAGACAATTGGATATGCTCCATAGATCTTCAGGACACATACTACCATATCAAAATGAACAGGCACTCCAGAAGACATCTACGCTTTCAGCTGGGAGCCAGCCATTTTCAATTTCGAACACTGCCCTTTGGCCTCACTACAGCCCCCAGAGTGTTCACCAAATGTATGGCAGTGGTAACGGCTCACCTGAGATGACATCAAGGATTCCAGGTATTTCTGTACCTAGACAACTGGTTCCTCACTGCTACCACCAAGCATCAACTAATTTGAGCCATGGAGGAGACTCTATCCTTGTGCACCAGATTAGGGATTACAATAAATCTATAAAAATCCTCCTTATCTCTATCGCAGTGCATTGTCTTCTTAGGCTCAGACATAGACTCATCCATCATGACAGCAAAACTGACACCAGAAAGGATAGAATTGTTGCACAACCAACTCAGATTCTTGCTGAAAAAAGACAAAGTGCAGGCCAGGATAGTTCTTCAAGTCCTAGGGACTATGGCTCCCACCATTCTCTTATTTCCCTTAGCCCATCTACACATGAGAGTACTTCAGTGGCTACTATTTTCCCAGTGGTCAATGCAGGATCTACCCTTGTCCCACCAAATACTCATGACAAACTCTTGCAAGAAGGATCTAACATGGTGGTTACATACAGATCAGCTTCATCTAGGTCATCCTCTTGCTCTCCCTCAACAAAATGCAGTCTTGATCACGGACGCTTCCCAGGTGGGGGGGGGCATTGTCTGGGAATGACAGGATCATGAGAACCACTTGCATATAACTGTTCTGGAGATGAGAGCAGTGCTACATGTGTTGCAAGTACTTCACAGTTCTCTTCCCACCGGGATAATTGTGATTCAGTCAGGCAACATGTCTGTAGTGTGGTACATAAACAAGCAAGGGGGAACCAAGTCTTACACACTTTGTTGAGAGGCACTAAGAGTACGGAAATGGGCGATGGACATTCAACGCTCTCTGGTAGCAATGCACATTCTGGGGAAGTCCAATGTGATAGCAGACAAACTGAGTCGAGCAATTCTGATGCCTCACGAGTGGTCCCTGAATACAGAAGTTGCAGAAAAGATTTTCCACAAATGGGGCCAATCTTGCTGTGATCTATTCGCCACGTACATGAACACCAGATGCAGCAACTGCTTTGCCCTCAATCCCCATCCGGGGATGTCACCCAGGGATGCTCTGGTCCACAATTGGCCTCCGGAACTTCTTTATGCTTTTCCACCCTTTCCTCTCATACCAAAAGTGATTCAGAAAGCAAAACTGTTGAAGAGTACCCTGATCATCATTGCTCCTGACTGGCCTCACCAAGTCTGGTTCCCCTTCCTGTGGCCCTATCTCTTGGAGGAAACATGGATTCTGAAACCATCTCCAGACCTTCTGATTCTTCAGTCAGGACAGTTCCATACTACCATCCAAACCCTGAAATTGACAGCATCGCTGCTCCAGTTCCAAGAATAGTCAGGTGTATTTCCCTTTCTCCTACAGTTAAACACATCCTCATTTCTTCACACAAACCTTTCACCAGGAAATTATATTCCAATTATATTTGGGCAGCTAACCAAGGCATAGATCCCTACTCAGCTCCCATAGAGTCTATCTTGTCCTTCCTTGCATCTATTTTTCAAGAAGGAATAGAGTTCAGTTAGCTGCTATCTCTAATTATCATTTTGGGAACACAGGAAATCGAATTATGTCCCACTCTTTATGCAAAACCTTTTTGAAAGGAGTCCTCCTTCTCAAACCTCCAATCAGTTAACCCCCGGAGCCCTGGGACTTGAACTTAGTTCTGACCTCATTGATTTCTCCACCTTTTGAACCGTCTTCTTCATCTGACTTGAAATTGTTGTCTTGGAATACATTGTTCTTAGTTGCTATAACATCTGCTAGGAGGGTTTCAGAATTGCAAGCCCTGACCATTCAACCTCCTTATATTATATTCCACAAGGATAGAGTCCCTAAGAACTAATCCTTCCTTTCTCCCTGAGGTATGCTCAGAACATAATCTAAACACAGCTATTGAATTACCAGTATTCTTCCCAAATTACAGTAACAAATCAGAATGCAGACTACACCAATTTGATGTCCACAGAATTCTCCAATTTTACCTGCACAGGACTAAAGATTTTCGGAAATTGGACCAATTGTTTGTTTCCTTCTCAGACAAAAACAAAGGCTTGCCCATCTCCAAGGTCACTTTGTCTAAATGGCTTTCAGACTGCATCTCATTTGCTTACAGAATTGCTGGAAAACAACTACCTGCTAAAATAAAAGGCCATTCAACTAGGGCAGTATCAGCTTCATATGCCTCTGTATCAAAACTCCCAGTTGATACCATTTGTGCAGCAGCTACTTGGGCAAGACCTCATACCTTTGTCACTCATTAAAAATTGGATTTGACCTCTCAGGACAGGTCATCCTTTGGGTCCACTGTGCTGAAAAGTCTCTTTGCTTGAGCCACCCGAGATAAAGGTGCTAGGGACACTGTCCCATCCAGCAAGAATTATGGCAATATAGGACTACACAACATAAAGAAGTTATGTACTTACCATAACATTCCATGTTTGTAGTCCATCTCGCCTACATTCTTGCGCCCCACCCTCCTTCCCCATTTATGTATCCTGGAGGAACTGGTGGACTATCCATTATGCTGTCTGACCTTGTTGTAGTTGTCTGTCCACATGGCATAAATATTATATCAAAGTACCTTTGTTTGTATGTACATAGTTATTGATAGTATAATTACTATCATGTATGAGGTTACTTTCTCGCAAACAAGATCTGGGGAATTGCCATGAGGCACCATGAGATAGGGGATAGCCTCAAGCCAGTAAAAGCTCTCGAGCTTTAGTATTAGCCGAGTCGGAGCCAAGAATCGGCTCTGAACCCATCCAGCAAGAATGTAGGTGAGATGGACTACAGACATTGAACGTTATGGTAAGTACATAACTTATTTTTTTTTTTGTTTATACTTTGGCATCATTCTAGGTGAGGGTAGTATGCTTCCCACGGCTAGGGTCATACCTGCCTGAGACACATACTCAGAGAGCTCAACCATGTCTGTCTTCATATAGTCCAGTGAGGTACATCTCAGGTCATTCACACCAACATGAACTATGACAGAGTCATAATAATACTTGTTGCTGAGAGACCTGAATGCATGTGTGATCTGGTGAATCCTGGCACTGGACAGGCAGCTGACTGACTTTCTCCTTGTTCAACCTGGTGAGTGGGGCATCCGTGTGTCTCACTATTGATTCTCCAGTTACAAGAAAATTATTTTTTCCGGTGTTGTGTCTTACTGGCTTGGTGGGTGAGACACTGGTGTTGCTTTGTGTCATGGGTGCTGAGGGGACTGTGTTATTTGTAGCAATCTTATGTTTTGAAGGTCTCGGGTTTTTCAGTAAGTTTTCTGAGAGAACCTCTGCGCATGTGGATTTACGTACTTGATGCATACTGTGTGTATGAGTAGTGGTACTATGAGCATATGTAGTGGTGGGTGAGTTGAAAACCTCCTCCGTGTTACTGTTTTGAGTGAGGGAGAGCATGGATTCTAGATTCCTGGTGTAAATACATCTCTTGTACTCTGTACAATTGCATTCTGCTTTGTCTTGCTCCCAGCATGGGACACCATATCATTAGATCTCATTCTGCACTGTGACAAGGTATAATTCCTTCCCCCATTGCATTTATGTCAGCCAGTACTTCATCTCACACCTTAGCTTATTCTGCCTGTCTTGGACCCCCTTTGTCCACATGTCTTAAGTACACCCAGGAGGATATAGTTTTCCTCAGTGATGAAGTTATCTCTCCTATGCCATGCTCCCTGATGCTGTAACATGGTGTCCCTAAAATGCCAGTTTTGGGAATTAGTGATTTAACCCATCCCTGAGTGAACTGAAGCAATCATGTACATTGTCTATCTCGCCTTCATTCTTGCTGTTTGGGATCAGAGCTGCCATCTTCAATAGCTCGACAGCTGTTTACTGGCTCGAGGCTACCCCTTATCCCATGATGCCTAGCGATAGCTACCCAGATCTCTTTTGCCACTTCAGCTGTGAGGTGTGTCGTTTTCTGGCTCAGGCTTGCATTTTCAAAATTTTTGTGTAGAAATATATACTTATACTTCTTAAAACTATTAGATAATTACCTTTTCTTAGTTTTATTTACTAGTGTTTGTTGTTGATACCTTTTAGTCCTTCTTAGTAGAACTCGTTTAAGTTAGAGAGTTCTCCCCTCTGCCACCACTCCCCAATGAAGCCATTTAACTTAGAGGCTCTACTTTCCTGTTTTTTGCTATCTTTAAAAAAAAAAAAAAAAAAAAAAAAAAAGCAGTTTGTTTTATATGTTTTTTACATAGTCTATTGTACTTTGACTAGAGTAGAAATTTGTTTCTATCTGTGTTTCTTTTCTGGTGGTTGCTATGTCTAAAGAGGCTAAAGTATCTGGATTTAAAAAGTGTGACTCGTGCTGTCAGAAAATGCCTCTGACAGACGGGCACACTAGCTGCGTTTATTGTTTGGGCGCTGTTCACTTGCAGGACTCTTGTTCTATCTGTCATATCTTTAGTCCAAGAGTCCTGCAGGAACGGAAGAACAAATTGATCCTTAGGGGTCTATTAAATCCTCAGGATTCACCGGCAAAGAGTTTATAGCCAGTGAAGTCCCCAAAATCCTCTAAATCGTCAGCTCCACCTTGAAGCTGACCCTGGTACAGGATTTACCGAGTATGTCGGTTCCGGCTGGCACCTACAAGACAACCCCTTCGTTGGCTCCATCAGATGTTTCGGAGCCATCTCGGAGCCATATAAGGCTGAGGTCCCCCTCATTAGAGTCAGTTCATTTGGCTCCTGGCTCTGCATTATTGCGAAGTGAACGTAGCCACCGTTCTTCACACTTCTCTCGATCCCCTAGGCTGTCTGATCATGATGTGGAAAGAGTAGTGAGTAGGTTGCTAAAATCACAGGCACTAGCTAAAATGTTGTCTAGCCCTCCTCAATAGGTATCGGCTCCATCCACCTCCCTTTCTGTTCCTCCTCCGACTCCATTGAGCTCAGAGCCAGAGTTCATTGGGGTGCGAGTAGTGGAACTGTCAGCTCCAATAACCATATCTCCTTCGGTTCCGACATCGGCTCCGATTACCTCAATGGTACCTTCCATTGAGGGATCTGGATGCCGGGGCTCCCTCATTCCTATTTCTTCAGAACCAGAGCTTTCTGTACCTCATGGCAGGGATGCCTTTAAGGTCATGCGGAGTGTGCTGTCCCCTGAGTCAGCTCCACTACCAGCCCCACTGGCTCCATTCCCCGTAATGCCTGTGAAACCTCTGCTCCTCCTCCAGATCCCAAGCATAGTAAACTGATGCTCCAGGACACCCCGTTGGGTGTTTCTTCTTCTTCTGAGACCACCCCTGATCATTCAGAGGAGCCCCCTCGGAAGAAGAAGTGTAAGAGGAAGCACATTGACTCCTCTGAGTCTGTCACTTCTGATACAGATTTAGATAAATCGGAAGGGTCCCCAAGATCCCCCTCTGTAGATGTTTCCTTCTTGGACATCCTGGAAATGCTTAGGCAGAGGGAGAACTGGAATCCCCTCGCCCCTACTGAGGATGAGCCTGTATTCCTGGATGCTTTCGGTTCCCAACCTTCCACTGCCTGGGTTTCTCCACCTTTTGACCCACTTATGTCCGTAGTGGCTCAAAAGGCTTGGTGAGCTCCAGACACAGTAGAACTAACTCCGAGGGGACCTGGTAAATTTATTACAGCTCCACAGGATAAGCAATTCCTTTCTAAAGGTGTGCCCGTTGATGCCATGGTGGTAGCAGCAGCCACCAAAAAAGAGTTAGCAGAGACCTCTTCATCTGTTCATCCCCCTAACAAGGAGTCTAGGACAATGGACAGGTACGGAAAGTGAATGTTTGCTTCAGCAACCTTCTCCATGAGGTCACTGAACTATCTATGTCATTTTACTCGACTTCAAAGGGATCTCCTTAAAGAGCTTGGAGATGCCCTTCAAGATCCTACAGCTGAGGGAGCACAAGCCATAGTAGCTTCCCAGCTAGTGATGCTTAATTCTATAGTTAACTCCTCCATGGGGCTCATTTCCTATGTAGCCGTTGGAGCCAGTAGAGTCACGGGCACAGGTGTAGCCATTAGGAGGCATGCGTGGATGCGGCTGTTTCACTTTGTGGAACCCTTTCATGCGTCCTTCACCAATACCCCCTTTGATGGCTCCTTTCTCTTTGGGCCACAGGTGAAAGACACTTTGACTAGGTGTGAGCAAGAAGGCAAGACTCTCTCTGCTGTGGGAGTCCATTTTTCCGCTCCCTCTAGACCTTATCCCAAGGGTCAGAAAAGTGGGAAGATATGGTTCTGTAAATCTTAGGGAGCCTTGCCTGACACACGTAGTGATTTTCCCTCCAGAGACAGAGGGGGAAACAATAATAATAGACGCCGCCCTCGTGGCAGAGGGGGTCCGCAGAACCAGGGCAACAGAGAATTTTTCTCTGATAAGCCTTTCCAGCATCCCTGAAGGGTTGCCTGGCTGCTCACCTCTGGAGGCAGTAGGGGGAAGACTTTCACTGTACCCAAAAGCCTGGAAAAATTTAACAAAAGACAGATGGGTACTGTCCATTATATCTGGAAGTTACAAAATTCCCTTCCATCAACCTCCCTTATAGTCAAAGAAAATCCTTCCAGATGTTCCACCCAATCTGAAGGAGCAACCAGTAACAGAAGTTTCAAAACTGCTAGAAAAAAGAGCCATCCAGGAAGTCTCCGCAGACGAGCACAGATTTGGAACTTACTCAAGGTTCTTTTTGATACCAAAAAAGACAGGGGACTGGAGAATGATTCTGGATCTCATAGGTTCATAGGTTCATACTAGGCTATCTGACCTAGGGCATTTATAAGCCTAGCCAGAGTGTATTTGGCTTTTGCCACCCATTTTAAATTAATTTTGCTTTGCCCTTTTTAGAGGTTAGTATACTGTGCCTCTGTTTAACAGTGACACAGAAGTGATACCCTGGGTAAACTTACGATCTCCCATCCACTCATCAAGATTCCTCTTGAAGAGAGTCAATGAGGGACTATGCCTAACCTGGACTGGGATTTTATTCCAGAGTGAACCTCCAGCATGTCCTATTTATTTCAGTGCTGAGGTTCAAGTCTCTCGAGCACGTAGCTTGATGGGATTTGGATTTTCTGAGGTGCAGCATGTCCATTAATTCCGGGTTGGACAAGGCTTTATACGTCAGGCACAGATCGCCTCAGCAGACTAAACAAGTTTGTAGAAAGAACAAAGTTTCGGATAGTCATGTTACAGTCCATTCTACTCTTTCTGGGTCAGGACAATTGGATGTGCTTGATAGATCTTCAGGACGCGTACTACCATATCAAGATGGACAGACGCTCCAGGAGATTTCTTCGCTTTCAGGTGGGGGCCAGTCATTACCAGTTCAGAGCTCTGCCCTTTGGTCTCACCACAGCCCCCAGGGTGTTCACCAAATGTATGGCAGTGGTCACGGCTCACCTGAGACATTAAGGATTCCAGGTGTTTCCATATCTAGATGACTGGCTCCTCACTGCTACCACCAGGCATCAACTCCTACAAGCGCAGGATTATACAATCACATCCTGCACCCAGCTAGGTATTACAATAAATTTTGAAAAATCTGCCTTGTTGCCCTGTCAGTCTATCACTTACATAGGAGCAGACTTAAACACAAGGGATATGTTCGCAAGGTTACCACTAGAAAGAGTGTCCACAATTCGTCAACAAGTGCAAATTCTAATGCAGAGCAAAAGGATCCAAGTCAGGTATGTCCTTCAAACTCTGGGCTCCATAGCAGCTGCCATTATTCTAATTCCACTAGCATGCTTCCACATGAGAATTCTTCAGTGGCTTCTTTTCACACAGTGGTCTTTCCAAGAGCTACCCATTTCTCACATGATCCTGATCATGGAGGCATGCAAAAGACACCTTTCTTGGTGGATGGTCTCCCCATTAGTTACTCAGGGTAGACCTTTCATACAACCTCCTCCGGTAGCCACAGTGATGACAGACACCTCCCTGATAGGATGGGGGGCATTATCTTGGCAGGACAGTCCAAGGCACTTGGCAACATCTGCACATAAATGTCCTAGAAATGAGAGCTGTGCTCCTAGAGTTGCAAGCTCTTCAAGACTCTCTTCCCTTCAGGACCATTGCAATTCAAATAGACAACATGTCAGTGGTGTGGTACATCAACAAGCAGGGCGGAACCAGATCCTACCCCCTATGTCGAGAAGCACTCAGACTTTGGCAGTGGGCGATTTCCCCCCAACATTTTCTGATTGCGACGCACATCCCTAGGAGATGCAACGTCATAGCGGACAGGCTCAGCAGAGCTATCCTCATGCCGCACGAGTGGTCTCTGAATCAGGAAGTTGCGGATCTTATTTTCCACAAATGGGGACAGTCTTGCTGCAATCTTTTTGCCACCCCCTTCAACAGCAAATGCAGCAACTACTTCTCCCTTCTTCTGCTTCCAGGTCACATACCCAGAGATGCTCTAGTCTACAACTGGCCTCAGGGACTTCTTTATGCTTTTCCTCCATTTCCCCTGATACCAAAACTCATACAGAAAGCAAAATCATTGGGTTGCAAAATGATCCTCATTGCCCCCTACTGGCCTTGACAGATATGGTTTCCGTTCCTGCACCATTATCTTCTCGATCAGCCCTGGACTCTGGACCCAATTCCAGATTTCCTGATTCATCAATTAGACGGGTTGCATCAATCCCTCCAAACTCTCCAGCTCACAGCTTGGTTGCTTCACTTCCAACCTTAGCGAAGCTTCCCAGCATTTCCCCAGCAGTCCGTGAAATTATCATCTCCTCTCATAAGTCTGCAACGAGAAAAACTTATTCTAGCAAATGGAAATGTTTTTCTTTTTGGGCGGAGTCTAGGAATGTGGATCCTTTCTCAGCCCCAGTCCATGAAATTCTGGAATTCCTGGCACAACTGTTTCACTCTGGGGCTGTTTCCACCACGATTAGGGTACACTTAGCGGCCATTTCTAATTTTCATGTTGGTTTATCAAATTCTAACATTATGTCTCATAAGCTCTGTAAAGCTTTTTTGAGGGGAACATCTCTTCTTAGACCTCCAGTGAGAGATCTCCCTCCCCACTGGGACCTTAATTTAGTCCTAACTTTTTTAATTCTGTCCCCTTTTGAACCAGCAGCTTCCTGCTCCATCAAGTTTCTATCTTGGAAGACACTCTTTCTGGTAGCTATCACTTCAGCTAGGCGTGTCTTAGAACTTCGGGCACTATGTGTTCATCCTCCCTACCTGGTGTTTCACAAGGACAGAGTTGCTCTGAGGGCTAATCCTTCATTTCTTCCTAGTCTGCTCAGAAAATAATTTAAACCAATCTATAGATCTCCCTGTGTTCTTCCCAAATCATAACAACAAGGCAGAGTACAAACTTCACCAAACTGGACGTTCATAGACAGTTGCATTTTTGCCTGCAGATAACTAAAGAAATAAGGAAGTCAGACCAATTATTCCTTTCTTATGCCTTAAACAAACAAGGTATCCCAGTTTCCAAGGTGACCTTATCCAGATGGTTGTCCCACACTATTACTTTTATTTATAAGTTAAGGAACAAAGACTTACCAATTAAACCGAAAGGTCATTCTACTAGGGTGTTAGCCACCTCCGTAGCCTTTCAGTCTAGGTTGCCCATGGATTCCATCTGTGCAGCTGCCACATGAGCATACCCTCATACCTTTATTTCTCATTACAAGGTGGATATGGTCTCCCGGAGCAGAGCTGACTTTGGTTCCACTGTTCTGAAGAGTCTGTTCCACTGAGCCACCCAGGTTGTTAGGTGCTAGGGATGCTGTCCCAAACAGCAAGAATGAAGGCGAGATAGACAACTTAACATTAAGAAGTTATGTACCTACCATAACGTTTCATGTTAGTTGTCTTCATCTCGCCTTCTTTCTTGCATCCCCCCCTCCATCCCCCATCCTAGTGGATTTAGAGGAGTCCCTTTTTTCACTGGCTGAGTATTCTTTTATTGTTATTCTTCTGGCCAGGTCTTCCTAACCTATTCTAGATATTAGAATGCATGGAGCAACCAGTTTTTTTTTTTTTTTTGCTAAATAATTTTTATTTTTTTTGTTTGTAGACAAATTATGATACAGTAAATTTTAAATTACAATTCAAAATAAAAGAAAATAGTTAATAACTATAACAATATGTACAATATTTACAGGTGGTCCAATGAAAAGGATTAACCAATAAGGTTATAAAGAGGAATAATCTCATAGAACTAGTATAACCTTTACTGGCATATATTCACATAAGTTCATCTTAGTTTATGACATTTCAATTTCATGTAGAAGAAATTCTGTCCTTTTGTAATGTGTCTATAAGTATTAAGATTTAATTCCAAGGATTGTCTGTCCAACGTCTGGGAAAAATTCTTTCTTCTTTGACTTTTATTTCTTTCTGTGCAGATTCCTTTAATAGAGATATGAAGTCTTCATAACTTGGAGGAACAGTGGATTTCCATTTTCTTGTTATACATTTTCTGGCTACAGCCAGAATAGACCATAAAAGATATTGATCACTTTTACTCATAGTTACTGAGTCATCTACATTCAAAAAAATTAAAGATTTTGTTAGAACAAATTTATCATTATAAATGGCTTGAAGAAATCTATTAATATCTTCCCAGAATTTTTTAATGCAATCATAAAATATATGTATCCAATCTGCCTTACAGTTTACAGTGCATCTCCAGCATGTGTGCTTTTGGGTAGGGTCAAATTTGGCTATTTTATATGGTGTATAAAAGGATCTATGTAAAAATTTCCATGTGAAGATTTTCCATATCTGGAAGTTTGATGTTAGCTTAACTGACAACAAAAGGTCATTTATATCTTCAGATGACAGATTTATTGTCAAGTCCTTTGTTAAAATGTTCACAACATTTTGACCTATTTTGGTTTTATAGACTATTAAAATTTTGTATAATTTAGATATAGAAATTAGCTTATTATGATTTCCATAAATCAATTCTTGCATATATTTTATGAACTTAGGTATAGTATTAAAGCTTGAACCATTAATAATTCTACATAAATCACTTGCATATTGTAGTATTTTTTGAAGTTCTGTTCTGTCTATTTCAGATATACTAAACTCATTTATTACTTGTTGGGTGGTTAAAGTACTGTGATTATTTAAGCATTGAAACCAGTAAATAAAGTTTTTGAATTCCCAATTAATGAGTATTTTTTCTTGGATTTTTTCTTTAAAATTCTTTGATGTTTTAAATGGTATTAAGAGATCGAACCATAATTTTATATCTGGATTTGTAATTATAAATTTTCTAAATAGATTATAAATATTATTCAGATATGATAAATTAGTGGGCTTTGTTGTTTTATTTTGTAAGCTATGACATAGAACATACCAAAATATGTTGTTATAATTCTCCAAATCCATATTTTTTAATATTTTGTTTTCATTTAAGAAGAAAGTTAAATGTAAAATTTTCCATGTGGATGAATAATTTGGATTTACCCAATTTAGTATAAGTTTAATGATGGAAGCTTTAATATACGTTTCTATGTCTGGAAATTTAATTCCTCCCAAGTCCCAGGGTCTAATATGATGTGAGAATGCAATTCTATTCTTTTTTGGATACCAAAGAAAATCCATTAAAAGTTTCTGTATTGTCTTTATAACTTTTTTATCTGGTAAAATAGGGATTGCTAATGCTATATAGTTTATTTGTGGTAGTAATATCATTTTTATTAACTGTAACCTATCTTCCAAGTTTAACATTAATTTATTCCAGCTATTAACTTGTTTTTGAATTAAATTTTGGATTTTATTATAATTTAAGGTCATGGTAGTATCTATGTTCTCAGATATAAGAATTCCTAGATATTCTAGTGAAGAAACCTTTTCTCCAATTATTTGATATTTATTCAGATGCAAGTCATCTATTTTATTTAGAAGTATATGTTTTGATTTGGAGTTATTGAAACAAAGACCTGAAATGGAAAAAATCTTCTACTTGTTTCTCTAATTCTTGCATGGACTCTTCATTCGGTCTTAAAGTCAGCAATATATCGTCAGCAAATAACATGATTTTAGAATTAAATTTATTGTAAAAGTTAATTCCTTCTATTTTTAGATCACTTGTATTGCAGGCATAAATAATTCTATCGCCAGGGCAAACAGGATGGGAGACATAGGGCAACCTTGCTTAGAGCCTTTAGTTATTTTGAAAGCTTCCGAGGTAAATGGGCCTAATTTTACATAAGCCAGGTTGTCTTTATATATATTCTTTATTAAATTTATAAAGTTTAATGGGAATTCAAAAAGTTCCAAAATTTTAAATAGATACTTCCAGTTTACCGAATCAAATGCTTTCTCTATATCTAATGTGATTATAAGAGCTTCTGAATTGTCTCTGTTCAAAGCTTCTATAATGGTTAAAATTCTCTGAATATTGTCATATGTGTGTTTTCCAAATATAAAGCCTGTTTGGTCTTCATTTATGACTTTAGTCAGGGATTTCTTAATTCTATTTACTAAGATAGACATAAAAATTTTATAATCATTATTAAGCAGGAAGATAGGTCTATATGAACTACATTGAGATGGATCGCTTTTATCTTTTTTTTATAGGGGTAACTAGTGAATATTTCCAGGATGGTGGAGTAATCATTTAAGTTTGAATATCATTTAGCATGTTATGAAGTAGAGAAATTGCTGAATTTGGAAACATTTTATATAATTCCATTATTATTCCATCCATTCCTGGTGATTTGTTGTTTTTACTTACTTTAATTATATCTTTTATTTCTTTTATGGAGATATGCTTGTCCATTTCTACTTTTAATTGATCAGGTAGTTTTTTTATTAAGGAACTATTAAATTTCTGATCTGAAAATAAAATATTATTATCATTATTTCCATAATGCTTAGCATAATAGAACTTAAAAGCTTCAAGATATCATTCGCATCAGATACCTTTTTTTTCCCTTTGCCTTCATGTATTATATTTATGATGTTATTTTCTAAGTTCTGCTTTTTAATTCTCATTGCTAGATTATGTAAGTATTTTGGAGAAGTTGACATTGAAGCACATTTTAGTTTTTCCAAAGCTAGATTTGTTTTATGAGTGAGGAATTCATTGTATTTTTTATTTAAATCTATAATTTCTTTTTTTTTCCTGAGAATCTATTACATCATAAGAACTTGTATTTATTTCTGTTATTCGTTTTTGTATGTTCTGCAATTCAGATTCCCATTCCTTTGTTTTATTTGTAAACCATCCTATAATCTTGCCATACAAAAAAGCCTTGAGTGTATCCCAAGTTATTATATTATTTGTATCGTTAATATGATTTGTTTCTAAGAAATATTTGATTTCTGAATCTAGCCAAGGTTTAAACTCTTTTAATTTAAGGATGTAAGCTGGTATTCTAGTTATAGTGTTTAATCTTTTGAAATCAATTTGTAGTTTAAGAATTAAGGCATTATGGTCTGAAAGGGGACATGGGATAATAGAAAATTTTGTTATCCTACTGTTTAAATCAGAGGAGACCAATATTTTATCTATTCTTGTTTTAGTATTAAAGCAATAATCGCTATGTGTGTAACTTAATGAGTTAGACTCTTTAAAATTAAATGTATCTATTAGATTTAAGCTTTCTAACCATCTCTTGAAATATTTACTTACGGGTGTGAGATGTAACTTTCTTTTATTAGTTGTTTCAGAGTTATCTAAAATACAATTGAAATCTCCCCCCATTATTATCATACCTTTATTTACTTTGTTAATTAATTCTATGTGTTTTTTAACCATAGACAATCCTATTCCAGGAATCCAGTAAATATTTATTAAAGTCCAAATTCTATTTTGATATTTTATTATTACAATTGATATTAACCCTTCTTTATCTTCGTGTTTGTAAATGATCTGAGGAGTAACTACACTTTTTTTCCATAAAATTATAACTCCTCTTGTTTTTTTTTTGTAAAGGGAGTGAGAAAGAATTAGATAGTCACTAGGTTTCCATGTGAAATTATCAGCTCTTTTAAAATGAGATTCTTGTATAAATATGATTTGTGCTTTTTGTAATTTCAAATATCTTAGATAATTCGACCTTTTTATAGAATTATTTAAACCATTAATATTTATAGATAATAAAGTTGTGTCTGTCATTTTTTTAAGTACTTATTTGTACTTTTGGATTGTTTGTTCTTGAAATTTTGTTTTACCTTGGAAGTTAATGTGTTTTGAGTATTAGATTTATCCTCTCTTTTAAAAGTTATTTTGAAATGAATATATTTATTTCTATTTATGCTTAAAAAAGTTTCAAATTGGACCACTGAAAAAAGAAAAAGCTGAAAAACATTGAATTAACATAAATTGAATAAACAATTAATGATTTTACCATTCTAAATCCCAAACATGAAGTGTCTAGCACCTCAAATCTGTTTGGACTTAAAAGTTCAAACAGATTTACCCTCAATAATAATAGTTGCATTAATGAGGAAATGTTGCTTTAAATTGAGCTCCTCAAAAAAATGAAAACTAAAACCAGACAAGATACACTTATTATGTAAATAACATATATACCTAGTCTGTGAAGTTTTGTTCATTACTAATTAGATTCTAAAATGAGATATTATTTCAAATTGCAAACAATTTTAAATAAGACATTTGTTAATTACTTTAACAATATATTAGATGTTAAGTTTTCATTAATATTATAAAATTTTTGCAAATTACCAATTGTAAATAATATATTAGCAAATGTCAGATCATTAATTGTCATCAGTGATATTTAACATTGTTATTAATAATAAAAAGAAGTAGAGTGAGTATGATAGATAGATACTGTTTAAAATAAAAGAGATTTTTTTTTTACATATTTTTAGATCTATATGAGGTATTACATCAGCATAGTGAAGTTAATTGACATATAGCTAACCACTTTATCAAAACCAATTAAAGTCTTTACAGACAATAATATTCATTTATAAGATTTAATATAATAACAGTTAGAATTAAAGCAATATTTATAGTGCTTTACATTAAAGCATTTTCTCATTCTTCAGTCAATGTCAGTTTTATAACTCTGATAGTTCCACAATCTAAAATTAATAAAATGTGTAAAAAATTTCACTCCTAAATTACTTATATGTGATCTTTTGCAGTTCTGTTATTAGTAAGTTATTATTCATAAGATTTTCTCTATTAAGTTCAATTTAAAGATCACACATATCAGAATATTGACTTCTGCTTATCTCAAATGTAGTGAACGTCTGGTAACTAGTAAAGGGTCTCAACTTATATGTTAAAACTATAAAACAGAAAGGAGAAAGGTCAAAATTAGAATTATACTTGCAAAGGAAATCTACCTTGATAATGGTGCAATAGCACTCTTGTCCCATAACTAATCATTTATAATAAATATTTTACGTATAGTACTTCTTTTATACAATAACAAGTATGATAAAGCAATCTTTAGATAAATGAAAGTATAATTCCCAGTAGGCTGACACTCAGGATCTTCACCTTCCCTTTTCCTTCTCTCTTCTTCCATTTCTATACAACTTAACAACTATAAGAAACTCATCTAACCCAGTGTCGGTTAGATGTGTTCACAGAGCGCATGTATTATACTTTTACCAGACACTCACCCATTAAGATACAACAGTATTTAAATGATTCACTATCTTTCTTGTTATAATAGCATTGTCTTCAAAGCAGATCTAACGCTATACTCGTATGAGATATTAACTGAGATTGATAATAAACCATACATTTTTAATAAAGTACGAAAGAATATATGAAGTGTGAGAATAATTAAAGCAAATGCTTCCTTTACTGTAATCAAAACAGCGGTGTTTAGGAAAGAACTCTGCGATAGTGCGTGTTTACACGCCATCTTGTGATCAGTAACTTAAATTGCATCTAAACATGCTAGAATATATCGCATGCTTATGAATGTGGACGGTGAACAACTTTTCAGACAAAAAAACTGAAAAAGCCGAGCAGAAGACTTATGAATACTGTCCACCTTCAGATAATACTTTAATGTTCTAGATGCTTCCCAAAATGGTCACGAGTGGTTCCATTTTATAATATTTTCATTAATATACTTTACATTAATTCAAATTAACAAATTGTAAATGTGTACCTCTAAGCTACATAAAAGCATTTACCAAGAACAACAATATTTATTCAGGCAATGATAGCGCACTATTCTGGTAACTAAATACTTGTATAGGGAAGAAACAGCAGTGTTAGAGAGGAAAACTCTGCAATAGTGTGTATTTACACACCATCTTCTGGCCAGTAACTTAAATTACATCTATGTACTGTTAAATATATCGTGTGCTATGTATGAAGCGGTGATCAACTTTTTAGATAAGGAAACTAAAAATAACTGAGCAGAAGGCTCGTGGATGTTTTTTACTTTCAAATAATACAGTAATATACTGAATACATCTAAAATGTTCATGAGTGATTCTATTGTATAACATTTTTATCACAGTACTCAACATCAAATTAAATCAATGAATTTTGAATGTACACTTTTAAATAAATTATTATTTTTCACTATTCTAGTAACCAAACACTTGTATAGAAAAGATACAGCAGTGTTAAAAAGGAAAACTCTGCAATAGTGTGTATTTATACGCTGTCTTCTGGCCAGTAACTTAAATTACATCTATGTACAGTTAAATATGTCATGTGCTATGTATGAAGCGGTGAACAACTTTTTAGATAAGGAAACTAAAAATAACTGAGCAGAAGGCTCGTGGATGTTTTTTTTACTTTCAAATAATACAGTAATATGCTGAATACATCTAAAATGTTCATGAGTGATTCTATTGTATAACATTTTTATCACAATACTCTACATCAAAATAAATCAATGTATTTTGAATGTGTACTTTAAAATAACATAAATGTGATTACTAAAAATGATAATATTTATTCAGGCATTGAAAGTGCCTTAATTTATCAACTGAGTAGTTGTATAGAGAAAACCATTTAAAAGGGCAGTTTATATTAAAAGCTTAGTGACAAAATAATAAGAATGTCTAGTATGCTTCATTGGTTATTTTTTTCAAGCATTTAGAGAATAAGTATATAGAGAATAAGTATTTAGAGAATAAGTAAATAGAGAATAAGTATTTAGAGAATAAGTAAGAGAATAAATATTTAAAGAATAAGTAAGAGAATAAGTATTTAGAGAATAAGTAAGAGAATAAATATTTAAAGAATAAGTAAGAGAATAAATATTTAGAGAATAAGTATTTAGAGAATAAGTAAGAGAATAAGTATTTAGAGAATAAGTAAGAGAATAAATATTTAAAGAATAAGTAAGAGAATAAGTATTTAGAGAATAAGTAAGAGAATAAATATTTAAAGAATAAGTAAGAGAATAAATATTTAGAGAATAAGTAAGAGAATAAATATTTAGAGAATAAGTAAGAGAATAAGTATTTAGAGAATAAGTATTTAGAGAATAAGTAAGATAATAAGTATTTAGAGAATAAGTAAGAGAATAAGTATATACTTCAGGGCTTTAATAAGTTATTAATTAGCACTAACATTTAAGTATTACATTAAACTAAACAATTAAGTAAGAAAAGAAAAAAGAAAAAAAGAACTGCTTTATACTAGTGTATTAAAGAGTTTAGTTTTAATATATTATAATCATACCTTAGTTGACACTTTGAGAGAAATAGTATCATCAGAGTTCTTTTTGTCAGTCTTTTGTTTCTTTTTTTCTCTTGCCTCCGACCAGATATTTTTTCCTGGAGCCCTTTTTAAAGAAGATGAATTTAACCAGTCCATTTCTTCAGGTAGTGGAATTATGTTATTATTCTTTATGAAAGATGTGGCTTCCTCTATGCTGTTGAATGTTCTCATGTCATTGTTATATTGGATTCTTATTTTGGCTGGATAAGAGAGCTGTGCTTTGATTTTATGTTGTTTTAAAAGTTTTACAAATGGTCATGTTTTCTTCCTTATATCCAGAACTCTTGTTGAATAGTCATTATCAAATCTTAATAATGACTGTTTATACATAACAGGACTTTTCCTCCATGCAGATCTCAGTATAAGCTCTTTATCCATAAAAGAAAGAAATTTTACTACTATGGATCTTGGAGCTGATTTAGAAGAAATAGAAAGTGGCTTACCGATAGCTTTGTGTGCCCCTCTCTATCCCATAAGATAAGCCTTCTTTTAGTCCAAGAACTTCAGGAAACCAAGAGTTCAAGAATGAGATAATGTCGTCACCTTCAGATTTCTCTGGAAGACCAAAAATCCTTATGTTTGTCCTTCTTTCTCTATTCTCTATATCATCAACTTTATTTATTAACCAAGTGTTCTGTTGTAGCAGAAATTGAGTATGTAGTTCACTTTCTTTTAACCTCCCATCAACATCACTTAAGGAAGTCTCAATGTCTGATATTTTTATTTATTGCTGTTGTAAGATTTCTTTAAAAACTTCTGTTTGTTTTTGGCAGTTATCTTTAAGACTTTCTAGATTTTCAGTAAATCTGTCCATTTTTAGTGATAAGTCCAGCAAAGTAGCAGATATCTGTTGCATCTCTTTTTTATAATAGAGTCTGAGTGTGAATTCTTGGAGTTACTCATCTTCAAACAGTTTGGAATGTTCTCTGTAGTATTTGACAGGAAAATTTCAGAATTCTTTCTTCAAAATTGGTAGTTTTGTTATAAATTACTTCATCTTCGATATTTACCCCAAATTTTTTAAATATATTTAGTTTTTCCTGTATTTTCTAGTATGAGTATGAAGAGCTCAAAATCAAGCTGCTCTCAGCCATTAGGCTCCGCCCCCGAGCAACCAGTTTTTTGATAGCTGGTTTCTCTCTTATTATGTCTGGTTTAGCTATTTCAAATGAGATCTGGGTGGCTATTGCTAGGCATCATGGGATAAGGGGTAGCCTCGAGCCAGTAAACAGCTCTTGAGCTATTGAAGATGGCCGAGTCGGAGCTGAGGTGAAGGCAACTAATATGGGATGTTATGGTAGATACATAACTTCTTATTCTACAGCCCATTTAAGCAATACTAACACTAAGCATGAGAGGAAAGCATGGTGTAGATGATATTTGTCACATTTCCCCATTTCCATTGTATGTAAATTGTTTTTTCTTATTTTTTGTAATATTTTTTGGTGTAACAGAAACTTCAAAAAGTGTGTGACTGCAAAGGTGTGTGGTGGGGCTGGGGAAAATTTGTCCTAATTTATTATCAATGGTTCCCTTCATGAAATATTATAGTTTATAGTTTCATTTCTTAGTGCAACAAATGAAACAGTAACCTTTAACCACTAATGTTACTATACTTCCGAGTTAAACAGTTTCAAAAACAGAATTTCATCTTATCAGGTCTTAAGAAGGTTTTCTTGAAGAGTTTTCAGTAAACAGCAATATTATGAGCCTAGTCCTTCTATTGTGTAACTATTTTAAATAGTTGGTTTTAATTTGGGTTGTCTGTCAAGAATTGTAGTAAACAGCAACACGCAAAATGGTGACACTCAGAAAGTTTCAAGTTTTATTCAAGTTACACAGCTTTTATGCAAATGAGGCTTGAGGAGACATAACTGTACACATTGCATTAGTACACGTGTGCATTAGTGCATATGTGCATTAGTACATATGTGCATACCTCTTAACTGTACAGTTTTTGCAGAATGTCCAGATTTTTGCCTCATATTTTTGGTGCATCTTTCATAAAATTGTGATTTTCTGGCAAATTAGTGGCAACTCATTAAAGATTGAAGTCAGAAAATAAAGACAGATATTTGAGTTTCAGACTTCATATCCTTCAGAAAATTCATGTTATTCTATCAACTTTCTAAATTTGTAAGAGCAATATTTAAAAATTGTCCCTATTTTTCTGCCTTTGTCTCACTTTTACTTATGGCTTTCTCCAGATTTCTTTCTCTAAGAGGTTGAGAGGTATCCATATGTGCATTAGTATACACGTGCAAGTGCAGCAAACATTGTGCATAAGTTTTTGGCAAAGTGAATGAGGAGCAACAAGCTTGTGCATGCTTATTTGCGCTACTTATGTATGACCTTTCAGGTGTTAAATAGGTACAAGCACAGGCTGTTAGCTGTTTGAAATAGTGATGTCATATTGCAGTGGGTGTGGTTCACACCCTAGGAGTCTCACATACCTTAGTGCCATTCTGTCTTGAACCTGGATGAAGATTTTACTTTTTCTGTGTAATCTTGGAGCAGGACCCCAAGCTGATTTCTCATGGAAACTAAAATCTTCCTGTACCTCTACACAATGTCATACTTAACAGGAATGGAGAATGTGACTTTGGGTCCATTTAATAAAACAGTTATGTGGACTGATCTTGAGCTTGAGTTGAGTGGTTTGACTGGGCTTCCCAGATCTGGGTGAGTAATGCAGGTGACCTCCAGAGGAAGCTCTTGGACTGGCTTGCCCAGTAAGTGGCAGAAGTTGAGAAGAGCAGGCGAGTTGTATGCCAAGCATGATAACTTCATTACTAAGGGAATCTTGATATATATATAAATCTCTGAGGTGTACACAGACACTTGGTAGTCATGGCATTTTTACTTTTTTCTCTGTGCAAATTTATTTAACAGTAATTTTTTTCTGCAATGCTTACATACACTTACAATGCATTGTGTATCATTGTTATAGCTGTTGCGTGCTGCGGCAGTGGTATTTTTTGTTTTGCACATTTCTTCAAGTAAGCAATCAGAAATTTGTGTAACTAAAGCTAGATGTTTGTACAGCATTATGAGCATCCCAATAATTTCATACAAGAATCCATGTCTTGATAAAAATTGGGTATTTGTCAACACTTCACAGTTTCTGCAATAGATACTAACACGATCACCCTGTGCTTTCAGGGTGAGAGTTGAGCACTGTTGAACTGCTTATTGGTCAATATTATTGCTGCTATGCTATGCCTTTGGCTGAAATAAATGGGCAATTTTACCAATACAAGAACATTCATCTTTTCTAAGCAATCAATTGCTTATTGATAAATGCTACCCACTAATTTCAGCCAGAGTCATACTTACCTAAGTGTAGCCTTGCTGAACTGGAAAAACTGCTAAGTTACCATAGCAGCAACCTTGTTAATCAATAAGTGGCTCAAATGACCCTTCTTCCTTGAAGTACATGATGCTCTGGTTAGTATCCTTTGCAAAAGATGTGAAGTGTCTGCAAATTACTCCATTTAAATTAGACACCTTAAATGGCTTGAATTACCACAATTACTCACCTACAAACAGCTAACTACTGCATTCAACATCTTCAACAGCCCTGAAAAAACACCTGCTCTGCAACAGCTGCTCACCCACTACTCTACTACTCGTCCCCTTCACTCTACCAAAAAATCTCTTCTCTGTACCACAAGGGCTAATAACACTGCAGGAAAATCTCTCTATTCTCATATCATATCCAAAGCCTGGAACAACCTCCCCACTCCTGTTACATCTACCACAAATGCTACTGAATTCAAAACACTACTTAAATCACACCTACTGGAAACCTGGATCTACCCATGTATAACTTAACTCACGTTCTCCTGGAATTGCACTTCTCTAACCATACCTAACCTATTCTCAACGTAGGCTTACACATTCTTATACCTGATCTACTTTGTACTTGCTTAGTCCATTAACCGTTTTTACCTATGACATCGCCATCAAGTAAATTCTTGGATGAGTTCTTTCAAAGCAAATAACTATTAATCATCTTAACTGTACTCTATTCTGAAAAGTTACTCTGTCATGAAAATGTTACTGCCATCTTGTACTTCTGTAATTTTGTAAGTTTATCATATTTTTTGTTTAATGCAACATGTTTTTTGGAGCTTTTCTCCCCGGGCATCCACTGAAAATGGATCTAGTTCAGCTGGATTTTTCCCGGTTAACAATTGTAAAATAAATAAATAAATTGTAATGGATTTATTACTTTTTCTTAAAGTTTTTAAAAACATCACAGCTGCAGTTCATTCCCTTCAGTATCTGTGATTGAAATTACAGGGTTACATATCTGATTATCATAGGGAATGAAAGGGAAATGCTAGGGTGGGATACTGCTTCAGCAAGCATGCAGTTCTTACTGCACTCATCAGTATAAAACCAGTTATAGGGAAAAATTATATATACTGCACTCATCGCTACACCACCAGTTAGGGGAAAATATATATACACTGCAGTCATCAGTACACCACTAGTTATAAGGAAAAATATATATATACTGCACTCATCAGCACACCACTGGTTATAGGAAACATATATATACTGCACTCATCAGTATAAAACCAGTTATAGGGAAAAATGATATATACTGCACTCATCAGTATAAAACCAGTTATAGGGAAAAATGATATATACTGCACTCATCGCTACACCACCAGTTAGGGGAAAATATATATACACTGCACTCATCAGTATAAAACCAGTTATAGGGAAAATGATATATACTGCACTCATCAGTATAAAACCAGTTATAGGAAAAATGATATATACTGCACTCAGTATAAAACCAGTTATAGGGAAAATGATATATACTGCACTCATCAGTATAAAACCAGTTATAGGGAAAAATTATATATACTGCACTCATCAGTATAAAACCAGTTATAGGGAAAAATTATATGTACTGCACTCATCAGTATAAAACCAGTTATAGGGAAAATGATATATACTGCACTCATCAGTATAAAACCAGTTATAGGGAAATGATATATACTGCACTCATCAGTATAAAACCAGTTATAGGGAAAATTATATATACTGCACTCATCAGTATAAAACCAGTTATAGGGAAAATGATATATACTGCACTCATCAGCATAAAACCAGTTATAGGAAAAATGATATATACTGCACTCATCAGTATAAAACCAGTTATAGGGAAAATGATATATACTGCACTCATCAGTATAAAACCAGTTATAGGGAAAAATTATATGTACTGCACTCATCAGTATAAAACCAGTTATAGGGAAAATGATATATACTGCACTCATCAGTATAAAACCAGTTATAGGGAAAATTATATATACTGCACTCATCACTATAAAACCAGTTATAGGGAAAATATATATTCTGCACTCATCAGTATAAAACCAGTTATAGGGAAAAATTATATGTACTGCACTCATCAGTATAAAACCAGTTATAGGGAAAATGATATATACTGCGCTCCTCAGTATAAAACCAGTTATAGGGAAAATGATATATACTGCACTCATCAGTATAAAACCAGTTATAGGGAAAAATGATATATACTGCAATCATCAGTATAAAATCAGTTATAGGAAAATAATATATACTGCACTCATCAGTATAAAACCAGTTATAGGAAAAATGATATATACTGCACTCATCAGTATAAAACCAGTTATAGGGAAAATTATATATACTGCACTCATCAGTATAAAACCAGTTATAGGGAAAAAATATATATACTGCACTCATCAGTATAAAACCAGTTATAGGAAAATGATATATACTGCACTCATCAGTATAAAACCAGTTATAGGAAAAATGATATATACTGCACTCATCAGTATAAAACCAGTTATAGGGAAAATGATATATACTGCACTCATCAGTATAAAACCAGTTATAGGGAAAAATGATATATACTGCACTCATCAGTATAAAACCAGTTATAGGGAAAAATGATTTATACTGCACTCATCGCTACACCACCAGTTAGGGGAAAATATATATACACTGCAGTCATCAGTACACCACTAGTTATAGGGAAAAATATATATATACTGCACTCATCAGCACACCACTGGTTATAGGAAACATATATATATATACTGCACTCATCAGTATAAAACCAGTTATAGGGAAAATGATATATACTGCACTCATCAGTATAAAACCAGTTATAGGGAAAATGATATATACTGCACTCATCAGTATAAAACCAGTTATAGGAAAATGATATATACTGCACTCAGTATAAAACCAGTTATAGGGAAAATGATATATACTGCACTCATCAGTATAAAACCAGTTATAGGGAAAAATTATATGTACTGCACTCATCAGTATAAAACCAGTTATAGGGAAAATGATATATACTGCACTCATCAGTATAAAACCAGTTATAGGGAAAATGATATATACTGCACTCATCAGTATAAAACCAGTTATAAGGAAAAATTATATGTACTGCACTCATCAGTATAAAACCAGTTATAGGGAAAAATGATATATACTGCACTCATCAGTATAAAACCAGTTATAGGGAAAATTATATATACTGCACTCATCAGTATAAAACCAGTTATAGGGAAAATGATATATACTGCACTCATCGCTACACCACCAGTTAGGGGAAAATATATATACACTGCAGTCATCAGTACACCACTAGTTATAAGGAAAAATATATATATACTGCACTCATCAGCACACCACTGGTTATAGGAAACATATATATACTGCACTCATCGGTATAAAACCAGTTATAGGGAAAAATGATATATACTGCACTCATCGCTACACCACCAGTTAGGGGAAAATATATATACACTGCACTCATCAGTATAAAACCAGTTATAGGGAAAATGATATATACTGCACTCATCAGTATAAAACCCGTTATAGGAAAAATGATATATACTGCACTCAGTATAAAACCAGTTATAGGGAAAATGATATATACTGCACTCATCAGTATAAAACCAGTTATAGGGAAAATGATATATACTGCACTCATCAGTATAAAACCAGTTATAGGGAAATGATATATACTGCACTCATCAGCATAAAACCAGTTATAGGAAAATTATATATACTGCACTCATCAGTATAAAACCAGTTATAGGAAAATATATATATACTGCACTCATCAGTATAAAACCAGTTATAGGAAAATGATATATACTGCACTCATCAGTATAAAACCAGTTATAGGGAAAATGATATATACTGCACTCATCAGTATAAAACCAGTTATAGGGAAAATGATATATACTGCACTCATCAGTATAAAACCAGTTATAGGGAAATGATATATACTGCACTCATCAGTATAAAACCAGTTATAGGGAAAATGATATATACTGCACTCATCAGTATAAAACCAGTTATAGGGAAAATGATATATACTGCACTCATCAGTATAAAACCAGTTATAGGGAAATTATATATACTGCACTCATCAGTATAAAACCAGTTATAGGAAAATGATATATACTGCACTCATCAGTATAAAACCAGTTATAGGAAAATGATATATACTGCACTCATCAGTATAAAACCAGTTATAGGAAAATGATATATACTGCACTCATCAGTATAAAACCAGTTATAGGAAAATTATATACTGCACTCATCAGTATAAAACCAGTTATAGGAAAATGATATATACTGCACTCATCAGTATAAAACCCGTTATAGGAAAATGATATATACTGCACTCATCAGTATAAAACCAGTTATAGGAAAATGATATATACTGCACTCATCAGTATAAAACCAGTTATAGGGAAAATGATATATACTGCACTCATCAGTATAAAACCAGTTATAGGGAAATGATATATACTGCACTCATCAGTATAAAACCAGTTATAGCAAAAATTATATATACTGCACTCATCAGTATAAAACCAGTTATAGGGAAAATGATATATACTGCACTCATCAGTATAAAACCAGTTATAGGAAAAATGATATATACTGCACTCATCAGTATAAAACCAGTTATAGGGAAATGATATATACTGCACTCATCAGTATAAAACCAGTTATAGGGAAAATGATATATACTGCACTCATCAGTATAAAACCAGTTATAGGGAAAAATGATATATACTGCACTCATCAGTATAAAACCAGTTATAGGAAAATGATATATACTGCACTCATCAGTATAAAACCAGTTATAGGGAAAATGATATATACTGCACTCATCAGTATAAAACCAGTTATAGGGAAATTATATATACTGCACTCATCAGTATAAAACCAGTTATAGGAAAATGATATATACTGCACTCATCAGTATAAAACCAGTTATAGGAAAAATGATATATACTGCACTCATCAGTATAAAACCAGTTATAGGGAAAAATGATATATACTGCACTCATCAGTATAAAACCAGTTATAGGGAAAATGATATATACTGCACTCATCAGTATAAAACCAGTTATAGGGAAAATAATATATACTGCACTCCTCAGTATAAAACCAGTTACAGGGAAAATTATATATACTGCACTCATCAGTATAAAACCAGTTATAGGGAAAAATGATATATACTGCACTCATCAGTATAAAACCAGTTATAGGAAAATGATATATACTGCACTCATCAGTATAAAACCAGTTATAGGAAAAATGATATATACTGCACTCATCGCTACACCACCAGTTAGGGGAAAATATATATACACTGCAGTCATCAGTACACCACTAGTTATAGGGAAAAAAAAAATATATATATATATACTGCACTCATTAGCACACCACTGGTTATAGGAAACATATATATACTGCACTCATCAGTATAAAACCAGTTATAGGGAAAAATGATATATACTGCACTCATCGCTACACCACCAGTTAGGGGAAAATATATATACACTGCAGTCATCAGTACACCACTAGTTATAGGGAAAAAAAATATATATATATATACTGCACTCATCAGCACACCACTGGTTATAGGAAATATATATATACTGCACTCATCAGTACACCACCAGTTATAGGGAAAAAATATATATACTGTACTCATCAATATACCACCGGTTTCAGGAAAAATTATATATACTGCAGTAATGAGTGCATCACCAGTTATAGGGAAAAAAAATATATATATATATTGTACTTATCAATATACCACCGGATATAGGAAAATTATATATACTGCAGTCATCAGTGTACCACCAGTTATAAGAAAAAAAGTCATGTATATTGCACTTTGGCTGGCAAAACTAATGGGTCGGTTTGCCATAATGGGTAAGGTCTTCACCTCATGGTCACAAGGCACAGCTATTGATTCTAGCTCAAAGTTGTTGGCTGAGCTTGAAATGGACCTTTAAAGCAATTATCTTAGAAATCATCTATATATACAAATAATTTTTTTTATAAACTCCATATTTAACTTCATGTTCTTTTCCATCACATGATGATATGGAAGTGAACCATCACCTCTTTCAAAAGATGCAGACACAGTTGGTCCAATGAGCCTGTAAGTAATGCTTCTTCCCCATGAAATAAATTACTAATAAAAAAATAATTGATAAAATTAATAAAAGAATATGCAAAAATATGTATTACTATTACACTGATGAGCAGCATGCTGCAGTATTAAAAAAATGAAAATCCTACACTCTCATGCCAAAACTAAAGTTGACTACACATATAATACCATTCTGTTTTGATTAATATTTTGGATCCTAAATTGTATTACTTGCATTATTTTGAAATAATACTGATCTCATTTAACACTGAAATACAACTTATTGCATTCCATTAGTTATGATTATTTCTGTTTCCTTTGTTGCCTCCTTCCTGCAGATCCATCTGAACCAGGATGTCTCAGCTGACCCGTCTAAGGGTGAGGCCACCCCCTTCTGCTCATCCCAGGCTTGTTTAACAGGTTGGGATTGGTGGCTCCCTCCCCCTGTGAGCAGCCTGTGAAGCCATCTTCAGCTTCCAGATTTGTTGAAGGCTGCAGTGGAGAGCGTTGTGGAAGGGCAATGGGGACCATAGCACAGCCTTCTTCAGCATGTGCAAGACTGACTGACTTGGTCAGCTCAGATCACTGACCCACCAGAGGCCTAAACCTTCACACTACTGGAGCTTCATCACCCAGGACCATCAAGGCAGGGCTCTTTGTGAGAGTCTCCGGACAGGGTGAGAGAGTTATCAGTCCCATGTTGCCCCCACCATCTGAGTGCCCACTCAGCTTGTCTGTCCTGCTTTCTGTTTGTGAACTCAGCCAGGCCTGTGACTAGTCTGTCTTTTTTGTCTTTTTATGTTATTGTGAATACATTTATCTCATCCCTAACCCTCATTCCTTTCCTTTCCTTACCATCCTTTCTCCTGAATCTTCCCTTTTATACAGATATATATATATATATATATATATATATATATATATATATATATATATATATATATATTTATACAAACACACACACACTTGAAAAAAGTGAGTCTATCTCTAGCAAGAAAAAATATTTCTCCCACTTCCTGCACAATGCTCTGTTTCCCTTGTCTGATATTTCCCCTTTTTCCTTGTTTTCTATCTTTCTCCTTTCCATACTTGCAAAATTCCAAAACTGGTGTCCATAAAAGGACATCTTCAGAGTATAATAAGGTTGCTACAAGCTATTAGACAGCGGTGCTGAGCTTGAGTATGTGCAGATTCTGTCCATAAAGTCTTGCAATATTAGTGCAGCTTGTCACTCTCTGCTGATTTACAAAAATTCAAGGTTACTGAGAAACTTACGAACATGGACAGCAGTTGCACACACACATGCCAAAGATATGCATATTCATGCATTATTTGTAGCTAATTTTACACAGTTGCAGCTCTGCACAATTTATGTGGGAGTTTCTTTGAGGTTTCAGAAATGTAAAAACCTGTGCGCTTGTTCACATTTACAACATTTGCATATGGACAAAGGGTTGTATTTCATACACTTGCTTTACACTCTGGCCACTGAATACCACCATTAATTTCATCAGCAGTCATTTCTACTATTATTGTAAGATTGGTAATATACAGGAGGAACCTAACATTACTAGAATTTTGCCTAACCTTTAAAAGTAACATTGCATTAAAGTGGGGAAAAGAAAAAACACAGTGTACACCATTTCAACTGCATATAGATCATGGCCAGTGTTCTGTAATATAATATTTCTAAGGTTTACGTTGTATAAGGATTTTAAAAGAAGTTATGTACTCACCATAATGTTCCATTTGAGTAGGTAACTTCATTTGTCAGCAACCTGTGGGTATCGGATCCAACCTGGATACGAGCCGGCAGCTTTCCAAGCTAAAGATCCAAGCTCCAAGCCCCTCCCCCTTACCCATAATACCCTGCTACCTCCTTCCAGTCCTCAGATCGTGTTTGCCCAATTATACAGTTTTACCAAGACAAAACAACAACCTATAACATCCCAACCTAATGAATACCAAAGGCTGAAATCAATCTAGGATTCAGATAACCAAAGAACCAGGTTAGGGAGAAGGGGGGGGGGGGTCGGTTGCTGACAAATGAAGTTACCTACTCAGATGGAACGTTATGGTGAGTACATAACTTCTTTATCTGAAGTAGTTAACTTCATTTGATCAGCAACCTGTGGGACAGAGTCCCCAGCTACCAAACACTTGGGAGGTCCTTAAGGAAGGATATTCCAGAGCACTGCAGAGCCAAAAGCTGCCCTTCCTCTGGATATTAAATCCAATTTATAATGAGAGATAAAGGTATGAGAGGAAACAAAGAGCTGCTCTGACTTGCGAAAGACAGATGTTCTGTGCAGGTAAAATCACAATTGTCTATGAACATCTAACAAATGAAGCTTGTAGTCCCCTTTATTCTGATAGGGAAGAAAACTGGTAGATTAATGGGCTGATTGATGTTTGCCTCGGAAGCCACTTTAGGTAAGAAGGAAGGGTTAGTCCTGAGAGAGACTCTGTCCTTATGGAAAACAAGATATGGGGGGTTAGTACAAAGGGCCTGGAGCTCTGACACCCTTCTAGCTGAAGTAATAGCTATTAACAAAGCAGTTTTCCAACATAAGAATTTTAAATCAACAGAAGCTGCAGGTTTAAAGGGTGGTCCAGTTAGAGCCTGAAGGATCAAAGTTAGGTCCCATGGGGGAACAGCATTCCTAATAGGAGGTCTCAAAAGAAAGGTGCCTTTCAAGAAAGTCTTACAAATCTTAGTGGAAGCTAAAGGACTAAGATTGTCTCCAATGTGAAAATGGGAAATGACAGCCATTTGAACCTTTACAGTAGAAGAGCTGGCCCCTTGCTGAAAAATATGAAATAGGAAATCAAGCACTGCTGGAATGGGAGCAGTGAAAGGATCCAAATTCCTATGCAAGGCCCAAATGGAAAACCGTTTCCATTTGCTGTTGTAAACCTTCCTGGTAGAAGGCTTATGTGCCATTACCAGGATGGATCTAACTGCAGACGAGATACCGGGAGTCCTGGCAACTACTGGAACTGGATCAACTAAGCTGAGATCTTGACGTCATCCAGACTCGGAGTTTCTAATCCCAAAGGATGAGAAATCAGATCCGGGATGGGATCTAAGATCCAAGGAGGAGCTATGAGATGAGACCGTAGATACGGGAACCAGGTTTGATGAGGCCAGAATGGGGATATGAGGATAATCTTGTTCCCCAACTGACGAGCTTTCTGTAAAAATGTTGTCATTAACGGAAGAGGAGGATAAGCATAAAGAAGACTGGATGGCGAAGCATGGACTAGAGCGTCTCTGGGGCGTTCCCCCAGGGGGGGGAATTATAGCAAAAAACATGCTGCACTTCGCATTTGAAGGCAATGCGAAGAGATCACAGCAAAGCTGACCCCACTTGCGGAAGATCTGTTTCACTACTAAGGGGTTCAGAGACCATTTGTAAGGCGAGAGGATAGTTCGACTCATCTCGTCCGCTAGGATGTTGTACCGACCCGGAATGTGCATTGCTAACAGAAAAAGGTTGGTGGATATCGCCAAATCCCAAACTCTCATGGCCTCTCGGCAAAGAGGGTAAGACCTGGTCCCCCCTGTTTGTTGATGTACCAGACCACTGACATGTTGTCTGTCTGAACTGCAATAGTCCCTGGAGGGAGAAAGGTATGAAGAGCTTGCAACGCTAGAAGCACCACTCTCATCTCCAGAACATTGATATGCAGAATGGTCTCTGTCTGAGTCCACGTACCTTGGACAGTTCTGCCCATGCAATGCCCCCCCACCCAAGGCGAGAAGCATCCGTGGTTACCGTGGCTTGGGGTTGTGGCATAATTAACGGTAGTCCTTCCTGAAGCTCTTGAGATTGGAGCCACCATATGAGGGAATTTCTGCAAACTCTGCTGAGGGGGATTGGAGAGTCCACGGGTGTTGAAGGATGGACCACTGGACCTGCAAGGTCCACTGGAGGACCCTCATGTGCAAGCGAGCTAAGGGCGAAAGGTTGATTGCTGCTGCCATGGACCCTAAGGCTCTCAGGACTAATGCCGCTGATGGGGCTGGAGATTGAAGTAGTGCTAGAACGTGAAGGGTTAAGCTGCGAAGTCTGTCTGACGTCAAGAAGGCCTTGGTCTGAAACGTGTCTATTCTGGCCACTATGAAGTCCAGGACTTGAACTGGTTAAGGGATGATTTCTTGTAATTTATAGTGATCCCCAACTGGGAGGCTAAGAGCAGGAAGCAATCCCTGGCTGAGCAGAGTAGATGCCTGGTGGAGGCGGCAAGGAGCCAGTCATCTAGGTAAGGAAAAACCTGCATTCCCTGAAGCCTCAGGTGGGCCGCTACAACTGCCATGACCTTGGTGAACACCCTGGGGGCTGTGGTGAGACCGAATGGTAGGACCCTGAACTGGTAATGACTGGCCCCCAACCAAAACTGGAGAAACCTCCTGGATCGCCTGTCCATGAGAATGTGGTAGTACGCATCCTTGAGGTCTATGGAGCACATCCAGTCATTCTCCTGCAGCAGGGGGAGAATGGATTGAAGAGTGACCATCCAGAATGTCTTCTTTCATTGTAGAAAGGTCGAGAATTGGTCTTAAGTCCCCCATCTTTTTTGGCACCAAAAAGAACCTGGAGTAATTGCCTAATCTGGACTGGTCTGGGGGGGCATGCTGGATGGCTCTTTTTTCTAGCAGCTTCTTTATTTCTAAAGCTGCAGCCTCCCTCTGACTGGGTGGAACATCGGGGAGGCTTCTCGATTGAGGAGGAAGATTTATGAAGGGAATAGATTAGCTCTGGATATTATTCGAAGCACCCAGCGATCTGTCGTGATGGACTCCCATTGTGCCAGGTGCTTCAAAAAATGCCTCCCGACTGCCTGCAGAGAGGAGCAGTCGGGCAACCGCTCAGGGCTGCTGCGTGGGTCGATTGGAAAAGGGTTCCCGCAACCCAAAATTCTTCATCCCCCCTCTGCCTCTAGTCCGGAGTCCACCTTGTCCCTCTCTGCCGCTGAAGGACGAAGGGTCTGGAGCGTAACGGGACTGCTGAGACTTTCGGAACCACATCTTGTTTTGTCCTCTCTGGTTCCTGGAAAAGGACCTTTGAGGAGCCGAGAAGCAGATTCCAACGGCAGACAGCATCTTCCCATCTTTCTTTCTCTGGACCAATGTATCACAGATGGTCTTGCCAAACAGGATAGAACCGTCGAAGGGAGCGTCCGCAAAAGACGCCTTGAAGGGTTCTGCAAAGTCGCAAAGTCAGAGCCAGGCATGACGCCGTAAGGTGATGCCTGATCCGCTGGCTCTAGCGGCCCCCTTCGTGGCATGGGAGAGTAGCCGCATAGATGTGTTCGATACAGATTTTAGAGTGGCCATGCGAGTCGAGAAAGTCCATTTGTCCTCGGCCAACATGGACTCAGGGGGAGACTCAGTGTATTCCTTCACCAGATCCCGCTGAAGCCTAATCACATGGGCCAAGTAATTCAGTGCCCTTATGGAAAAGGTAGCTGAAGCAAACATCCACTTTCTGATCTGATCCATCGTCCGAGACTCCTTATCAGGAGGATGGACCGAGGAACTATCCTGTGCCAGTTCTTCTTGGTGGCAGCCACCACCTCCATGGCATAATTCGGGGAACCTTTACTCCATGCTGTCCTATCCACAGGGGGACTAAGGATCTTATCTGGTCTCCTGGGGATTGGCTCTACAGTGTCCGGCTCCTTCCATGCCCTGGTAGTAATGAGGTCTACCAAAGGGGTTGGCCGGAGGGGGACACCCAACAGGTAGACGGGCCTGCGTCAAATGCCTCCAGAAACACTGACTCATCCAAGGAAGGCTTTTGGGATGACCACCCCCCTTTTACGCATAGCATTTCCATAATGTCTCCAAAGGAGACATCCTCGGGGGGTGACCTGGGGGAATCTTCCCCTTCCTCTAAATCGGTGTCTTCCATGAGGGACTCTGGGGAGTCCAAGTACCTCCTCTTACACTTGGGTTTGTGAGGGACCTCCTCGGCGGGACTGTCCGAGGAGGGCTCACAAACAGGGTCATGTTCCTCCAGTGGAACTGGCTGGGGCGTCAACACAGGCTGTCCCTGGGGCCAGATGATGGAAGACAAGTCCATCTGCGAGGGAATGTTCGCTGGATCCATAGCACGAGCAGGGGGTCTCGAACCTCTCAAGAGAACCCTTTCCACCATGTCAAATGCCGAAGGTGAACTGCTCTCTCTAGGTTTCATGAGCAACACCCTCAGATCCGACGCGGGAATCGACATCGGAGCCGAAGTGATTGGACCTGAAAGGGAAGTGTGCTCTGACCACAATGGAGCCAAAGACACATTTACCCCCTCAGATCTGACTCACGGCTCTCGGCCCCCGAGAGCTCGGATCTGAAAAGGGATCCGACAAACTCGAGGGCATGGCTGGCATCGAAGTAGCAACTACTATCGCGCCGACTCCGTGACTTTGAGACTACTCGGATCTGATGGCTCCGAAACCCGATAATGGATCGGAGAAGGAGCTATGGGGGCAAAAAATGGGGCAGAGCTCCCCCCCCGGTGGGGGGGGGGGTAGGAGCACTCCTATCTGCATCTGGCTTGGAGAAAGCGACGCATCATCCAGTCTATGTCAGTGTCTGAGAGGCTTCGTGTCGACCTAGAAGAGGCCGCCAAAGCTGGCCGGGAAGGCCGGCGTGACGACCTCGATGATGGCCAGGGCTCCTTCTCTGGCTCCGGTGAGAAACATGGAGAACGGAGCCGAGAGGGGGAGGACCCGGGAATCTTCAGGGGAGAAGAGAGCTGTTTAACCGGCGGAGCCGAGGAGGCTGAGTTGGCCCTCCGCTTGTGACTCCTATGTTTCTCTCTATCCCTCTCTCTCTCTCTCTTTCTCCCTCTCTCTCTCTCTTTCTCCTCTTTTTCTTCTTGGAGTCCTTCTCTCCCTGGGAAATGGTGGGAGGTTGAGTCCCAGCCAGGGGAGATAGCACAGCTGGCTGAACAGCCGCAGCCGTGGCTGGAGCCACTGAGGGAGAGGAGGAAGAAGCAGAATCGGCGGGTTTAAGACCCGCCAGGATCAGCTTGTTCCTCCTATTCCTCAGAGCCCGGGGGTTAAAGGCTGCACAAATATGGCAGCCTGATGATAAATGCGCTACCCCCAGGCAAAGAACGCACTGAGTTTGGCCATCGGCTGGGGAGAGCTTATGGCCACACTCAGAGCACTTGGAGAAAATGGCCTTAGGGCCTTCGGCCATACCAACCACAACCACACACACACTTACACACAAGATTAAGGGGAAGAGAGAATATACTAAAACTAAGCTAGGCTAATGGATTTAAACAATCACAAACACGCACCTCTCAAAATTTTGCAAAAAGTCAAGAATTTACCCAATACTCACTACCTAACCGCCAGAAGCTCATAACTCGTGCTTGTTAAAGCCGCGGCAAATGAGATCTGGGGACTGGAAGGAGGTAGCAGGGTATTATGGGTAAGGGGGAGGAGCTTGGAGCTCGGATCTTTAGCTTGGAAAACTGCCGGCTCGGATCCAGGTCGGATCCGATACCCACAGGTTGCTGATCAAATCAAGTTAACTACTTCAGATGCATTATATATTTGTTGCAGTGGTCCTACATAGCTTTCCCAGAGTCTGACAGATAACATTATTTGACCTTTGATGGACTTTCTTTTACATATATAATGTAATTGGAAATGAAACCATGCATGCAGCGAAAGAAGAAATTAAGGAAATATTATTTTGTTAACTGTGATGATATTAAATGTAACCAAGTCATGTAAAACATTCATTATGTCTTTTGATATTTGTGACGATATTATATGTAACCAAGTCATATATTACAATCATTATGTCTTTTGATATTTCATAACATATACTCAGTGACAAATGCTGGAATAATAAACTTAATAGATGTGAAATACATACGTAATCTGCTTGTGTTCATCTGTACACCATTTTGGTGAATTCACACAAACTTGTGATTACATATTTATTTCTGCTTCTGGGACTGTGAACCTCCTTGGGCCTTTTTTGCTATTAGTGTTAACCATGCTATCACAGGATAACCTCCTTTCTATACAAATTTCTTTCATGACATTCTGAGTTTATTATACCATCTGTAATCTTGTGAAAGTGAAGTAATGGAATAAAAAAAAGATTTAATCAGGCAAATAAGTTTTTATTGCATTAATTCTCTGTAACAAAAGCAATTTTAAACCTCCTCATCTTTTTTATTTAGGTTTTGTAAAATTTTGTTTGTTTGCTGTCAAATAATATCCTTAATAGTCACTGTAAAGTTGCATTCTAAAATAAACACACATTTTCTATGTTTTAAACAAAAATGATAGTGTAATTTGTTCATTATTAGAACATTTGTGCATTTACTTTGTAACTGGAAAGGTTAGTACACTTGTTAGTCACCTTATAAACTATAAATAATTGATTTACATTTATATTATATAGCTTTAATAATAAATAATTTATAAAAGTAAATATTTTGCATTATAATCTGAAATAATGATAGGCTGGCTTTCTAAGATGTTATTATTTGTTGCAAAAAAGGTCCCAAAGTTAAGATAAAGTGAAGGAGAGCAGTTAACCCTGGCATACTTTTGTGCACTGAATAACTGTAGCTGTATTGTTATTACTATTTTTCAAAAAGTAAGTAGTTCATAGGTTCATAGGTTGGTACTAGGCTATCCGCCCTAGGGCCTATACAAGCCTAGCCATAACAATTACCTGGATATTTCTTCCCACAATATTTACTTCCCTGGACCCCTGCCTAGCAGGGCGACTGACATGATCCCCAGGGCGAATTTCCTATCTCCCATCCAATCGTCAAGGTTCCTTTTGAAGACGGCCAAGGAGGCGCTCTGCTTGACATGTATGGTCAGTCTATCCCAGAGTATGGGGAGTCTCTGGGTCAGGAACCTCTCCCTCCAGCATGTTTTGTTCATTGTGATGATAAGGTTTAGATCTCTGGAGCATGTTGCTCTGAGGGATTGGGATTTCTTTAACTTGAGCATGTCCAACAGCTCAGGGTTTTATATGGCTTTGTATGTTAAGCAGAGATCGCCTCTGAGTTGAATGGAAATGTTGAATCAGATTGTAATTGTTAGATGAAAACTGTATCTGTTTAATACTGAAAACATAAATTCATGGAAATTTTTAACAATAGCTTTATGAGATCAGTTGTCATAAAAGCAGTCTCTTGATACATTTATTTGATTATACGCATGTTATAATGGATCTGTTAAAGAAGATTGCTGATAGTAAGGAAAATATCCAGGTAAAATGGGGATGATAAAATAGAAAGATGTTGGGATCTAGCAGAAACAGAGGCTATTAAGAAAAGCTGGCAGAAATATAAAGAACTATAAAGAAGGACTCTAACATCACTGACACATACAATGGTATGTTCTCTAATCTAAAGCCAAACATCCTAGAGAGTGAAGATGAAAGGGCCCAATAAGGCTGCAGGAATTTCAACTGCAAGATGATGCTGTTACATTGCTGTTTGGCATGAAATGCAATGGTGATCAATACACTGGAAAAGGTCAATTCATATTCCAATCCACCAAAAATGGACAATACTAAAGAGTGTCCAAATTATCAAACACTTATACTTGTTTCATAGGTTCATAGGTAGGTACTAGGCTATTGGCCCTAGGGCATAATTAAGCCTAGCCAAAATGTTTTGGCTTGCGCCTCCCATGTGATTTAGTTACCTGCGCCTCTGTAGAGCAGGGCCACAGAAGTGATTCCTGGGGTGAATTTCCTGTTCCCCATCCACTCATCAAGATTCCTCTTGAAGAGCACTAATGAGGAGCTCTGCCTCACATATATGGGGACCTTATCCCAGAGCAGGGAGAGTCTCTGGGACACGAATCTGTCCCTCCAACAAGTCCTGTTTATTGTTGAGGATAGGCTAAGGTCCCTAGAGCGTATAGCTCAGGTAGATTGGGTTTTCTTTAGGTGGAGCATTTCCAGCAATTTGGGGTTTGACATAGCCTTGTATGACAGGCAGAGATCACCTCTGAGTAGCCAGTATGCAACCGAGTACAGTTGGAGTTTTTTTAGCCTGGTGGCATAGGGCATCGGTTTTAGGCCCGTTATCCTCTTGGTGAGGTATTTTTGAGGCCTCTCCAGTTGTTGCAGCTGTCTAGTAAGGTACATCCCGAATGGGACATTGTAATCAATAATGGGTCTAATGAGTGATGAGTATTGAGGGACAATAACTTCCTTTTTTCTAGATGCAAACCCCTTTGTGATAAGGTGGGCCATGTAGAAGGATTTTTTAACCACTTTAGCGATGTGGTTATTGAAGGAGAGGTTACTATCCACCTTGGTCCCTAGGTCTCTTATCACACTCTCTGTGTTAAGTGAGCTGCCACCTATGGGATAATTCGTAGGTACTTAGTTTTTCCCTGAAGAGGATGACAATGCACTTTTTGGCATTTAGCTTGAGGCCATGATTTTGGCACCCTGTATCTAGGATATCTACATCAGTAGTAGTTGTCTCAGTTATGGCACCCAGTCTGCAGTCATCTGCAAACTATGTTAGCTACAGTCCCTCTGTGTTTGCTTGTACCTTGGAGAAGTAAATACCGAACAGGAGAGGTCCCAAGACTGAGTCCTGGGAGGAGTCGGACCTAGCGTTTCTTATTTTCAGTGTATGGGTTCTGTCCATGAGCCAGTTAGCAGCTCATCTTGTAATGTAGGGGTTTATATTTAGGTTAGTGAGTTTGTCTATAATTCCTGAGTGGGGAATGGTATCAGAGGCTTTTGCAAGGTCAAGGTATGCCGTCTGGACCACCTTTCCCTCATTGATTGCTTTGGTGACCATCTCAAAAAAGTCAATCAGGTTTAGAAGACATGACCTGCCCTTTACGAAACCAAACTGGGTAGGGTCTAGGGTTTGTAGGTTCCCAATGTTGTTGTTTATGAGTTCCATGATGATGTGCCCTATGGCCTTGCAGACGAGCCTCGTCAGGCTGATGGGGCGATAGTTCCCAGGGTTGGTGGTGGCTCCTCCCTTGTGAAGCAGAACAACCGTTGCCATGCGCCACTCAGTGGGCACATAGCCTGAGGTGAGGCTGTGGTTGAACATGGTATTTAGGTGAGGGATTAGTTTGTTTTGGAGTTCATGTAACATGCAGCCTGGGATGCTGTCTGGTCCCATGGATGCTGTGTTTTTTGCTTTAGAAAGTGCCATTTTCACTTGGGTGTCTGTAATTACAGGGGCAGTGCAATCTTCTGGTATAGATATGGGCCCTTTAAGGGGTGAGGGTGAGGTAAAGTTTGCACTGAACCTATCTGCCAGTATATTGGCAATATCAGTTGGTTCCGTGAATTTTGAACTGTTGTGCTGTAGCTCAGAGCAGATCTGAGAGTTGCCATTTAGGTTCTTGACATAGCTAAAAATGCTTTGTGGTTATCTTTGGTGTCTGTTGCGATTTTTCTTTCAAAGCTTGCCTTTGAGGATTTTATAATGGATCTTAGCTTTTTGCTAAGGTTGGTCAGGAAGCTCCTCCATTCCTGGGTTTTTACTCTTTTTTTGTAATAATTTTTCCTTCTATTATAGAGCTTGTTTATGGCTGGGGTCCACCAGACTGGTTTCCTTGTTTTGGAGGAATGGGTCTTGGTTTGTTTGGGATAGCATGGTCCATGCACTCATGTAAGTGCTTGTAGAGTGCTTTTGTGTAGGCTACAGCAGATTCAACCAAATTGTCATTTTGCATGGGAGTAACGAAGTTTGCCACCTCCGTCTTAAGTAGCATAAAGTTTGCTTTGGAGAAGTTTTTCATTGTGGTTTCCTTGGGGGGGGGGGGGTGATATGTGGATATCGAGGGTGATGAGTTTGTGGCCTGATCTAACCAACAAGGAATTTACCTTGGGTATGGAGCACTTGTCCCCATGTTGGTGATGACCAGGTCTAGTATATTGTTGCCCCTTGTGGAGGTGTTGATAAGCTGGTCCAGGGCATTTGAGTTAATATATTCCAAGAAGCGTTGAGCAAGGGTATTAGTGCTTAAGTAGTTTTCCCAGTTGATCTTTGGGTAATTGAAATCACTCAGTATTAGGGTGTTTGGTTGGACCCTCATGTTTTCCAGTACCTCGAAGAACGAGGAGTGGGGGTCTTGGGGCTGGGATGGTGATCTGTAGCAAGCTACAATCTGGATTGCAGTTTTGCCCATTGTCAGTTGCACTTGGTTGATCTCTGAGGCATCATACTTTGCAACTAGTCTGGAGATATGGTTATCCTTGATGAATATGGATACGCCTCCTGTTTTGGTGTTTCGGTCCAGGTTTTGTGGCCGAAATGTGTGGTATGAGTTGTAGCCTGGAATCGCTGGGGTGCTCTCTTGAGCCTTGAACCAAGTCTCAGTTATTGCACAAATATCGATATTCTCCATTTTGAGAAGAGCCTCGAGTGAGTGCATTTTGAGGTTTAAACTCTTGGTGTTGAGCAGCATTACCCTCAGTTTTTTGTCACTGGTACTTATTACGGTGGTGGGTTTGTCTTTTGAGCCTTGCCTAAAAAAGGCACTATGGGGTGGCAAGAGCCTTGGCCAGTATCTTGAATCTCAAGGGTGACAGGTGCAAGCCATCTAGGGGCGAAGCATCGTGGCTTGTCGAGCATGTTTTCCCAGGCAGACAGATACAGGATCCCCTTTGAATGACACCAGAAACTTAGCCAATTGTTGAAATTTATCATTTTGTCCTTGTACTGAGGTATCATTCTTGGTAAAGGTAAGATGCTGCTCAGGGCTAGGGTCATACCCACCTTGGTTACATGATCAGAGACCTCTTCTATGTCTCTTTTCATATAGTCCAGGGAGATACGTCTCAGATCATTCACACCAACATGGACAATGACAGAGTCATATTTGTACTTGTTAGGGAGTGACCTGAGTGCCTGCATGATGTGGCTGATTCTGGTGCCCAACAAGCAGCTGACAGTAACCTTCTCTTTGTCCATCCTGGTGCGTGGGACATCAGTGTGCCTGACTATGGAGTCTCCTATTACAAGTGTGTTAGGTATGATGTTATGCCTTATGGGCTGTGGTTGTGTGGCACACTGGTTTTGGAGGTTATGGGTTGGTGTGTTTGTGGGTGGAAGTTGCTTGCGTGTCTGCTTTGGAGGTCTCTTTTGTTTCTGCAGATTTTTATTTAGAGCCTCCGAGTATGACTTTGTTTAGCTATGTGTGGGATTTGCAGTTGCAGGTGTGGTGGGTCTATGTGTAGTACTGCAGGTTGTTACCTTCTCCTCATGACTGTCTATTCCAGTCGTGGCTAGGGAGAGCTTTGCCTCAAGTTTGGCTGTGTAAGTGCATCTCGCACAGATTTTTGTGTCATGTGGTAGGAAGAGAGGGTTGTCTGTGTACATGAGGCAGTTGTGACATTGCCTCAGGATTCTCAGATTCATCAGGTGGACACGAGAGTACACTGGGAAATGGCCTTTGGACATGCCTGAATGGGTTGAGGAACTTTTTCGTGTTAAGCTGGTAGGGGAGAGTAATTTGACTGTTCCCTACAAACAAATGTTGGGGATTGAGTACTATAGATTATTAGTGCTTCTGTCACTTTTTTAAGCAAGTGCGAGTCCTAAGGAGCTGATTTGAGTGCTAGAACTGAAAGAACTGGCTAGTACTAAGGGAAAAACTGAAGAGCAGACTCTGTGGAGCCGGGGATAGTTTAACCCTAGCTAACAACCGCTGCACTATGTGCAAAACCGCGCAAATGCGTGTTTTACATCAGAAAGATAAAAGAGATAGAAATTAGTCCAAAATTGCCAGTAAAACTACAATTTCTGGGCTGAAACCACTCCTCCAAGGACAGGTAGGCTGTTCAAAGCTGCCCACTCTCACTGGTGAACAAAGTAACTTCCTTCTATCCAAGTAAGGTATGAGCAACACAGAAGCTTAAACACAGTCCAGGTACCAGCAAATATCTGAAAACCAGACTTTTCTAGCTTAGAAAGGAGCAAAATAGGAAGATTTTTTTTGTTTTGTTTTTTCAAGAATAGAATAGATACAGCAGAAAAAAACACCTTTAAAGTACAGAAACGGCTGTCGCACTTTAGTGTGAAGCCAATAACAGTTAAATAATACAATTTAAGACAAAACATACAAACAAGACAAAACATACAATCAAGACAATGTTCAAGATCCTAAAGCTAGATGCCAGCAGGTTATGAACCAAGAACTGTCAAATGTGCACACTAGTTTTAAAGGGACAGAGGTGCCAAAGATCAAATTGCCAACATCTACTGGATGATGAGAGAAAGTAAGGGAGTTCCAGAAGAATATTTACTTCTGCTTTGTTGACCCATACGAACGCCTTTGACTGTGTAGATCATAACAAACCTTGGCAAGTGGGGGTACTGGGTTATCTTATTTATTTTCTGAGGAATCTGTATACGTAACAAAAAACAACAGTTAGAAGAGAATATTGAGCAATTGAGTAGATGAAGAAAAGGTGGCAGGAGTATAAAGGAGAACTATATAAGAAGGACTCTTAACATCACTGATATATACAATGGCATGTTCTATAATGTAGAGCCAAACATCCTGGAGAGTGTATTGTCACACTGATTATTCAAATTATATGCTGAAAGTAGCATGCAAAATGCTGCCTTAGCCAAATCTGAGTCTGGAATCAAAATTTATGGGAGAAATATTATCAACTTAAAATATGCAGATTATGAAGGGTTAACCCAGTCTGTTGTTTCAGAAGTGTTATGCCATAAAGCACCAATATCTCCAAGCATCTGTTGCACTAAAAGATTTAGAATGATTTTTGAGTTTTAGTTTCTTCTTTACTTCTTGGTGGGTTAACACTTCCCTGGCTAACTAAATTAGCCATGGAAGTGGCTTCAGACTCCAGTTCTCTTAGATGATTTATGTCAGTCAGATGCTTTGTGACAATAATCATCCTTACATATATTGCAGCTGCTGAGATAAATGAGTAAACCTTGCTGTATAATAACTAGCTGTCTCCAGACACAGCTCTTGGCAAAGTCAGTTCACTGTTGCATTGTGATGGCATTTGTCTATTCTCAAGAAGGTTCAGCTGCTGTGATTCATTCTCTCGGGAATAAATTCCTTCTTAGATAAGGATCAAGTGTTTTTCTAGTATTCTTTTTCTTCTTGTCTTTTCAGCTTTTCCCGGTTAGGGGTCGCCACAGCGGAACTCCAGTCCGCAATACTCCAGACAACATTCCCTCCTCCTTCTTAAAAATTGCCTCTGACAGTGTTGCTCTCCCTATCAGCATCCTAATCAATAGATCACTTCTTGAATCATATGTACCAAAACTATGGCGTTCTGCCTTTATCCTTCCTCTCCACAAAGGTGGTAAAAACTAAAACTTCTCTAACTTCCACCCCATTGTCATCCTCTCTCCCATCTCTAAACTTCTCGAAAAATGCATTCACATACAACTCATGCCATTCCTAACTGAACATCAACTTCTATCTCCTACCCAACACGGCTTCTGCCCAGGACACAATACCAACACAGCCCTCCTCTCCTTCCTACACTCTATCAATTCAGCCCGAGAATCTGGTCACTTAGTTTCATCCGTTCTATTAGATCTATCTAAAGCCTTTGATACCATCTCTCATACCCATCTACTTAACCATCTATCTAACCTTAACATCTCCACAAAAACTCTTTCCTGGTTCTCCAGCTATCTTTCTGACAGGTCCCAAGCAGTGAAATGGGGCCAATCCTCCTCCTCCTCCTTCCTTCCAACACCCACAGGAGTTCCCCAAGGTTCCATTCTTGGCCTTCTGCTATTTAACATCTTTATTAATGATTTTCACAAAGCCATTCCTAATACCAAAATTGTCCAATATGCAGATGACTCCACTCTCATCTGCCATGCCTCCAACCAAACTGAACTCAAATCTCTAACTCAACCCGCCTTCTCATCCACTGAAAAATTGATGCACCATAACCACCTCTCACTAAATGTTAGCAAAACAAAAATTATCCTTTTCACTCCTTCAAAATCTACCCACATTGACAAACACTCATTTCAAATTACCAGCCTCAACAACTCTGTCATTGATATTGTTCCCTCTGCCAAACTGTTGGGGGTCACCATTGATGAACACCTAAAATTTAATACCTATATCCAACTCAACATCAAGAAAACCCACATAAAACTCAGCCTTCTATACAGACATAATCACTTCCTCTCTCCCTCTACTAGACTGACCTTGGCCACAACTTATCTACTCCCATCTCTCCTTTATGGCACTCCTCTGCTTACTAATCTATCTTCCACCCTTACCTCCAGGCTAGAAGTATGCTACAACAAAATCTCCAGGTTTGCCACAAATGCAAAAGCCTCCTCCCACCACTGCTCCACCCTACTAAACATAAACTGGCTTGAACTCCCCAATCAACTAGACTTCCTTCAAATTGTCTTAGTCCACAAATTACTTTTTCAACCCAACAGCTGCCCGGCTTTATCCAATATCCTCCAACCTTACACCCCCCCCAAGACCCCTTAGATCACTCACCAAAACCTCATTACCAACCACAAACCAAAGCGTCCTGCTGGTCAGCTTCTACTGTCCTCCATCCTAGCTAAAAAATGGAATGCCCTGCCCTCCACCCTGAGAACGTGTGACAACCTAAATACCTTCAAAAGCCTACTTCACTCCTACCTGCTTCTTCACAGAAAATGTAACTGCACTCCACACCCCATACCTCCCAAACTCCCCCCTTGCTTCTCTCCTGGCTAAACTCATTACCTTTCAAACTACTGACTTATACTCCAACTACAACTCATAAGCTTTCTCCTTCCAGCATATCACTCTTTGACTCTAATTTCAGTACTTTCATAGCTACTTAATCTTCTTAGCTACCAAGTATTAGACTCCTCCTCTGTCCACTTCCCTTCCTAGTAAAAACTTGTTTACAACTCCATACTGAATGCTATGTAAAATAATCTTTCGTGTGATATCTCAATTTGATACACAACTTAGCAATGTAAAATATTTTCTATATGTTTATGCAACTTGTTTTGCAGTGTAAAAGAATTTCTTTCGTGTGCTATTTCAATGTATGTAACTTATCAATGTGAAGAATTTCTATATGTTTATGTAACTTGCAAATCTTCACAACTTAACAATGTAAAAACTATTATGTAACTCAAGCCCAGTGGACCTCCCCGGTCATCAAACTGGAATAAATAAAGATTGGCAGTCAATTTTTATGGTGCCGAGTTGCCAGCTCGATGCCCAACCTTCAGCGAAGGCACGCTGATTCACGCATGTCTTTCGGAGGCCACTCGACCGTGGGGAGGACATGCAGACTCCACACAGAAGACACTTCAGCCGAGAATCAAACAGGAGAACCTCTTGCTGTGAGGCAACAATGCTACCGCTGCACCACCATGGCTTTTTCTTGTATTCTTTTTACTTTCTTTAAAAAATGGCTCCCCTGCACATATTTTTTTCCCTTTTAAATTTGGGTTTTTTTTTCATCCTTTCGTGATATCAGCTTTCAGGAAGTCAGCATTTCATAGTAGAACCAAAAATAAATAAATAAATAAAATAAACAAAATATCTGCAGACTGTTGCATAGGTGAGGTCAAATTAATCTTTACCTCAGTCTGTCCCTTCATACTAGCTAATTAAACATGAAGCTGCTTGGTGACCATCAGTATTTGGCAGAGTAAGAAATCTGATATGAAATTTTTTTTTTGCTAGCTGAAGGTTTGGACATCACACAATCAATTTAGGGTTGCCACCTTTCTACTGTGCCATTTCCTGACAAACAAGCCCCGCCCCATGCACAATCAAGCCACACCCATTCCTTTTAATAGCCACACCCCTTTACTCCACCCTTCAGCATAAGTCTTTAATATCACATACAGTTACCAATAAGTAGAAAAATGTGCGACGAGTCAAAAAGTAAATAAAAAAACTTTATTTAGCAATACTTCAAAAGGTTCACTACATACAACAGTACATCACACACAAGCATGGGAAAACTAAGCCCAAGTCTCATATCACAGGTAGTACTAAAATGGAAATACAATTAGATATTAAAAACACCAGTTCATTCAAAGCAGTACATTAAGGGTTCACCACACACAATAGTAAAAGAAAAGCAACTGTTTAAAGTATCTTCAGTTTTGCTAGAAATCATTGCTTATACTTGAAGCTGTATTTGGCATTTGATCTAGCAGCCTCAAGTAATGGCTGGTTATTTCTCACAAATGAATAAAATTGCGAACAACTCATGTTAAAGTTTAGCTTGACCTGCAACTCGGCCTTCACAAGTGACACAAGCATTCTATTTCTTACATCAGTCCACGCATTCCCCATAAGTGAAAAACCCTTTCCACAAAGCTATTGCTGGGGATTGAAAGAGCAAACTGCACCAGTCTGTAAAGTGGCTTGCAGTCTGGAGCTTTACTAAAAAGTCACCCAGCGATCACTTACAGATGCCTCTGTCATCTGTAACAGGGCTGGCAATGCAGCAGTTAAAGTACAGTAGTCTGAGTAAAGTGCTTCAATGTCCACATCCAATTTGAAGAGGTCTGCAACTGTACGCAGTTCTGGCCAAGTTACAGGATGTTGGAGGCTGAGGACCTGCATAGCTTTAAAGGGACTATTATCATAGTCAAACCACTTCTGTAGGTAACAAAGTGCTTTACTGTATAAATCACAGAAGGTCCTACAGACCTGCTGTGCGACAGCTGGAGTAAAGTGCTGTAAGGCAGATGAAACTTTAGTACCAAAGAACTGGTCATCTAGCCTTCTCTGCAACTCATCTTTTAGACTTTTCATCACGGTGTACAACTCTGGAGCAGAGAGTGTTACTTTCAAGTTTTGCTATAGACTTGTGGAATACCTGCAGGATGTAGTGCATGAAATGTATGTAGCACTCTGCCTCAGACACATCCCCACTGATGCCATCCTCATCGGCCTCCACAAATTTCCAGATAAGGGGGTGACAGTCCTCAGGCCCTTGACTAATAAAATAACTTTTAATAGCAGGCCAACATTCTACCAGCCTTGCCACAGCTGGGAACAAAGACAGCCACCTTGTTACAACATGTTGCATTATTTCCTTAAAGTCCTGGTTTAGGAAAGAATAGAAGCCTTTCAACAGTGCCATTTTTTTAGCAGATGCTGAAAACTCACTATGTATTTTCAAAACCAGAGTCTCCACATCAAACTTTGCAAGGGCCTTGCTTGCATGCTTGGCACAGTTATGTATTACATGGCATAAACAGTTTGCTGCAATGATGTGAGGCACCTCAGATTTCAAACTTTTAAAAACAGACCTGTGCTTTCCATAATTGACTGAGGCATTGTCTGCAGCATAGCTAGCAATGTTTTGTACTTTGAGTCCTTTATGCACAAGGATGTCCTTTATTCTAGTAAAGATAAATTCAGAACTTTCGTTATGATCCTCATAGAAATCAAGGAGTTTCTGTTGTGTGCCATGGGTGTGAGTAAAGTACTGAATAACTAAAGGGAACATTTTCTGTTCCCTTTATTGGATGCATCTGATCCCACTGAGAAATAGGAATTGCCAAGTTCCTGCAGAAGGAGCTCCTCTGAATGAGGTGCAAGAACATTCATGACAATACTCTCAGATTTTGTCTTCCCACAGGTGAATTTCGAAGCCAAAGTAGAATCAGGGAAGACTGTCGGTGCCAGCTTACCTCCACAATCTATGGATACATATGAGTGACCATGTTTCACTCCATGATAGACTGCTGTCACTTCAGCTGCAGTGACTTTGGAAGCTTCACTGGTTACACTACGTGGCTGAATAAACTTGGTCATTACGAGGTTCTGCCTCTGGAGCTGAAGGCTTTGATGATGTTTGTCTGACTTCTGATGGCTTTTCAATGCCTTTTCCCCATCCCATTTTACAGTGAAAGTTGTTCCACAGGATGTGCACTTTGCCATGGCATCTGCATTTGGAACAGGTCGCACCCATGAGTAGCTTTGCTCCCACACCTTATTATAACTGCAGAAAAACCTCTTAGGAGACGCGCTTTCAGCCTCTTCTTGATGATCCATTGACCTTTTCCTGAACATGATTCCTGTAGGATCCTTGCTCAACACTACAATAAACCAAAACAGCTATTAATAGAAAATCAAAACACTTGTGACCAACACCAGTGCCTGGTGGGGCCTGTGTCAGTCAGTAGCCACTAGCCAGAGTTCACATTCACATGTGAATCTCCAGACTTTCACACCCTAGTAATACCAAGTTGGTATAGGGAAAAAAATGAGACTCCTCATGAAAAATTACAGTGAAGGTAAAGCAATGAAAGGCAGAAGCAACTCCTGTCTGAGGGACTTGCAGCTGTTACACATGAACCTGGTGTGACAGCAGAATATGCACAGAAGGCATTCTGTGTGTAAAACACATGGGTCAGACACTACAGCAATGCACCAAATTAAGACCCTCTACTTTTATGTAGAACCTAGTGCAAACGTTATCCAGCTGAGTCTGAACACAGCAAGAAAGTTCAGGCATACTGTGGACTGACAAGATACACCCTAGAAAGACACCCTAGGAAGAAACACAGGTCAAGGTAAACATCACGGTGATGACAGACTAGAAAGACAGATCTACAGTCCAAGCATCTTATACAAATCATGTAATCATATATTCACTGTAACATCAAATGAGCTAAGCTTTGGTATAGATGGTATACCCTAGAAAACACAGATAAAAAGTAAACAGTTGTGATGACAAACTAGACAAAAAAGCTACATTTAAGCCTCACTATACTACGAAGACTGTACACCCTAGAAAGACACCCTAGGAAGAAACACAGGTCAAGGTAAACATCACGGTGATGACAGACTAGAAAGACAGATCTACAGTCCAAGCATCTTATACAAATCATGAAGTCATTATACATTCACTGCAACCAAGTCCAAAACCAGATTAGAAACTGTTCTAGTTAATCACCACATGTTGAACATCTAGATAGTTACACACATCTTGTCACCATCAATGAATGAGATAGTGCCAGCACAGCTAGTGAATTAATATAAATTTAATATTTAAAAAATTCACTAGTAGCTGTGCTGGCAATATTTCATTCCCCTTGTCACACTAATCTTTGAAAATCTACCTTAATTCCAAAGAATCCATTAAAAAAAAATCCACTTACCTCCAGAAAAATCAGCAGCAGGGCTACTAAAACAAGCTCTCAGCAGCAGAACAGAACAGGCAGCTAAAGGGCCAGCAAGCAGGGGAACACACCACCACCCAGTCCACAGCACTTCTCCTCCAGCAAGCAAGGCAAGCAGCAGGGCTAAGGCAATCCTTCCAGGCAGCAGGGCTTCCAGGCAGGGCTTCCAGGCAGCAGGCAGGGCTTCCAGGCAGGGCTTCCAAGCAGGCAGGGCTTCCAGGCAGGGCTTCCAGGCAGGCAGGGCTTCCAGGCAGGGCTTCCAAGCAGGCAGGGCTTCCAGGCAGGGCTTCCAGGCAGGCAGGGCTTCCAGGCAGGGCTTCCAGGCAGCAGGCAATCCACTGAAGACGATGTCCAAGGCTCCAAGCAAGAATTTCAGATCTTAAGCAAGCAGCACCCTTTGTACTACAAAAGTAAAAGGTAAAAACTTATGCTGAAGCACCGCTTTATATTCTTAAATTTTCGCGGGCTTTGCAGGGCTTTTACTACTAACTCTACATGTTGATTGGCTGCTTGCTGCACGAGCCTCGTCTGCAGCAAGCAGCCAATCAACGAGAGTCCAAGACGGGTCACGGGAATGTTTTTTTTTTTTTTTTTTTTTAATACGCGCTGACGAGCCTGACGCTATTTCCGGACTCCGATTACAAGAACCGGAGAACCGGAGTGCCCTACTGATTTCCGGGCACTCCGGAAAAAAAACGGAGGGGTGGCAACGCTAAATCAATTTACTGAGTAATACTAAGTGGAGTAAGATACAGAACAATGACTTTTCCATTTTTAATGAAAGTACAGAAAAATTAGAATACATAGCATTTGCAGAATAGTTAGTAGCTCACATCGACACCCTCTAGCAAATGCTACTGACTCACTTCCTGGGCAGCCCCTCACCATTTTTCACTCTTTGTATTCAAGCACCTGACACTGCTGTTTAGACTTGATGGTTACTGTGGTGATCCTCCCTTTATGAAAATAGAGTAAAGAGAAGTAATTGGGAGAATACAAATGTGCCCACTCAGTTTTTAACTCTTGCATCAAGGGAACAAAGAATACCTCACTGCTGGTTATAAATAATACATATTTATATCATATGTTTTTAAGTCTATGCATCACATTTGTGAACTGAACGCTTGTTAGAAACAAAAGTCTGCCACTCTAAATGATAGATTCATAAATAGTACTTTTTGGGAGAGAGAGAGAGAGCTCTTCTTGCTAAACCTAAGAGTTTTGCAATACACTAAAAATGCAGGTAGTTCAACTGGCAGTGAATGTTTTAGAAAAAAATATATATTTGATTTATTTTTATTAACAAGACACATTTCCTATTTATAGCAACATAGAGTGTCTGGCACTATTAAAGCATTGTATCATGGATGATTTTTTTACAAAGCAGATTATATGGATTTAATAAGCACACAGAAAGTTACGGCAGATGATTTCTAAATATATGAGTTTGTGTTCATGTGTGTGTGTCTGTGTGTGTGTGTGTGTGTGTGTGTGTGTGTGTGTGTGTGTGTGTGTGTGTGTGTGTGTGTGTGTGTGTGTGTGTATGCATGGTGTGGGGAAATCCATTCCTCAAGGAGAAAACAAGAAGGTAGTACACGGTGCTCACTTTCTTCCTCCTTGACTTACAAAGGTGACTCATCCTGTGGAGCTGAATGGCTAACCCAGGTATGTTATATATATCAGTAAACAAAGTCCACAGATATCATTACTATGCGTATGTATTCTTTTATATGAAGAGGTTTATTATCTGACTACTGATCAAATGTTGTGACTTAGAATAGCCTTCATCTAGCATAATTTAGCACAGGTTTGTCTGGTTATCTATTTATTTTCTGAATTCTGAGCCAACATAACGCAGTCACATCCTGTTTGTATAGCATGGGGCTGCTTCTCCTGATAGCCTATTATTGTATACATATTTCTTCCTTTCCATCCAGTTGATGGTCTGCTGATATTCTTCGTGTTTCACTGTTGCAGTCATCACACTTGGGTTATCTGCCTGCAGGTAGCCCTCAGTCGGCCCGAATACCAGAGTGTTGGGATTTCTTCGTCGGATGCTGTCGCCTCTTCCATGACGTCAGGCCGTCTGGGGTATAAAACATACAGCCGACGCCATTACATCAGTCTTTCTTGCCGTGGAGGAGCCCAAAGCAGAAGCAGTTCGCAAGTGCCAGTCAGCCGCTACCTGAAATTTTCGTTTTTCGTGTTTCAAACCTGAAGTCTTCTAAAGCTAAGTACTCCATTGGGGACCCTTTTTTCTTGCTCTAACCGATGTCAGAAAAAGTTAACAATTGTCTTGCCTGTGGAAAGCAAATACCTTATAGAGATTTTCATTTTTACTGTATCACCTGTTTAGGCCCACACTGTCAGTTTTCTGCCTTTTTTAACGCCCAAACCATTCGTCGTTGGGCTATCTTTGTTGCTTAATTCTTTCTCACTCTCCGTATTCTGAAATGGGTTCGATAAGCCATTCGACTACCGATCTTCCGAAAAAAACGTAAGGATAAAGACAGAGACAGACCGTATAGGCCCAAAACTGCCGCTGACACTTCCGTTAAGCTAGTCGCCAGTCCGCCGGTACTCAGTGAGGTGCCTTTGCAGCCCCTGATAACCACTTCTACAGATTTGCAGGTCTCTGCTGAGACCCATTTGGAGTCCGGTATGCTGTGAGATGCTTCTCTGACTATGCAACCTGCAGATGTCTCTACCTTGGTTGGGTCCGGAGCCGCTGTGCAGGCACCAGCTTCTGAGAGTGTATTCTGACCTACCGATGCTCGTATAAAACTGACAACTTCGTTTTTAGCTAAAACTACCAAGTTTCTCAGGCCCAGAGTTCACACTACACCTAGAAAACTGATGACCAAAGTGCATGCTCAAGCTCCCATGCCACAAAAACAAATGCTTAGAATGGCTGAAGACCTTATTACTCTAATTAGGTGAAGCCAGCCTTCCCCTGCTAAAAGACAAAGAATTAAATTTCCTTCTGATTCCACAGACCAGGAGTCTGATGACTCTGACCCTTCTGATTACCAGGACATACCCTTATCAACCTATGAGGATTCTGATACAGAGGAATCCATTCCCTGTGCCTCCCCTCCAGAGGATTTTTCTTTTGGTGAAACCTTGCATACTTTAAGAGAGTATTTCCGCTGGGAATGCCATGACTATCCTCAGTCCAAAAAGAGACTCAGAAAATTTTTAGATTTGCCTCAGCACAGGCCTCTAGCTATACCTCCTGTCCTGGATATTGTAGATGATGTCTTCATGGAATCCAGTCTTACTCCTGACACTCTATCACCGGCCCCTAGAAAACCTGACAGGTACTACAGAGTACCCGACTCTCACAAATTTCTCTTTAAGAATCCTACTGCGGATCCAGAGACCATTTCCTAGGGACCTAAAGGCATTAAGGCTACTACAGGCAAAAACCCTACCCCTTCAGACAGGGATTCAAGAGCTTTAGACAGATGGGGTAAGAAGGTATATACCTCTGCAACTCTTGCCATCAGGGCTTTGAATTGCCAGTTTCACATGTTGAAGTACCAGCAACGTATTATGGAACTAATTAAACAAAAAATGGTGTTACTTCCAGATTGTGTAGAAAATAAAGATTTACAAGAGTTAATGCATTCTGCAAACCAAGTTAGTAAACATACTTTGCAGTATGGTGTTGATGCCTTAGAAGCATCTTGCAGGGCTGCAGTTACTGGATCTGTACTGAGAAGGCATGCTTGGCTGAAGGAACAAGTCTTGCCAGATGATGTCAAAGCAAAATTACTAGATGCTCCATTAAATTAGGACCATTTGTTTGGCACCAAAGCAGAAGAAGTTCTTAAAAAGATGGAGGAAAAAGCTGAATCTATGCAAACTGCAAAGATTTCTTACAGGTGCAGCCACCTAGATTCAGTAGGCATTGGCCTTCTAAAAACTGGTCCTTTCCAGTCCATCCCAGACCTTCTCAGTCCAAACCCAGGGAGAACATACCAACAAGACTACAGTCTCAGGGTATGCAGAGATCTAAACAATGGAGTGCTCCCACCTCAAAAACAGGGAGTTGTAAGCCATCCCCTTATGGAAAAAGTTCACAAAGACTTGTCAATTATCCTTCCCAGCCATGCCCAAGTACTTGCACCCCTAGGAGGAAAACCTGCTTTTCATGCAAAAAACTGGATGTCCATTACTCAGGACTGATGGGTTCTAAACATTGTATCACAGGGATACACATTCTACTTCCACTCACTGCCAACCCCAAGCAGGTTGCCAGACCTTCCTCCAAACCAGTGGGCAGAGGCTCAAAAGCAAGTACTTTCTCTTCTCAATATGAGGGCTATTCAAGCTGTTCCAGTAGAACAAAGGGGACAGGGTTTCTACTCCAGACTGTTCCTGGTGCCTGGAAAAGAGAGCTCTTGCACCCTATCCTGGATCTCTCAATTCTCAACACCTTTCTGGTGGTCCCAAAATTCTAAATACTTACACTGCAGCAGCTTCTTCCTATGCTAGCCAAGGATGCCTGGTTAGTCATCCTAGACTTAAAAGAAGCTTATCTGCACATCCCCATAAGGGAGTCTTGCAGGAAATATCTACATTTCAGGGCAGGCTCTATGCACTATCAGTTCTCTGCACTTCCCTTTGGCTTATCTACAGCACCCAGAGTATTCACAAAGTGCCTGGCTCCAGCCATTGCATACTGCAGGCAGAGAAATATTCAAATTTACCCATACTTGGATGGTTGCCTGATTCAGGCAGACAATCAGGAATTGCTACTTTAGCACCTGGCATTTGTAAAAAGACTCCTAACTTCACTGGGGTACACCATCAACTGAAAGAAATCACAACTGGTGCCCAGTCAAAAAATTGTATTCCTGGGAGCAAGCTTGAACACAACTTCCCAGATGGCATTCCTCACTCCAGAAAAGCAGGTCTATTTGACAAAGTACTTCAAACTAATGGCCGCCAAAATCCAGCTATTTGCAAGGAAAATACTGCACGCCCTAGGGTTCAAGGCCTCATGCATTCTGCTAATTCCATATGCAAAACTGCATATAAGGAAACTTCAGTGATACTTAAAAAGTCTCTGGTGTCAACATTCTCAAGACCTAGAAACAGTGATTCCTATCATACCTTGTCTAAGGGCAGAGTTCCTTTGGTGGGCAGAAGCATGCAACCACAACAAGGGACTCCCTTTCACTCAACCCCTCGCTGCCCAAACCATGACAACAGACACATCAGACTATGCATGGGGGGCTCACATGGCAGGCAAGTGCATTCAAGGCAAATGGAGCCCAGGACAAATTCTCCTGCATATCAATCAAAAAGAGATACTAGCTGTACAGCATGCTCTGACAGCCTTCAAATACCTTATCCTTCCAGGACAGCACCTGATAAAGACAGACAGCACCACAGTTATGTGGCACATAAACAAGCAGGGGGGAACTCATTCTTACCCACCCTGCAGGTTAGCCATGGCCCTGTGGAACACAGCCTTGAGCAACCAAGTGCACCTACAAGCCCAATTCCTACCAGGCAAACAAAATTCACTGGCAGATGACTTAAGCAGAAATCTACTGGACCCACACGAGTGGAAACTGGAACCCAACTCATTCAAACTTCTAATCCAGAGGTGGGGACTCCGGAGGTGGACCTCTTTGCCTCCCCCCAAAACCAACAACTGAGCAAATTGTGCTCCAGGATCCCTCTCAGCAGGGCCAGGAAGGTGGATGCCCTATCCTTCACATGGGAAAACCTCTGCATTTATGCCATTCCCCCTCTGCCCCTCCTCTCAAAAGTATTACTCAAGATCAAACAGAACAGACCAAGGGCAATCCTTATTGCCCCAGACTGGTCACACCAGCCCTGGTACCCACTCCTATGCAGTCTGACAGCAGTGCCACCCTTGCACTTACATCAGACACCTTCCCTGCTGTCTCAGCAGGAGGGACAGATTTTGCATCCACAGCTGCAAACCCTAACCCTTGCAGCCTGGCTTATCCCCTGAATACACCACCAGCAACCCTCAGCAAACAGGTGCTGGATGTCACCCTTGAGACCAGAAGGCCTAGTTCTAGGAAATCCTATGCTGAAAAGTGGAAAAGATTGTTCTTGGAGTCAGTCTCAAGGAAAGGACACAGCTGTGCCCACCTTACCTCAAATCCTTGATTACCTAGCAGAGCTGCTCCACAGAGGCCTATCCTTCTCATCCATTAAGATTCACGCCTCTGCCATCTCAGCTCATTATAATACTGAGCCACCTCTCTTTTCTCACCCTCTCATTGAGCAGTTCCTGAGAGGGGCTAACAATTTAAGGCCCCCTAGGGGACCTCCCACCCCTGCCTGGGATCTTAACTTTGTACTAGAAAAGCTCATGCTTCCCCCTTTTGAACCTGCTGCTTCAGCAGAGTTAAAATTCCTCTCTTGGAAAACAGCCTTACTTCTAGCCATTACTTCAGCAAGAAGAGTGTCTGAGTTGCAGGCACTAATGGCTGTGGAACCCTTCATTATTTTCCATGCTGACAGGGTTTCCCTCAGGACTAACCCAGCCTTTATGTGCAAGGTGGTATCCAGTGTGGCTCTAAACCAATCCATCCATTTGCCAACCTTCTTCTGTAATCCTTAGAATAAAGGGGAAAGGATCCTGCACTCCTTGTACGTGCACAGATAGCTCAGGTTCTACCTTGACAGTACTAAACCTTTCAGAAAATCTGACCAACTGCTAATCATCTTTGCTACAGGGGCAGAAGGCAAGGCCATTTCAAAACAAACCATTTCCAAATGGATAGCACACTGCATCCATTTCTGCTACAAGCAGCATGGAAAACCTACCCCACAGGGGATCAGAACACATTCCACTAGGGCTACTTCAACCTCTACAGCATTTATCAGGGGAGTACCTACCAGGGACATCCTGGAAGCTGCAACCTGGAGTTCTGTACACACCTTCACCAAGCATTACCACTTACCTATTTTTTTCTAAATCCAGAGCTGGATTTGCTACAGCAGTCTTACAAGGCTTGCTAGACAGCCCTAACACTTCTTGACTGCCTCCACCCTTCCTCAGCTTTGGGAATCAACACAAGTGTGATGACTGCAACAGTGAAACACGAAGAACATAGTACAGTTGTGTACACTTACCATAAATGTAGATGTTTGAGTGTATTCACTGTTGCAGTCCTGGTTTCCCTTCCTCCAGCCCCCTGGCTTTCTCTATCCTTTCTACATATCCTCTTTGTAGACATCTTTTATGGCAGGGGTATTTACTTTTTACTGGAGGTGTTCTACACCATGTAATAGCTTCCTATTTTGGAGGCTCCTGACATTTGGGGCAAGAAAAACTGATGAAATGGGGTCAGCTGCATGTTTTATACCCCTGACAACCTGACGTCATGGAAGAGGCGACAGCATCCGACACAGAAATCCCATGACTCTGGTATTCAGGCCAACTGAGGGCTACCTGCAGGCAGATAACCCAAGTGTGATGACTGCAACAGTGAATACACTCAAACATCTACATTTATGGTAAGTGTTCACAACTATACTTTCTGGTTAAAGACACATATGTGGACTACAGTGGTTGGAAGCATGCATCTTACTGTAATGTTGTAAAGGAATCAAGCATCAGCACAAAACAAGGAGTCTGAGAGCTGATTTACTAAAACTAAAGTAACAAAGTCAATCATGTACTATGACTTTGGAGTGATGGGGATTCCTACTCACGTTTTCAGTAATGTGCAGGTTGGCAGAGGGAAATATATAATAATGATAAGCCAGAGAAAACATGTTTCTAGTGCCTTATTATTATCTTTAAATAAGTATAAAAACACAAAATCAAAGCACTTAAATTAAGCATTTAATTAAAGCAACCCAAAGAAAGGAATAACAAATCAAATTTATTTAACATTTGTTAACTGAGTACATGAACTGGTTTGAGGACCCTTCTCAGTCTTGACATGGACCGTATAGACTAAGACAGCTCACAGATGTTAATTACCACAATATTAACAAAGAATAATATTTACAACAAGAGTACAAACCAAAAATAGCATAATGTTATTGCTTATTTTATCTGAAATTTGTTTACTGGGACAGTCCAACTGGACATAGAACCCATTTTTGGGGAAGGGCCGAGAAGAAAAGCTCCAATAACAGGCATTTAATACATGTAAGGTGCGATGACAGAACAGACAATAGTGCAATATTTACATAGTACAAATGAAGTGGGGAAGAAACAACAGTATAATATTTACATTTATAAGTATTTGCAGTTTTCTGTAACTAGCTGGTGAACATTATTGTATTTCTGTAACTTTTCCATTGTGTGTGTACGCATGTTTACAGAAGAGAGCTAAGATTAAGCTTTGCAGAGGAGTCATTATTAGAAAGGGGTGGGGAGGATAGTAGATGGTATAGAAGATAGGAAGAGCGACAGGAAGATGAGAGGGGAAAACAAAAGAGTAACAAAGGAAGAGGAAGAGAAAGAAGACAGGATGACCAGAAGAAGAAGAGAAAGGATAATGTTTCAGCCTTGTATGATGCAAGTACACAACCAGGACTGGGTGTGAAAGTGTCTTAGTGAGTGCTTAAACAAGTAAGTGCCAGATGTCTAATGTCCATCGGGATATTGTTCCAAGCTTTGGCTACTGAGTTTGAGTATAGACAATGCCCAATGGACTTTTTGAGTTTATAAATTTTAAGGAGTTGTTTTTTGGAGGCGCAAAGGGGGCAGATAGGTAGGTAGTGATAAAGAGTAGAGCTAACTGCAGGTCAAACTAAAGGCTTGTAGATCAATCTGTGTGTCTGGAGAAGTTGGCCATATTTGACAGAGGGGGGGGTCTATATTATCCGATCAAAACACGAAAACCGCGAACAACATTTGGGCGACACCAAATGGTCGAAAACGGAAAATGTTGCATGCGTAAATGAAAATCGCCATAGCAAAAATTCTTCCCTTCACTTCAATGTAGTGTGATCTCGGAGTTGGAATATTTAAGTAGGGGGGGTGTGAGGGTGCAGGGGGGCTTGCCCCCCTGCATAAAACAGTTAGACATTTGGTTTTGTAGTTTTGTTTTTTTCCGGATTCGATATTTCCAGTTTTTGCTCATTTGGTGTCGCTCAGCATGCGTTCGCTGTTTTCGTCTTTCATTCTCATAATATAGACCCCAGAGGGGGGGTAGCTGAAGCCAGTTTAAGGATTTAAGGGCAAAGCAGTGATGGGAATGGTTTTGTTGATTTGCTGCAAACCTAGCCACTTTATTATAATATAGTTCTAATTTTTATGTTAAATTAGTTTGTAGATTGTTTGGAATGACAAAAGCATAGAGTAAGGAGGGAAGGGCACATAAGCTAACAAGTGTAGCTCTGGAAGGGCTGGTGAGGAATTTCTTTGAGCTATAAAGCATTCCAAGCTTTTGGTATCTTTTGTAGACTTTTGAACACGTAGGTCAAATTTACATTGGTTATCAATTATTATACATTGTAGTTTGGTGTTGGAAACAGCTTCTATAATGGTGCTATTTAATGATGACATTTTGAAGTTGTGTTTGTTATGAGTTAGGGAATTAGGAAAGAATATGAGTAGTTTTTAGAGTGTTGATGAATAGTTGATGGTCAGTTAACTAACTGTCAAACGAGGTGAAGGCATCTTGTGTAATGGTTTGTAGATGAGGGAGAGTATTTCCTGAGCAAATGGAAGTGGAGTAGTCTGTGTATTGTATCAGAGAGAGAAATTATGTTGGGAAGATGTGTGAAGACTGTTAATAAGTATATTAAAAAGAAGGGGCAATGATGGAGCCTTGGGGATCTTAGTGTTCACTGAGAGGAAAAGAGAGAAGACTGATAGCCATTTAGCAGATTAGCAATGATTAGGCAAAAGCTAGTAAACCAGTTAAGAGTAAAATTGGATAGAGCCAAGGCAGCCATTTTTGATATAAGGAGGAGACTCATTTATTGTCATCCCCAGCCTTAATGATGATGTTCAGGAAGGATATAAGGGCACTTGTACTATGCGGTGGTCAGAAGCCATATTGGGTAGGGGTGAATAGATTTTTATGAAGTAAGTACTGCAATAGTTGTTTGTGGATGCATATTTTCTGATATTTTACAGAGAGGGGACAGTAAGGCAATAGGGCTAAAGTTTGTTGCTTTGGTAGAGTTAATTCCTTTATGTAGTGGTATGTTATATGAATTTTCCGTAAGGAAGAAAAGTGTGATTCTTAAATGGAACAACTGATTAGAATAGAGATTGGGCATACAATTGTGGAGGAGGTGAGCTTCAGGTATTCTGAAGGTAAGTGATCAACAGAGATGGAGTAAGATTTGAGTTTGCTAAAGAGATAGTTTATTTAGGAACTAGAAACAGGTTGTAATGAGAAAGTAGGGCTATTGGAGTTTGGATTTTGTATTGGGGTGGATGAGATGGTAGGGAATTGCTAGTAAGAGTAGCTTTAGAGTCTATGAAGTGGTAGTTGAATTTGGCAATAGTATCTACTGTAAGCGAAAGAAGTCTAAGCAAGGGTGTGGAGTATTAAATATGTCATGGTGTAAGATTTTATTTCTTGACAGCAGAATTTTTTAGTATTATGCTGTAGGTTAAGTTAAGGATGCAAGTAATATTTTCTGTTATTGATGACCTTTTTTTGGCTAGGTTTCAGAGATGTCTGATGTTTTGTAGATGGATTAGGGTTTTGTTGTTGTGCCATTCTCACCAAGCTTTATCAGCATGGGATAACCAGGGTGTTTGTTTAGTTTTCATTGTTCTCCTTATAACGGCTATAGTATTTAGAGTGTCAAAGAAGGTGTGTTGAATCTTAGAATAGCTTCATGTAGTGGTAATGTGCTGAGGGAAGACCAATTAAGGGATTTAAGAATGTTGTTACAATTCTCTGGGTCAGAACTAATAAGGTTGTAGGATTATTTGTATTGCTGTTGTTAGTCTATCCAAACAGGTGGGACGATGGTCACTGAGGGAATCAGAGAGGGTCCTTGGTGAGGAGTACAGATTAAGGCTTGAACTAAGGATGCAATCTATGGTGGAGCTTCTATTGGTATTTTTGTTGTAGCAAGTAAAGGAGATTAGAAGTGGAGTAAATCCATATAAATTAATACCAGGAGGGGTAGTCATCTACAAGGTTTTGACAGTCTATATTAATGTATCCAAGAATATTGGTTTCATAAGGTATGTTAGTGAATAGCTAGTGTTGGATGTCCTCTAGAATAGGTATGTTGTTGTCTGGAAGGATGTAGAAAGATAGGTTATACATATATTTTTTTTTTTTGCGATTGTTGAGTTTGAGCAGAGAGATTAGAATTTCAGTGTTGTGAATTTTTGGTGGACAAATGGGGGGGGGGGGGAGTAGAGAGAGTGAGAGTTAGAAAAGAGCATAGCTACTTCTCCTGCTTGTTTGCATATTCTCTCAGAGTGAAGGATAGTGTAGAGCTGGAGTGTAAAGACTTAAAGCTATTAGAGTATAGGATGGTGAAATCTTGCTTCATTTCATTTTATTTACTTCTTGGTACTTGCTGTAGTTGTAGTAATACAGTTACAGCTTTGACAGTATCAGTAATCTGGAGGTAAATATGAGATGTAATACACATATAACCAAGAGTGCTGTTTATGCACTAAGATGTCCCTTCAACCTAGTTTCTAGTGGAGAGACTAGTTCAGCACTTTAAATTTATCTTCAGGAACAGATTAGACAGCTGTGCCTACCAGAAATAAGCCCAGAACACACACAAAAACAAGTAAATCCAAAAAGGCAGCCTGGAAGTCCGTGAAACAGTTTATTAAAATCAAGTAAACTTAAGCGCTTTTCGTACGTACAATGTACGAACTTCTTCCAAGAAGAAGGAAGAAGTTCGTACATTTAAATGCGCTTACTTGATTTTAATAAACTGTTTCACGGACTTCCAGGCTGCCTTTTTGGATTTACACACAAAAACAAGCCACTCTGGTGGAATCCAAGCATAAACTGATTGTGCAACAGAAAGGGAAAAAAAAAAAAGTCATATCTAAAATTAGGAACCGCAATGCTCAGTAGGAAAAAAAACACTCTCATTATGCTAAACAAACAGCTAAGAGGGCAAATTAAGTCTATCAAAGTCAATTTTGAGGAAAATATAGCCTCTCAGGCCAAGGACAACCACAAGGCTTTCATTAGCTGTGTCCGAAACCACAAAAGTGGTGCACAATAGTGCTCAAAACTGATCGTGAATGGAACCCCTTATATGAAGCCAGAAAATATAGCAAATCAGCTGACCAACAAATTCCGCTCTAATTTTAACCCTCCAGCCACCCCTCTGGTAATAGCATCAAATATACCTCCCCAACTATCACTAGAGAACAGGCCCTAAATGTGTTCTCGAAAGCTAAGAACACCACATTAATGGGTCCCAATAATATCCCACGATGCCCCTTAAATAGCCTGATGCATGACCTACCTGGACCTCTGGAGTCACTCTTTAACCGTAGACTCCAAACAGGCTTTGTGTCATGTGAAAGGAGGACTGCAACAGTCATTCCTCTGCACAAGGATGGTCCATCAGTGGACCCTAGGAACTACAGACATGTTAAGTCTGACTAGTCTCATATGCAAAGCATAGCCAGGGAAAGAATTATTCTGGATATGATTAATAATGACATATACTTTCAGACACTAAATTCAACTCAGTTTGGCTTTGTCAAAGGCAGATCATGCCTACTCAACCTGAAGAGCTACTTTGAAAAGGTCAGAATGGCAATGGAAGAGGGTAAATTGGTGTCTACTGTTTACCTTGACCTGGCTAAGGCATTTGATACAATTCTCACTCAGGCATTGCAAACAAACTGATTGAATTAGGCATGAACCCTGATGCTATACACTGGATAGCCAGCTGGCTTCCAGATAGGACCCAAGAAGTTAGGATAGTGGAGATCACCTCCACAAAGAGACCAGTCACTAGTGTACGCCCTCAGGACTCTTTGCTGGTCCTGCTCCTTTTTGGAATTTACTACTTGTAACTCAAAGCCAATGCCAAAGGTCTCTGGCTGGCCAATTTTGCAGATGTCTGCAAACTAAGATCTGTCACAGATTCCCCACAAGACATGAACATCCTACAGAAAGAACGAATACAGACAAATGACTGTAGCCAAAGCAACTGCTTAAAACTCAATGCCAATAAATGCACAGTAGTGCCCTTTGGGAAGTGAGTTACCATAGGAAACAACTACCACATTGATAATGCACTTATAAGAGTTGACCTAGTAGTCAGGGATTTGGGGACATATGTCAATAGGACCCTGACTTTCAACCAACATGTGTCTAAGGTAGTAAGTAAGCCATTGTATGTTACTCAACTTATAAGTAAGAGCATGGCATCTAGGTCCAAGGAGGTCATTGTTCCTCTGTATATGGCCCTCCTAAGACCCATCATTAAGTACAATGCTCCTTTCAATATGCATCTGATCAACACAAGCAGCAAGTGGAATGTCCACAGAGGTTCCTCACAAAATGAACACACAATGTAAACAACTTACTCTATGCAGATAGGTTCAAAGCCCTAACTCAGCTTCCTACAGACTGTTGAGATGTGATCTGTGCCTGGCATCTAAGGAATCCTTGGATCCTGTTCTAATGCACCTTTTGCACATTCCCAAAACCAATAGCATCAGAGCTACTCGATCTAAGGACTTGAACCTTGCTTACAACTTAAGTAGGAGATGTTGGAGGAACAGGTATGCATCTCAGAGAATTTCCCTCCTCTGGAACAGACTTCCCATCCATGTGAAGCAGAATTCTTCCCTAACCTATTCAAGTGCAACCTGAACCAGTGGATGTGAACTCAGAAATTCACCCCAGGTCTAGCATCTGTCCACCTAATGAACAGAGGCAGTCAGTAAATCATGCTCTAGCTTATTTATAACCCTTAAAATAACCTCCAAGGCTCAAAAAACTTGTAGGATACATTTGGGATGCATGGCTAGGCTTATAAAGGCCCCAGTGGTCATTAGTCTAGTATATACTTATTAAGCAATGAACTTCTGCTAGGGAATCATTATTCAGGCTGTTATATTATTATCTTGACCAACCGTTTGTCCAAATTATGAAATGACCAATGCTTATTTATTACATTGTAGGCTCTTGAACAATGTTGTATCTCTCTGTGTCATATATTTCGAAGTCCAACTCTCAGATCCATCTGAAAACAAAATTGAAAATAGAATCAACTTAACTGACTTTCTCAGTCAATAAATGTAATAAATTATAAATGTATTGAGATTCTCTCCCCCTTCCCCTATGACCATCATTTTATATTTTTTTTATTTAAAACAATATTTCTGTAATGGACTTTCTTTCATAACTGATTCAAAAACTAAAAAATTGTATTTAACATCATAATAACAAGTCTCATACTGGGATCACCTGCTCTTATTGTTTTCTCTGATCTTTAATTATTCTGATTTACTCTATCCCTTGAATGAAGTAATTTTTATAAATATGCCTTTGAATTAAAATCTAATTTTTACCCTTTTCTTACCTTTGAGGTAATTCTTCATTACCATCGTTGGTAATCCTCCTTTCCTTCTCTCTTCTTACCCTTTTGCGTAGCTTTTCTTCTACTTTTTGATACTGTCATTCTTCTCCATATTATGTCGGATAAGAAAAGTAGTGTTGGTTTTAAACATTGTAAGGACTGCGGCCGTAAGTTACCACTTTCTGATGGCCATGACTTATGTGTCTATTGTTTAAATGTCTCTTACTTTACTGTGGATCCCCCATGTGGCATTTGTAGAAATTTTTTTACCAGGACCCTTAACGAGAGAAAGAACACGTTAATCTTGAAAGGTCTTCTCAGATCTCCTTTCTGTGAGGCTATCTCTGGGTCAGAGGGCTCACCCCCTCCTGCTAAATCCTGTGAGAGGCGTTCTTCTTCCTCATCGAGGTCGCTCACTTCACTTCGGTGCTGCCACCTCTGACCCTTTTGGCTCCAGGCACAGCAGCGCTCCATTTGATTCTTGCTCCAGCCATGGCCTCCTTATTGACACTGGCACTGGAGTTTCCGGTGCAGACACTTGCGGCTCCGACAGTTCCATCGCAGCCCTTATCGGCACCGTCCATGCAGGTACAGTCTCCTTTGGCACCATTGGTGCAATCCCCTTCGGCCTCGAGTATGACGTTTTTGTCCTTCGCGGTGCAGACACTTTCAGCACCAACATGCTCTTCTGTGCAGTCTTTTTCGGTACCGTCATTGTTACCAGTGTGGACACCTTCCTAGATAGTGCCATACCGATCAGTGCAGACACTTACTTTTATGGTGCAGACACCTTCAACTTCTATGGCGCTGACTTCATCGATGCAGACTACTTCAACACCATTCTCTTTGGTGCAGACATCCTCGGTTTCGGGCTCTGCACCGCTCGAATTAGCAAGGACCAAGTGCTCTCCTTCCTTGGATCCATTCGGTGGTAGCCAATATAGTCCTTTTCTAGAAAGGTCAGAATCGCCCTCAGGTTTCTCTGTGAGGTCAACCAGGAGCCTCTCTGAACAAGATGTGTTGCGGCTTGTTCATGAGTTGCTTGTGGCCAGAGGTCTCTCTCAACCATCAGAACCCATGTTCCTTCCTTCAGGTGAATGTATTTCTCCTCAAACTCCAATGTACACTCCTCCTTTGACTTCCACCCAAGTATTAAAGCCCATTACTCCGACAGCAGCTTCCCCCCCTCCGACCCCAATAGTGGATCTCACTTTGGAGCCGGAGTTGTCCTTGTGGCTCTCAGTGCACTGAGCATTGGGCTGTTCTCAGGCCAGTGGCTGTGTTGTGGGGTAGTGCATTCTTGGTTCCATACCGATTTTTCCTATGGCACCCTCCAGGAATCCTCCCTCTCTCATGCTTCACAGTCCTCTTGAGACTCCTAATCTGGTGGTTGGCTCGTTGGGGCATGATGTGACTCCGGTTCCAAGGTTGTTGTGCTCAATTCCAGGCTCCCATCCCTCCTTGGGAGGGCCGGCTTTCCAGGCCATGAAGAGGGGGCTTGCCTCCACTGGCAAACCCCACTTGTCGGAGTCCTCTCCCCCCCCTCTGTGCCGCAACTCTCACAAGCCACAACCACTGGACACCAGGCACAAGGGCCTCAGGTTTCTCCCTCTCAGGAGACCCCCTCTTTGCAGTCTTCCCCAGAACTTCCCATTGAGGAAGTACCCCGCAAAGCTTCATGCAAGAGGAAGCACATGGACTCCACTGAGGAGTCTTTGACTGAAGATATGGACTTTGATGACAGGGAAGGGTCCCCACGGTCACCCTCTGATGAGGTGTCCTTTGGTGAGGGGTGACTGGAAGTCCTCTAATCCTTCCTCAGAGGAATCTGTATTCCTGCAGGCCTTTTGTGCCTGGCCCCCCTACCTCCTGGGTTACCCTGCTGGCCAATGAGCTTGTCCACCTCATTGTCCAGCTCGCATGGAAGGCTCCTGACACCCTGTAAGTGATACCGCAGAGGCCTGATAAAATCTTATCTCCCCAAGCTGAGCATCTCCATTGGTCAAGAGGTCTTCCAGTAGATGCCATGGTGGTGGCAGCTGCAACAAAGAAAGACTTGGCAGAAGAGTGCCAAACTGTCCATCCACCCAGCAAGGAGCCCCGGATGATAGACAGACTAGGGAAACATGTTTGCTTCATTGACCTTTGCTGTAAAGTCTTTGAACTATTTGCACACTTTATGAGGCTCCAGCGGGATCTTTTCAACCAACTCTCTGAAACCTTGGCAGGAGATGTTTCTGATGAGGTCCATGACAACGTAGCTTCTCAGATAACCACCCCTAGAGTCCATTTCCAATTCTTCCATGCGTCTTATTTCTCACACAATGGAAGGAGCGGTTAGAGTGGCAGGTGCAGGTATAGTTACCAGACGACATGCCTGGATGCATCTTTGTGACTTTGTGTACTCCTTTAGGGCTTCCTTCATGAATGTCCTCATGGAGGCCACTTCTTTGTTTGGCCCTAAAGTTAAAGATATGCTGTCAAGGTGCAAACAAGATGGCAAGACCCTATCTGTTATTGGTGTCAGACGCTCCACTCCTCAATGATTCTACTCCAGAAATCAGAAGAGCAGGAAGATGTGGCACAGGAAATCACAGAGCTCTTTCCGTGACGCACGTGCCGAGTTCTCCCCTAGAGGCAGAGGGGGAAACTCCAATGCGGGGCAGAGGAGGTCCACAAAACCGGGGTTTCAGAGATTCTTTCTCTGGCCAAACCTATCAGCTCTCCTGAAGTGTTGCCTGACTGCTTACCTCTGGAAGCGGTCGGGTGTCATTTTTCCTTGTACCCCACTGCCTGGCGAAACTTAACCACCATTGCTTGGGTACAGTGGATAATATCCAGAGGCTATCGCATCTCCTTCCATCTTTGTCCAACCTCATCCAGAGAATTACCCGACGTTCCACCCAGTCAAAGGGAAGCAGCAGCACATGAAATCCAAAAGCTGCTACAAAAAAGTCATCCAAACTGTCCCCCCAGACCAGACAGAATCTGGTTTTTACTCAAGGTTCTTTTTAGTGCCAAAAAAGACAGGGGACTGGAGACCAATTCTGGATCTCAGCACACTGAATAAATTTGTAAAATCAGAGAAATTCCAGATGGTCACGGTTCAGTCTATTCTTCCTCTTCTGGAAGAAGACGATTGGATGTGCTCTGTAGATCTGCAAGATGCGTATTACCACATAAAAATGGACAAATGCTCAAGAAGATACCTCTCTGCTTCCGCATATGAGTCAGTCACTACCAATTTCGATCACTGCCCTTCAGTCTGTCTACACCCCCCAGAGTGTTCACCAAATGCATGGCAGTGGTTATCGCTCACTTTCGCTTCAAGGATTCCAGGTGTTTCCATATCTAGATGACTGGCTCCTCACAGCCCCTGCCAAGCGTCTATTGGAAGAAGCCCTGCACTACATTCTCCTCACAGCACAATGCCTAGGAATTACTGTAAACTGGGAGAAGTCCAACACGACCCCAGCCCAGTCTTTAGAATTCATCTGGGTACTGTTGAACATGAAAAATTGCACAACATCTCTTCCTGATCACAGGCTTCAAAGAATAAAACAACAGGTTCAGTGGCTGCTCTGTCACCACAAATCTCTCGCTCGATCTATACTCCAACTCTTGGGGTCGATGGCAGCCTCGATCACCATTGTTCCTCTGGCCAGGTTCCACATGAGACTTCTTCAGTGGCTACTTCTCTGTCAGTGGTACCCTCTACAACATCCCTTGTCTTTTCAGATAAATGTAACTCGGAGATGCAACAACTCAGAGATGCAAGCAAGATTTACTCTGGTGGACGTCACAAAATCCCCAACAATGGTCTTGCCCCTTTAGCACCCATCAGCCGAAAGCCACGGTGACCACGGATGCCTCCCTGATGAGGTGGGGTGGGGCTATGTCAGGGAAACTTGGTCCAAGGCACCTGGCCGGAGACAGAGGCCCTTTTGCATATCAATGTCCTGGAACTGAGGGCAGTGCTACTAGCATTGCAAGCATTCCATTCCATCCTTCCTTCAGGGACTATTGTGATCCAATCACACAACATGTCAGTGGTCTGGTACATCAACAAGCAAGAGGGCAACAGATCTTATCTGTTATGCCGAGAGGCCTTGAGAATATGGCAATGGGCAATAGCTTCCAACTGCTTTCTAATTGCAATGCACATTCCAGGGAGCTCCAACGTGATAGCGGACAAACTGATCAGGTGCCTTCTACAACCTCACGAGTGGTCCCTCAACCCTGTGATAGTGGCAAAAATCTTCAACTGCTGGGGCCAACCTTGCTGTGACCTATTCGCCTCCCCAACCAACTACAAGAGCAGCAACTATTTTGCCCTGATCCCCCCTCGGGGACAGTCACCGAGAGACACTCTAGTCCACGCTTGGCCCTCAAGTCTACTTTATGCTTATCCTCCTCTCTCCCTCATCTCCCAGTTTCTGAAGAAAGCACTGCAGTTGATAAGCAAAGTGATCCTCATTGCTCCATATTGGCCTCGACAAGTCTGGTTCCCCTTTCTCTGGCCTCACCTGCTAGATCAACCATGGATCCTCAATCTACCCCCAACGTATGACTCACCCCAATCTAACAACCCTGAAACAGACAGCTTGGTTTCTCCACTTCCAATGATTGCCAGACAGGAAAACCTCTTGTCCCCAGTGCGCAATATTCTTATTGCATCTCATAAATATTCCACCAGACTAATCTATCTCAATAAATGGAAATGGTTTTCTGTATGGGCAGTTAGAACCCTTGTCAGCCCCAGTTTCGGATGTTTTGGATTACTTATCACATCTTTTCCACTCTGGGGTGTTTACTCTACTGTTTGTGTGCATTTAGCTGTCATTTCAAATTTCCATATTGGTTTTCAGGATTCTTCGCTCATGTCACATAGACTCTGTAAAACTTTCTTGAAGGGGGTTCTTCACCTAAAACCTCCCTTTAGAGAACGAGTACAACCATGGGATTTGGCCTTGGTCCTACAAGCCCTAACAGCTTCCCCCCTTTGAACCTGCATCTTCATGTGATTTAAAATATCTCTCGTGGAACACTTTGCTTCTGATTGCAATCACATCGGCCAGACGCTTGTCAGAACTTCAAGCCTTATGCATCAAACTTCCCTATCTTATCTTCTTTAAGGATAGGGTATCATTGAGCACTAATTCTTCCTTTTTACCGAAAGTGGTGTCAAAGCGTTCTATCAACCATTCTATTGACCTTCCAGTATTTTTTCCTAACCACTCTAACAAGGGAGAGTATTGCCTGCACTCCTTGGATGTTCATAGGCAAATACGGTTTTATCTGGACAGAACAAAATCTACCCGTAAATCAGACCAACTATTTCTGGCTTTTTCTGGATTAAGACTAGGTCATCCTGTCTCAAAAGTTATATTGGCTTTGTGGTTGAGAAATTGCATTACCTTTATCTACAACAAGAACAATGTCACCTTGCATCACAGAGTGAAAGCACATTCTACACGGTCTATGGCACCTTCATCAGCTTTCCATGCTAAGGCTTCCTTCAATGATATTTGCTCAGCTGTGACTTGGGCCAAATCTCATACCTTTATTCTTCATCGGCGAATCATCTTTCAAGAAAGTGCACTTCCGATGGACTGGACTTTCACTTAAGTGCGTTCGAGCTTCTGTTTCTCGATAAACTGTGTTTTCGACAAACAGAAGGAGACCCATACATACTAGTCATAATAGTGTTAAAAGAGGCAGTTGTATTAACTTTCTTTCTGTAGATGGCAGCATGATTTCTGATTTATGGCCATGTGTGTTGTCAGAAAGGAAGGTGTGCAACTTACAATATGTTTCAGTTGTGTAATGAATAAAGAATAGAGAACAGAGTTTGGCACACAAAATGTGGTCAAGGATGTGCTCATTAATGGATGAGATGGGCATAGGCAAGGATATATGAGTTTATAGATGGTTACTAGGATAATATCTCTACAATCAGTTGCATGCACCGGAAAGTCTGTTGTCTGCAGATACTGTCTGCTAGTATATTGAACCTGTAAGTTTACTTCATTCATCAAAGAAGAACTTAAATAGATTGTTCACCCGTTAGGATTTGTAAACAGGGCAAGACCCAAAATATCCTCTGCTAATCGTATGATCAAACAAGAACTTTTCTGTGAGCAGAATTCATGGAAGGGAAGACTGGCATAACACAGAAAACAATTATGAAAACTGAGAGCATGTAGCTGTACAATTATCAGTCTGCTATCTTGTAATGCTAATTATTTTTTTTTTTTTGCTCAATGTCCCTTACTATTTTGCATAGCATTGAAAGAAAGGACCTTCTTTGTACATTAGGGTATATTTTACAGCTAGAACACATCTGTGCAGCTTCTAAGATCTCGAGTAAGGGTTAAAATATATGAAGCTGTGAATGAACTAAACATTCAGGAATGATAATGAGTGACAGGAAGTCCTTTTCTTTAAAAAAAGTAGAAAACTAAAACCTGTACAGAGCATTAGTGTTAGAATAAAGTACTAAGTCCACAAAATAAAGCTGATTGATGTGTATAAACATTTACTTACAGAGGAGCATCCCCTCTCCCTTCAGTGCAAACCAAGTTAATTTTTGGGCTGCTACAACTTCATAGAAACGGATTAACTTTAGAAGCTCGAAATACTGAAATATCGAAATTCAGTATTTTGAGCCCATAAAGTGGAATTCTGAAAAGAGCGAATGCTCAGAAATGTGAAATTCAAAACCTCGAATACCGGAGGTTTTGAATTTCGCGCTTCTGAGGTTCCGCTGTGGTTATGGATTCAGGTAAGTGTGTTTGTCTGTTAAGGGTTTTGGGTAAGGGCTGTGGTGTCTGTTAGTGTGTTTTGTTGCTGTGATGTGTGTGCTCAAGCAGAATGTAGCTTGTGTGGTGGTGTGTGTGTTTGTGTGTAGTGCGACCTCGGAGTTAGAATATTTAAGTAGGGGGGTGGGGGTGCAGGGCGGCTTGCCCCCTTGCTTTTATGTAGTAGAGAGCTTGTATTTGTGTGTGGGGAGGATGGTTTTGTGTGTGTGTGTGTGTGTGTGTGTGTGTGTGTGTGTGTGTGTGTGTGTGTGTGTGTGTGTGTGTATGTGTGTGTGTGTGTGTGTGGAGCAATAGCACGAAATTCAAAATCTCTGGTGTGCAAGATTTTGAATTTTGCACTTGTGAGTTTTCTATGTTTCAAAAATTCGACTTTATAGCTTCGAAATACTGAATTTTGACATTTCAGTATTTCGAGGATATAAAGTGAATCCAATAGAAACATATATCTTTAAACTACAGCATTCTCAGAATCCAGAAGCAAGTATGGATGATGTATCATTTTCATTACACTAATATTTGTTTAAGAAAATTTGTGAAATTACACTTTGCAGAATTACAGTGCTTCCTTTCCAGGATTTCAGCTTCTTTTCGTCCTTTCCATTCTTTATCTTCCAAACAATTTGCTGATAGAGGTACAGTAATTATATAGCTTTGATAAATGAGGAGGGGCTTACCCCCTCCCCTGCAAAAACACAAAGTTAGTTAATTTCACCCTTCTTTATTTCAGGCATTATTTTTCAGTGTTCCTGATCCTCATGATTGTGGAAATCGGCATTTCGTAGTAGGACTCATTCTTTGCCTCTTTGCCCCTTCATGCAGAAGATTTTGTCTTCTGAAAAGCACAACACAGAAGTAAGAACATGACTAACCTAAAACATGTGGAATTTGATTCCTAGTATTACACAAGTTCATATCCTATTTTCTGCTAGAATGAATTTAAAATTAATACATTCTGCCTCGTTACACTGCTGGTTACCATGAAACTGGGAAATGTACTACAGTAAAAAAGCCACCGAATCTCTGCTATGAGATCTCTCATTTGAATGACAGGAAAGTCAATGACCCTTTGTTTGAGTGTAGATATACTATGTTCCTTCTACCCTTTCATAGGAACCTCAGGGTTAGAAATGTTACGTAGATGGGTGTGGAAGCAGAGACCTAACATGGAAGGTTCGTAAGTTTAGAAGTTCTAAAACAGCATTCAGGTCCGAAGGCCTATCAAGGAATGCTGATTATACAAAGCTAAGAAAAAGTACCAAATCTCCCATCCACTCAAGTAACACATGCTTGAAAATACTTAAGGATTCTGATCTCCTAACCATAAGTGGTAACCAGTTCCACAGTAAAGGAATGTTATGTGTAATAAATTAATCACTAGTAATAGTCTTATATACGTTGCTCACAAACATATAGTGATTGTATTTATGAGTTTTAATATTTTTGTTAATATTTTAATTTAACATGGCCTGTAAGACATCATCTTTGAATGTTTTGTATCCTAAAATTAATTTAATTCTAAAATATGTATAATGAATAGTTAAGATTGAGGCTTCTGCAACTATCACTATAGTCATAACTTCTAATTGAAGGGATAGACTTAGTTAATTTTCTTTGAGCTCTTTTAAGTTTCTCAAGCTGTCCTTTATTGTATATGCAAAAATTATTATTATAGTCCAATATTGGTCAAATATAAATGTTATATAAATTCACCAAATACTAATTATGAACTGAAATATGTTTCAACAATAAGTCTGTCTCAACTTAATAGCAACAGCAGAAGCTTGTTTGGAAAAAGACCAATTTGCCATCACTTCTTTCGGCTGCTCCCGTTAGGGTTGCCACAGCGGATCATCTGTTTCCATTTCTTCCTGTCCTCTGCATCTTGCTCTGTCACACCAACCACCTGCATGTCCTCTCTCACCACATCCATAAACCGTATCTTAGGCCTTTCTCTTTTCCTGTTACCTGGCAACTTCATCCTTAGCATCTTTTTCCCAATGTACTCTGCATCCCTCCTTAGCACATGTCCAAACCAATGTAATCTTGCCTCTCTGGATTTGTCTCCAAACCTTCCAAACTGGGATGACCCTCTAATATACTTATTCCTAATCCTTTTCCACCCTCGTCACACCCAGTACAAATCTTAACATCTTTAACTCTGCCACGTCCAGGTCTGACTCCTGCCTTTTTGTCAGTGCCACTGTCTCCAACCCATATAACATAGCTGGTCTCACTACCCTCTTATAGACCTTCCCTTTCACTCTTACTGGTACTCGTCTGTCACAAATCACTCCTGACACTCTTCTCCACCCACTCCTCCTGCAATCACTGTAATTTACAAATCTTTGTATTCCTTAACTATATTTCACATATGTTGCAATATAATTGAAAGAGTTATATTATTTCTACAAAAATAGAAGATATTACATTTACTGGTGAGAAAATAAAAACACAATCCCTAGCTCAGTTCGATAGCATTGAAATATAATTGTTAAATTCAGTATACTTATTATCACATGATATAAAAAATCCTAATTTGCATAATAATCAAGCAGTCAATTTGCTCATCCAGCATCCTTTTATGACATGGATAGTTGAAAAGACAATATTAAATACTAATGGTGCTAACAATGATCCCAGAAGAACACCTGAAATTATATTCTTTGTTGTAGAATTTTCTCCTATAATACTAACATAGTGTTTTCTATCAGAAAGCCATTCAGTAATCCAATTAATAATGTATGGATTGCAATTATATCTAGCCAAAACATTGAAAATAATTTTGTGTGGTAAAATGTCAAACACTTTTGTCAAATCCAAAGGTGTAATAGTAGCAGTCATACATTATCCATCACTGAAGTAACCTGATCATAAAGGTCAAGTATTTTAGTCGGTGTAAATCTTCCCTTTGAAAAGCCATGTTGATTAATATCATATAAGGTATTCTTTATTATGTCAATATTTATTAACTCTATCAAACATCTTTCAAAGCACTCCCCTAAAATTGAGGTTAAAGGGCAATATTAATATCAGATTTTCTTCCTCTTGTGTAATGGAATAACTTTTGAAATTTTTTCAGCCAAAAGAACTGTCCCATTATGAGGTAACACGTTGAAATATACTCATGAAAAGAATACTTAAATTATCCTTAACTTTTTAAAAAGTATATCAGGAATTTTTTTAGGATAAACAGATTTTAACTGCTAATTTTTGTAAAGCAGTATCAGCACTGCTCATGGAAATTAAACGCCAGTATTTAGAATCAACAGTCAACTTATTGCTTTGACCAGAATTGCCAATAATTTTTGAGGCATTAACAAAATGTTTATTAAATTCATTGGCTAATATGAAACAGTCAGTAACCAAATTACCATTAACATCAACTGACATAACAGAGCTAACTGAATTTTTTTTATGAATGTATGTATGTATTTATAAGACTCTTTTTAACTATATCTGAAATCAGGCTGATTTCAAAAGATGACTTCCTTAACTTTATTTTAGTTTTCAGTTCTTTTGTGATTTTATTTAACTTTCTTTTGTTCATCCTTGTAAGAAATTTGCAATATATTCTAAATATCTTTTACCTTCTATATACTTTAATAAGTTGGAGCAGAGCTAGTAAGGGAGACTGCTAGAAACATGCTTGATGTGACATGAGAGGAAGGAGGACAAGGAGACCTGGTGGTGGAATGAGGAAGTACAGGAGAGTATACAGAGAAAGAGGTTGGCAAAGAAAAAGTGGGATTGTCAGAGAGATGAAGAAAGTAGACAGAAGTATAAGGAGATGAGGTGCATGGCAAAGAGAGAGGTGGCAAAGAGAGAGGTGGCAATGGCTAAGGATAAGGCGTATGGAGAGTTGTATGAAAGGATGAACACTAAGGAGGGAGAAAAGGACCTGTACCGATTGGCTAGACAGAGGGACCAAGCTAGGAAAGATGTGCAGCAGGTAAGGGTGATAAAGGATAATGAGAGAAATGTACTCACAAGCGAGGAGAGTGTGTTGAACAGATGGAAAGAGTACTTTGAGGGGCTGATGAATGAAGAGAATGAGAGAGAGAAAAGGTTGGATGATGTGGGGATAGTGAATCAGGAAGTGCAACAGATTAGCAAGGAGGAAGTAAGGATAGCTATGAAGAGGATGAATGGAAAGCCTGTTGGTCCAGATGACATACCTGTGGAAGCTTGGAGGTGTTTAGGAAAAATGGCAGTGGAATTTTTAACCAGACTGTTTAATGAAATCTTGGAAAGTGAGAAAATGCCCGAGGAGTGGAGAAAAAGTGTTTTGGTACCAATTTTTAAGAATAAGGGTGATGTGCAGGGCTGTAGTAACTACAGAGGGATAAAATTGATCAGTCACAGCATGAAATTATGGGAAAGAGTAGTAGAAGTTAAGAAGGGAGGTGATGATTAGTGATCAGCAGTATGGTTTCATGCTAGGAAAGAGCACTACAGATGCAATGTTTGCTCTGAGAGTGTTGATGTAGAAGTACAGAGAAGGTCAGAAGGAGTTGCATTGTGTCTTTGTGGACTTAGAGAAAGCATATGCCAGGGTGCCTAGAGAGGAGTTGTGGTATTGTATGAGGAAGTCAGGAGTGTCAGAGAAGTATGTAAGAGTGGTACAGGATATGTACGAGGGTAGTGTGATAGCAGTGAGGTCTGCGGTGGGAGTGATGGATGCGTTTAAGGTGGAGGTGGGATTACATCAAGGATCAGCTCTGAGCCCTTTCTTATTTGCAATGGTGATGGACAGGTTGACAGACGAGATCAGACAGAAGTCCCCATGGACTATGATGTTTGAAGATGACATTGTGATCTGTAGTGAGAGTAGGGAACAGGTGGAGGAGACCCTGGAGAGGTGGAGATATGCTCTAGGGAGGAGACGAATGAAGGTCAGCAGGACTAAGACAGAATATATGTGTGTGAATGAGAGGGAGGATAGAGGAATGGTGAGAATGCAGGGAGTAGAGTTGGCAAAGGTGGATGAGTTTAAATACTTGGGATCAACAGTTCAGAGTAATGGCAAATGTGGAAGAGAGGTGAAGAAGTGAGTACAGGCAGGGTGGAGAAGAGTGTCATGAGTGATTTGTGACAGTCGAGTACCAGTAAGAGTGAAAGGGAAGGTCTACAAGAGGGTAGTGAGACCAGCTATGTTATATGGGTTGGAGACAGCGGCATTAACAAAAAGGCAGGAGTCAGAGCTGGATGTGGCAGAGTTAAAGATGTTAAGATTTGCACTGGGTGTGACGAGGGTAGACAGGATTAGGTATAAGTATATTGGAGGGTCAGCCCAGGTTGGATGGTTTGGAGACAAAACCAGAGAGGTGAGATTGCATTGGTTTGGACATGTGCTGAGGAGGGATGCTGGGTATATTGGGAAAAGGATGCTAAGGATGAAGCTACCAGGTAAGAAGAAAAGAGGAAGGCCTAAGATAAATTTTATGGATCTGGTGAGAAAGGACATGCAGGTGGTTGGTGTGACAGAGCAAGGTGCAGGGGATAGGAAGAAATGGAAACAGATGATCCGCTGTGGCGACCCCTAATGGGAACAGCCGAAAGAAAAAGTAGGTACTCTAATAAGTTGGAAAACATAGACATTTACCTATAAGTCAAAAGTCAACATTGTCATTTAGATCTACACAAGTATAGATTAAATGAGATTCCATGCAATCAGCTGATTATGGGACAGACAGAAAAAGAAATCACATACATAGAAAGACATAATTTAAAACAACATATAATAATACTACTACCATCTTATAAATCAACTCTTCACTTAAGTATATAGCTACATATATTTCTAGAAACACACACTTGTTAACATACTAAAAATGCACATCTAGCAGCAAAGTTTAAGTAATGGTATTACACATGAACCATGTACCTTTATGGGTGAACAATCACATGGCAGTAGCAGCTGAAGAAAAAATATTGCACCTGGGTTAGTAGTATAAATTATAATGGTTGGCTTGGCTTAATAAATAATTTATAAAATAATATTGAACAGTGAATGGGAAGTCTCAATTTCCTGACCTGTCAGTGATCAGACCTAATGTTGGAATTTAGAAGTCTGATCACCTTTGGATAAAAACTGTCTTTGAATCTCGTTGTCCTGCATTGAATACTGCAGTATCTTTTATGCAATGACAGGCTCATAAACAGACTGTCTGCAGGATGAGTTGCATCATTTAGTATATTGGTGGCTCTGTTTAGGCTCTTTGATGTATAAAGATCCTGGATTGTGGGCAGACTAATGTCAGTTATCCTCTCAGCAACTCCCACCACTCTCTGCAGTGATTTCTTATCTTTGACTGAACAGCTCCCATACCATACCGAAAAAGTGGATGCTAAGGTGCTTTCGATTGCTCTGTAGAAGGTGAAAAGTGCTGACAATTGTAGTTTTGCCTTTTTAAGTATTCTCAAAAAGAGGAGATGTCGGTGTGCTTTTTTCATTATGTGGCAGGTGTTTTCCTGACCAAGAGAGATCATCAGAGGTATATAATAAAACTAGTATGAGGACTGTGATCTGTAATTTACTGATGCAGCAGAAAATTAAGCTCAGAGCAAATATCTTGCATGTCAGAGAGTACTAATACCATATGCTAGCACTATACAACTTTAGTCCCTAACCCCAGAGACCACCCTAGGAGACTTCTATAAAATCTAGTTCTCAAACGCTAACAGTCACCCAATACAGGTCTGGACGACATGTATATGCAATTTCCAAATGTCTCTGTAGCCAGCTTGGTCACTATGGGTTTCCTGAGATAATGTAGCAATTGTCAAATATTCCCTGATAACCTTTTAATCCTTAAAGAACTCAACATATTATGCTAGAGAAGTACATACATAATTGCCATGGAGGCAGATATCTTGCATACAAACAAGTTTGTCAAGAACACACATACTACTTCCACCACTTATAATCTCCACACACTTAGACCATCTTATGCTGAGGCACTAAAAAGCAGTCTCTACAAATGTAAAAGACCTCCTAAGCCTGCAAAAAGCTATTCCTAACCCCAACAATCTCTAAAACATACACCATTAGCAACACCAAGCACTGCACATAAACCTACACCCAATGTACTCCCAAAAACAAAGCCCATAAAGCAGGCAAATAATTTACCCAGGACCCTTGTCATAGTGGATTCTATTGTATGATACACAGATGCCCCACTCACCAGACTGGACAAAGAAAAATTATGGTCAGTTGCTTATCTGGAGCCAGGATATGTCAAGTTACACATCCACTCATTAATTGCACCACAGGTACCAGTATAATTCTATCATAGTCCATGTGGGTGTAAATGACGTGAGACATACCACTCTGGATTATATGAAGAAACACATTATGGGCCTCTCTGAATATGTGTCTCAGACCAGTATCAACCTTGCATTGAGTAGCATTCTGTCTTCATCAGGGATGATGCTGCAGTATGAACAAAAAATGATTGACTTTAACAGTTGGCTTAGTTTCTGATGTTAGTCCAGAGGGATTCAATATCTGCCATTCTGGGAGGACATGGTCAACAGCCCATGATGCATTGCCAATGAGGGCCTGCACATGTCCCCCCAGGCTTCTGAGTTTTGGCTAAAATTTCAGACACCTGTTTAGAGGCTTTTTAGGCAATGCCAAAGTGACAAACCTACCAAGATAGGAAACAAAACCCAAAGTAGCCTAAAGGTGTTACTTCTCAATGCTAGGAGCCTTAACAAGAAACTCCTTACCCTACAAGCTCTCCTCACTCTGGACAATATAGACATCTGTGCCATTAGAAGACATAGTTTAAAGCTGCAGAAAGTACTCTGGCAGTACAAGGCTACAGTCTACAATAGCAACAAGTATACTAACACGGTTGGTGAAATGGATGATACCCTGGAGTTCATCCATGTGCAAATTACCTTAGATGGAGTCCCTTATGATATCTTGGCAAGCTATAGGCCACTGTCTATGCCGTAATAATTCCACAGTTCTTACCTAGGACTACTGGAGATACCCTCCATCCAACTAGATACTCTATTCGTGGGAGAATTTAACTACTCTGCAGACTGGGAAAATATGCTGCCTCCAACTTACAGGCACAGCATTTCATGGACTTTATTAACACAGATGGCCTTGATCAGTTATTGCACACTTCAGCCAGAGGTTCAAACACACTGGACCTTATTCTCACCAATATGGGAGAGTGCTGCACCCCACCCTGTGTCACATCCTCACTGATTGTGTCAGATCACAAAGCTGTCTCATTCAAACTAAAAATAAACTTTGAAAACCCAGCAAAACCTGATACAGTTAGAAACCATTCTAAAGCAAACTATATCCTATTAAACAACAGTTTATCAAAATTCAGTGCCCCATCCAACTCAGAGTTCACAACAGCCTATGCACAATTATTTACAGAACCACTGTGCAAACATGTAAATGGCTGTACAGAGGCTGCTGTATCTACCAGAATTAAGCCCAAATCAAACCTCAAAAACAAATCACACCAGTGGATCCTAATCTTAACAGGACATATAACAAAAGTTAAAAAGAAACGGCAATTCTCATAATGACAGAGCTCACTAATAAAACTAAACAGGAAAGCAAGAGGAATAATTAAATCCAACAAGGCCAATCATGAGGTCAAGACAGCTTTTCAGACTAAAGACAAACACAAGGCCTTCTATAGCTGTGTCCAAAACCTCAAAAATAACACACAACAGCAGAACTGGTCATAAAATGGTACCACCTTCACTGAGCAGACTGACATATTAAATCTGTTGGCTAACAAATTCAGCTTAAACTTTACCCCCTACTCCCCCAGCCACCTCCTGTGAAATCCCTACCAGCATAAGCCCCCCCCATCCCAACTATCAGCAGGGAACAGGACACAGTGGAGCTAGAAAACCTCAGTGGGGTCTGACAATATTCTAGGTTGCCTCCTAAATAGCCTGAAATATGACCTATCAGAAACACGTGAATCACTTTTCATCTGCAGCCTCAAAACAGGCTATGTACAAGCAAATAGAGGATGACAACAGTTATCCCCTTCACAAGGGTGAACCATCAACTAACTCCGGATACTACAGACCCTTAAGCCCGACTAGTATCATATGGAAGGCTGTGGGATGAATTGTCATGGAAATAATCAATAATGATATTGGCAACCTACAAAACACTGGACCCATCCCAGTTTGGTTTTGTCAAAAGAAAGTCATGCCTACTTAACCCAGTAGACTTCTTTAAGAAGGTAACCAAAGCAAAGGATGAGGGGAAAATAGGGCATACTGCTGCCCTAGACCTGGCTAAGACATTCAACATGAAACCTCTGTAAGGTATTGTGAGCAAGCTCACCGAACTAAGCATAAATCCCTTTACAACTTGCTGGATTGCCAGCTGGCTCACAGATAGGACCCAAGAAGTCAGGTGAGACCACCTCCACCAAGCGGCAGGTCACTAGTGGAGTACCATAGGGCTTTGTGCTGGGCTCACTCCTGTTTGGCATCCACTTCTTGGAGCTCAAGGCTAATGTCAAGGGCCTCTGGTTCAGGAAGTTTACAGACAACTGCAAATTGGGAACTATCTTAAAAATTCCCCTTGACACTAGCATCCTACAAGAGAGTCTTACACAGACAAATGACTGGTGTCAAAACCACAGATTAAAACTCAGTGCAAAGAAGTACGTTATATTGCATTTCAAGGAAATGTCTACATAGGCAAATTACTCCATTGATAACACATCCCTAAGAGATGATCCAGTATTTAGAGATCTGGGAACATATGTAGGCTATAATCTAGCCTTTGACTAACACATAGCCAAGGTAGTAAGAAAATCATTCTATGTCACCCAATTCATAAGTAAGGGTATGGCATCCAGGTTCAAGAAAGTTATAGTACCACTCTATACATACCTTATCAGACCCATTATTGAGTGCAGTGCCCCCATCGACATGTATCCGACTCGGCATATCCAGCAGTTGGAAAGCTCACAGATGTTCCTCACCAACAGAATCCAGGGTTTTAACACATTGTACTATGCAGAACACCTTAGAGCTCTGTCTCTATACTCAGTCTCCTATAGGTTGTTGAGAGATGATCTATGTTTGACATAATAGCATCCTTAGATCCAGCCCCAATGGAGCTTTTGCACATCTGCAAAATAACCAGAACCAGAAACACTGGATCCAGGAATTTGAACTTTGCTTGCAACATAAATAGAACATGCTGGTGAGACAGATATGTGACTCAAAGGATCCCCATGTTCTGGAATAGGCTCTCCATCCATGTGAATGATGTAAGGTATTGTATGCACCATCAGAACCCATAAACAATTCACTTTATTTAATTTCACTTATATTCTTAATAATCATATTATAGTCATTTGCCTCATAATTAAGCTTAGTGGATTTATTAATAAATCTGTTAATATTTATATAAAACTTTAGGGAATTATGATCTTACAAACCTTATGGCATTTCAACAGTAATATTTATAATTCATCTGTCATTTGTTATGATCAAATCTAATATCTTATCTTTCTTTTATAACATTCAGCTGTTTGCAACAGTCCATAATATACTACAATTTCAGGAAACATATTAGAATAGGTATTACTAGCAGTCATTTTCCAAATGATATCTGGGTAATTAAAATCACCCAGAAGGATGATTTTATTACCATTAAATGTGGTTTTGAGCATATCAAGAAAATCTGTATGCAATGTTTTCTCCAAACTTGGAATACTATAACATGCAATTATCCCAATTAACTCATTGGCTCTAAGAGTACCCACAAGAAGAATTTCTTTATTATAATCGAGTATCAGAGTACTATCAGTTGTGTCATTAATAAGAATCACAGTCCCCTCCACCTTTTACATTGTTTCTTATATACTCATATTTAGTATATCCATTAAGTCCAAAGAACAGGTCTACTTTAATTAAATGAAAGCAGAATCTGTCAAATACGAATCCGTCGACACATCAACAACGAAAAGCGATAACATCGAACATGCAAAACTGCAAAATTTAAACATCGAAATTGCAATAGTCGGCCAACCCCACCACCCGTAACATACTACCTACACAAACACAACAACAAAAAACACATACATACACTAACCAAAACCCTACTTGTTGTAGTTGTTGTTGTATCTTTTGGCTTTTCCCAGTTAGGGGTCGCCACAGTGGAACTCCGGTCTGCTAATGATTGGCAGTAGATTTTTACGTACCGAGTTGCTAGCCTTGACGCACAACCTTCAACGAAGGTACGCCCATTCATGCATGTCTCCGCACAGAAGATGCTTTAGCTGAGAATCGAACAGGACGTCTTACTGTGAGGTGACAACGCTACCGCAGCACCACCACCGCAGTTACTAACAAAAACCCTACTACTAACCCTAAATGAAAGCACCAAAACCCCACTTGTAACCCTACACTAAACCCCACATACACAGCTATCTATGCACTACCCTTGCCTTAACCCCTCCCTAACCCTAAGGTCCGTAACTACCGCACACTTACCCTACAGAACTATACCCACACAAAGTAAATATTCCACACACATACACTTAACAAAACCCTACACTAAACCTTACATACATTACCTATCTATGCACTTACCTTAACCCGCACCCTAACCCTAAGGTTTTTAATTATCGCACACTTACCTCACGGAGTTATACCGCAGACGGGCCAACTATGACAATTTGACATTTCCGATTTTGTTATTTAGTGCGTTCGATGTTTCCACGTTTCGCTGTTTATGTGTCGACGGATTCTGCTTTTGTTTAATTAAAGTAGACCCCAAAGAACGTAGGGTTTTGACTTTCCATTATTAGTATTAAATCATAATCCTTATGTAATATAATACCTTTAAGTTCTTGGCATTTATTGCTTACACTTTGACATTAGAAAATTATTTACTCATAACACAGTCAAGTCTTTTATTTCTTCCCAATTTCCTGATTTTTTTTCCTAAAAACGAGACAACTCGTTGAAAATTTTGCCTGCAACATACTCTGACCCATTTTTACTTAAGTGAAACGAGTCTGATGAAAATGTTCTTATGTACTTGAGTACTGCATTTTTCATATGATTAATCAGTACTGATCTGAGATCATTTGTTCCAACGTGAATTGAATATTGCAGAATATTTAATTTTATTATAAAATAATTTGTCTATGATTTTGGGACAGTCTATAGGTACAGTGTGGGGGGTTTGGAGAATCCTATTTTTCTGGACTACAGCTTTGCAGTTTGGCTGTGTTTGAGTGTATATTTAACATGGTTTGATTCTTTCCTCCTCCATTTGTCTACTATGTGAGCAAGTCAGTTTACTACATAGTGCTCCCAGGTTGCCCTGAAAAGGGTCACTTCTGTCCAGTGAGCTTACCCAGCTAATGGAGGTTTAAAACACCACAATTATATGTATCTAGCCATTCAGCTAGGATCAACAAAAACAAATCTTATATGGAGGCAAGCCCAGACAGGGGGCTTTGCCTGCTGTACCATCTACCTTAATATAACCTACTTCAAACTTACACAGTTTTGGAGTGGAGTCATAAAAATGGTTCTGTTGAACTTTTCAGTTGATCAGATTCATCTCATTATGGCTTTTTTAAAAGATGGCCAATTATATAAATGAAAACTGTTTATCAGAGTTCTGGTTGTTTCAATTCAGGTAAGTATTTTTTACCATGCTAGACATGGTTCCTGAGACAGTGACCTTGTAGTAGTAGTAATAGTGGCATTACTTTGGATGATAGCCAGAGCTTTGGTCTACATTCTGGGTCATATTTCCACTGCTATAATTTTTTTACTAGGCTGCACAGGAGGAAATGACATAAATATTTCTGTCATCTGAGCAGCCAGTCAGAGGAACCCCTGTAGTTGTAGTTTCTCTCTGTACCCTACCTTCTTGGTCAGGGAGTTTCACTAGTGGGTACTGGTTGCAAAGATTAATACAGACAGGCCCTTTGCATTTTGTTCTCATATGATGATGATGATGATGATGGCAGATGTGGCAGACAAACAGCATGGACTATATCCCCGAGTTCTGGACAGTCCAGTGAGCCTTGTTTAATTTGTTGATCTCACCTGCCATCATTACAGCCTTTAGCTGTTTAAAACTTTCATTTAAAGGCTCACTGCTGCTTTTCAGCTGTGAGTAACATTTCTGCTGTTTGTTCTAAGTAGTGGGAATATTTGTAGCATTTCCATATTCAGGCTTGTATTTGGGCCTAGTGTTTGTGGAGGCTGTGTGTCTGAGCACATAATTCAGGGGGCATCTTGTTTTAGCCAAAGCTATCAGGCATTTCAGTGAGAGAGAATTGTTTGAGGTCATTGGCTGACTGAGGTCTCCTGGACTACAGCTTAGACTAAGCACCTCATTGGTTCTTTTGAGATTTCTTTCTTAAAAGCTGTCTCAGGTTTCAACTTTCTGTTACCTAAGAAGCTCAGTTGTGAGTGTTCAGCCATTTTACAGTGAGCTGATCGAAGGAAGGACACTCAGCAAACTCGGAGGTACAATATATAACATTAAGTATCCTGTTTTATGTTTATTTTGTTATTTATTTCTTTGTTGTTTATAGCACTTTGTGTACTGTGTATTTTTTCTAGCTAGTTTCACTGTGTGTGAGGTATTAACTGGAAATTGTCCACTCTTATTAAGCATCTGTTGGGTTGTTTGTTTATGATAATTTGTTGCAGTTAAACTCTTTTTTTCTAGTGGCTCCTTTAGCTGTTTAAAACTTTCATTTAAAGGCTCACTGCTGCTTTTCAGCTGTGAGTAACATTTCTGCTGTTTGTTTCCTACCCTCCCTCCCTGTTGGTATAGTGTTTTTATAGTTGGTGGCTTTGCAGTTGCCCGCCCCTAATGTAAATTTGATCTGGGACCCTCCTCCCAGTCTAGTGTCATTACCTCATTCTACCCAGTACAGGGAGAACATTTGAGAAGGCCAATCGGCTTAGTTTCTGCTACTCCTTTCTCTCTTTCCTTTCTCTCTTTCCAAAAAAAAAAAAAAAAACATGTATCTGCTTTTACTGTATTTGTGTTTTTTCCTACTTTATTTTGCTTTTTTGTCATCTTAAAAGTACTCAATTGTATTTATTACTGCTTGGTGTAACTCATTGTAAGCCTTTTAGTTTAAGCACCTGGGCTTCAGACCAGTTTTACATTAGGAAAGTTTGTGGTCTGCAATGTAGTGGCAGAACAGGTAGCTTACATCCTTCTAAGTTGGGAACTGCTGATTGAGGGCTCAGTGTCTGTTATTCTAGAAGTGTATTAATTCTGGTTTAAGCACTTGGGCTTGAGGCCAGTTATTTTACATTAAGAGGGTTCATGTTCTGCACTCTTGTGGGAGGAGAGGCTGGACTCTGTCCTTCTGAGCTGGGAATTTCTGGTTAAAGCTTATAGTGCCTGCATATTTGAACTGCTTCTTACTGAAATTGGTACACCTCGTTTGCTGTAGCATAGACTAGATCCAGGCCTGCTGAATCTAGCTTTGCTTGTATAACTTGAGCACTAATCCAGGCATTCTTTAAAGTATTCAGTTGTATTTATTACTGCTGGTAGTAACTTGATTAAAGTGTAGCTATCATTTCTAAGTCTTTTGGATTAAGCACTTGGGCTTCAGACCAGTTGTTTTACATTAGGAAGGTTTGTGGCCTGCACTGTGGTGGCAGGACAGGTAGCTTACATCCTTCTAAGTTGGGAACTGCTGATTGAGAGCTCAGTGTCTGTTATTCTAAAAGTGTATTAGTTCTGGTTTAAGCACTTGGGCTTCAGGCCAGTTATTTTATGTTAAGAAGGATTGCGGTCTGCACTCTTGTGGGAGGAGAGGCTGGACTCTGCCCTTCTGAGCAGGGAATTTCTGGTTAGAGGCTTATAGTGCCTGCATATTCTAACTGTTTCTTACTGAAATTGGTACACCTTGTTTGCTGTAGCATAGACTAGATCCAGGCCTGCTGAATCTAGCTTTATTTGTATGCTTGTTGTTTATTTCCCTGAAACGCTAATTCCACCTAAAACGCGGCCTTTTAGCACTTCTGTGGATCCCTAGTGATATCTGCATTGCTTACTGCACTTATTTCCTTGTTTCACTTGAAAGAAAGTTACTGTTTGTCGTTTTTGCATTTAAGTTACCTGTAACACATTGCATTTAAGTTACCTGGCACTTGCTCACTAAAGCAATTATACAAGTCAACTCTAAAAAATTAAAAGCACTACACCCTCACAAACTCCCCTTGAGTACCTTGTTCCCCATTGGCCCTTTTTTCAATTATAAAGGAATTCCCAATACTATTCTAGCATGTCCAAAGGTCAGCTGTCAATCTCCTCTCCGGTCCAGCTGGTGAATCTGGGAATCTTGAGGCAATGTTACAACTGCCTCATGTACACAGACAACCCTCTCCTCCTCCCAACAAATTCCAACACATGTGAGAGATGCAACCATATAGCCAAACTGGAGGCTAAGCTCTCTCAACTCACTACTGGTGTAACCAGTCAGGAGGAGAAGGAAACCACACTCACTACAATTCCAGTCTCACATAGACCTACCACGACAACAAACCAAACACATAAACACACACAAACATACTCGGAGGCTCTAAATAAAAATCTGCCTAAGCAGGAGAAACCTCCAAAGCAGATACCCAAGCAACCACTACCCCAAAACAAAACACGTGCAACACATAGCTCACAAAGCCAGTGTGCCAAGCAGTCACAGCCCTTAAGGCTAAACAACACACCTGATACACTTGTAATAGGTGACTCTATCGTCAGGCACACTGACGTCCCGCTCACCAGGCTGAACAAGGAGAAGGTCATGGTGAGCTGCCTGTCAGGCGCTAGGATCCGCCACATAACACAAGCACTCAGGTCACTCCAAGGCAAGTACAAATATGACTCAGTCATTGTCCATGCTGGTGTGAATGACCTGAGACGTACCTCCCTGGACTACATGAAAAGAGACATAGAGGAGCTCTCTGAGCATGTAGCCCAGGCCGGTATGACCCTGACCTTGAGTAGCATCTTACCCTCACCAAGAATGATGCCACAATATGAAGACAAGATGATCAATTTCAACAATTGGCTTAAGTGTTGGTGTCATTCAAAGGGGATCCAATGACTGTCAGCCTGGGATGACATGCTCGACAAGCCACGATGCTTCGCTAGGGATGGCTTGCACCTGTCACCCCTGGGCTTTTGGATATTGGCAAAGGCTCTTGCTACCCCCATAGTGCCTTGTTTAGGCAAGGCTCAAAAGACAAACCCACCTCCATAGGTATCACAAGGGAAAAGAAACTAAGAGTAATGCTACTCAACGCCAGAAGTCTAAACCTCAAGATGCAAGCACTCAAAACTCTCCTTAGCATGGAGAACATCGATATCTGTGCAGTAACAGAAACCTGGTTCAGGGCTACCAAGAGCACCCCAGCAATACCAGGTTATACCTCATACCATGCTTTTCAGCCCCAAAACTTGGACCGAACCACAAAAGGAGGGGGAGTATCAATATTCGTCAAAGATACACACACCTCCAGGTTGGTGGCACAGCACGAAGCATCAGAGACTATCCATGTGCAACTAACTGTGGGTAAAACTGCCTTCCAGTTTATAGCCTGCTACAGACCACCCTCCCAAACACAGGAACCCCACTTGGCCTTCCTGAGAATACTGGAAAATATGAAGGTCTCTCCAAATACCATTATATTGGGCGACTTCAACTACCCAAACATAGACTGGGAGCATTACTCTAGCTCCAACACCCTAGCCCAAAGGTTCCTAGAATTTATAAACTCAAATGCTATGGAACAACTTGTTACCACTCCCACAAGAGGGGAAAACATACTGGACCTGATCATCACCAACATGGGGACACTATGCTCCAGACCAGATGTGTATCCCTCACTGGTAAGATCAGACCATAAACTAATCTCACTGGATATTCACATCCCAACCCCACCCCCTGCCCAGAAAACCACAGTGAAAAACTTCTCTAAAGCAAATTTCACACGCCTCAAAACCGAGGCGACATCCTTCAAAGCCCCCGGGCCTGTGGAAAATACGGCCCAGACCACAGAATCCTTTATAAACGCATTCTATGAACACCTTCAGGAATGCATGGATCATGCAATCCCAAATAAAACCAAGACCCAATCCTCCAAAGGCAGACATCCTGTCTGGTGGACCCCAGCCATAAACAAACTATACAATAGAAGGAGGAAGCTACTACATGATAGAGCAAAATCCCAAAAAGGAAGGCATCTCTGATCAGTATTAGCAAAAAACTACGGGCACTCATAAAATCATCTAAGGCCAGCTTCGAGAGAAAAATTGCACAGGACACTAAGGATAATCACAAGGCTTTCTTAAGTTATGTTAGGAACCTGGGTGGGAATTCCCAGATATGCTCAGAATTAGTCCAAAATGACAAAAAAATACACCGAGCCCACAGACATTGCCAACATCCTAGCTGACAGGTTCAGTGCAAACTTCTCCCCCCCTCTCCCCACCAAAAGGGCAAATATCTATCCCAACAGAGTGCTGCCCTCCTGACATCTCAGATGCTAAGGTAAGAGCCGCCCTCTCCAAAGCAAAAAACACAGCATCAATGGGACCAGATGGTGTCCCGGGCTGCGTCCTACATGAACTCCAAGAAGAGCTAAACCCAAACATAAAACTACTGTTCAATCTTAGCCTTACTACAGGATATGTACCCAAAGAGTGGCGTACAGCAACAGTGGTCCCTCTCCACAAAGGTGGTGCCTCAACGGATCCTGGAAACTATCGCCCCGTAAGCCTGACTAGTTTTGTCTGCAAAGCTATGGAAAGGATCATCATGGACCTCATAAATAAAGATATTGGGGACCTACAGACACTGGATCCTACCCAGTTTGGCTTTGTTAAGGGCAGATCCTGCCTCTTAAACCTGGTCAATTTCTTTGAAACAGTCACCAAGGCCATTGACGAGGGGAAGGTGGTCCACACAGCCTACCTGGACCTCACAAAAGCCTTCGATACAATACCCCACTCGGGCATTATAGATAAGCTCACCAGCTTAAATATAAACCCCTATGTCATTAGATGGGTTGCAAACTGGCTCAAGGACAGAACCCACATGGTTAGAATTGCTGGAGCCATGTCAGACTCCAAACCAGTTACAAGTGGCGTCCCACAAGGCTCAGTCCTGGGACCTCTCTTGTTCGGTATATATTTCTCGGCGGTACAGGCCAACACGGAAGGACTGTGGCTGACCAAGTTCGCAGATGACTGCAAACTGAGCGCCATAATCAACTCTCCAGCCGACACAAGGATCCTCCAAAAGGGCCTCATAGAAACAGACAACTGGTGCCAGAGCCATGGCCTCAAGCTAAATGCCAAAAAGTGTATAGTCATCCCCTTTGGCAAAAACAAAGTGCCCACAAATTACCACATAGGTGGTAATCCATTAAGTACAGAAGAATTCATTAGGGACCTGGGGACCCAAGTTGATAGCAATCTCTCATTTGACAACCACGTGGCCAAAGTGGTTAGAAAAACATTTTATATAGCCCACCTAATCACGAAGGGATTCACATCTAGATCAGGGGAGGTCATCGTACCTCTTTACTCATCCCTCATCAGGCCCATAATTGAGTACAATGCCCCTTTTGGGATGTACCTTACCAGACACCTGCAGCAACTGGAAAGACCCCAAAGTACCACACCAAGAGGATCAAAGGGCTCTAACAGATGCCATATGCTGCCCGGTTAAAGAAACTCCAGTTCTACTCAGTGGCATACCGCCTGCTCAGAGGCGATCTGTGCCTGACGTATAAAGCCATGTCCAACCCGGAATTAATGGACATGCTGCACCTCAGAAAATCCAAATCCCATCGAGCTCTGGCGGCAGAGACTTGATCCTCAGCACTGAAATAAATAGGACATGCTGGAGGGACAGATTCATAACCCAGAGGCTCCCTTCACTCTGGAATAAAATCCCAGTCCAGGTTAGGTAGAGTCCCACATTGACTCTCTTCAAGAGGAATCTTGATGAGTGGATGGGAGATCGTAGGTTTACCCCGGCTATCACTTCTGTGTCACTGTTAGACAGAGGCACAGTATACTAACCTCAAAAAAAGGCATAGCAAAATTAATTTAAAATGGGTGGCGAAAGCCAAACACACTGGCTAGGCTTATAAATGCCCTAGGGCAGACAGCCTAGTATGAACCTATGAACCTATGAACCTATTAAGAAAAATGTCCAACATCGAATATTTCAAATGAGCAACCAGGTTGCTCTTAATGAGACTTTGGTTAAGAAATCTATTTTATGCATTCCTTCCAAATGTTCTCATTCACACAGATCCTTTACAAGAAATGGGAAATCAGGCAGGCTGCATCCAAAGGCCCTTCACTGGCCAAACAGCCATCGTTCTGTTTTCCGTTAGGGTGCACAAACCTGTCAACATACCTGCCTGCATGTCAGGGATGAGATGCTCCCATGCAAATAGAGCAGGGTTCTGTACCCCTCCTTTCACAGTTCTGGATTTGGGAGTTAGGTCTTTTGTTATCAATTCCCTCAGCCAGGAAATTGTAAAATAGGAAGATTTGATGCATGTTTTTCATAAGGACAGGATGGGTTTAACTTCTAATCTGTCAATTTTTTTGTTCTCAACCTCAGAATGTAGTAATGAAATTATTACACTTGATGGTTCCAGAAAATATCTGGATCTTTTTTAGATCATGAGATAGTATGACTTCTGATCAAACATTTGTTCCATCCGTTCAGATTCATGTGTGTAAGAGGATCATTTTTAACTGACTTTCCAACTGTAAATGGAGAGTTGGTTTTGCCTTTGCCCTCAGTACTAGGGTATGGCAACTCTATTTTCTTCAGATAACTGCCATTCCTGTGTATGGCAACAACCTATCTTTGTATTGTTTTACACATTACAAGATGGGATTGTTAGTGTAGGTTTAGAGGGGGTTATACAGAATTATTCTTTCTGTTCTCATCTTGTTGTGGTTGTAATTGTAACTGTGATTATTTAGTTAGAGTTGTTCGGCAAGCGCTGTTAGTCTGGCTTACCCTTCTAAAGGGTTATACCTGTACATTTCAAATGCAGCTAGAGAAAGGAAGTCATAAATGTACTGCTAGGCTGACTTCTCACACAGCTTAGATGCATAACTGTACCTACAAGGACTACTTGGGCGTCTCTTACGTAATTGCATCAGTTTTGTCTGCAAACATAAACAGTTGAATTGAGAACAACATATCACAACTATTTTCATACACGATACTTAAGGTGGCACTTTTAAGTTTTGTTCTATTTAAGGATAAAAGGGTGTATTCTTCACCAGATACTTTTGAGCTCATAGTTTATTGTTGTAGATATTAAATGTTGTGATTTTTCAATTACCAAGGTATGTATCAAAATGAAACATTTGTTAAATGTAGTTGACTGTGTTTAAGTACTGTTTTAGAATGTTTGGTTGCTTACTTAATCCACAAAGAAATGTGCTCATTTAACATGTTAATGTACTGATAATCCATTGAAAACATTTTTCTCCTAACCTGGTGATGCTTTTCTGAGGAGTTCATATTATTTTAGTTTGTAGTTCATAAATGAAAAAAATATATTATTTTTATGTAGCCAAACAATAAAGTATGCATTTTGCTAGTGCTGAAGCTAAAGCCAAGGTATCATAATTTCTTAAGCATACCATAAGATTACTTCAGGCTTGTACACATTCAGAACATTGTAGAAGGGGCACCCTAGATAATAAATTTAAATTACCAGATGACCTCAAATAGTTAGAAGATTTAATTTACTGGGATGTGTTACCTAAAGTGTCAGCTTTGTTCACACATTACTGGGAAATTTCCCCCAGTCTTATAAGTTTACAGAGTTTAATGACATACAGCTTTGACACACAGAGAGAAAGGGGGCTTAATTAGATTAGAACTCCTTAGATGTTGATTGACTGCCATTTCACTTAACTTCCTGACCTCTCTTTCTAGAGAAATTTACTTCTGGTTCATCAGGATTAGCTACAAAATCAGACTGTACTACGCCCTGCTTTAGGTTTGCTCAAAAAGCAGTTTACAATGGTTTGAGCTGTACCTTTCCTGTTGTCTGAACTTCAAGACTAGTGCAATGCATTTCAGATGAAGTGTTTTAGCATTTTATACAAGCACAATTGGATTTTATCACTAAGTGACTACATTTTTGTTTTACTTTTAAACTGACAACTGATTTTGTACAACATATTTGTCTCATTTTTTTGTTATTTGGAATGGAAGAGCTGGCAAGAGATAGCATTAGTTTGCTGGTTCCTGATGTGGACACCGATGGTTCTGGGCTCTCTTCCTTTGGTGCTGTTTGTATAATGCTCAAGACAACATTGGGAGCAGGTCTCCTCAACTTTCCCTGGGCCTTCAACAAGGCTGGGGGTGTCTACACATCCATTGCAGTGGAAATGGTAAGTTTGAAAAGTAAACTGCGTGTAGGCTTGTCAGAGTAATAGAATCATAGCTATTACCACTTACACTGTATGCATTTTATGATAAACAGAGGGCTGGATTAATGTGATTTTATGTATTTTGTTTTACATAATTCAATTTTGTGAGTCTTTAGTTACAACAAACCTATTGCATGGCATTAAAGTTTATAGCTTATAGGGAGATATGAAATGCTCAAGTATTGTGGTTTCAGCTACAGAATTTTCTCCCACCACTAGTAATACCTGCATTTTGACACTGTGGATTTCTCTTTAGAGAGAAAGTGACAGAAGTGAAAGACATCTGAAGATCCAGAACAGGCTGCATTATTGTCTTAGTATTTGTATGTGGTGGTGGTGGTGGTGGTGGTGGGGGTCAGAAAATATATTTTTTGGTTATTCTCAGGGGTCATAGTACAGCCTGTAGGACTTCACTGTATGTACCACATCTGACATGAAGGCCTTCCCAGAAGCAGACTGTTTACGTGTTGGTTTACCATGTTTTTGGTTTTGTGTGTGTGTACATATATATTTCATATATATATATAAAATATGCTCAGAAGTATCCATGGTGGTGCTGCGGTAGTGTTGTCGCCTCACAGTAAGACGTTGTCCTGTTCGATTCTCAGCTAGAGTATTCTGTGTGGAGACGTGCATGAATGGGCATACCTTCGTTGAAAGTTGTGCATCAGAGCTGGCAACTCGGCACGTAAAAATCTATTGCCAATCATTAGCGGACCGGAGTTCTGCTGTGGCAACCCCTAACCGGGAAAAGCTGAAAGACACAACAACATGCTCAGAAGTATAGTGTCTATCATAAGCTCATAAAAATTTGAATCACAAAGATTTGAAGAAAAATTTGTATTGAGGCAAGCCCCCTCATAATGGGGGAAGAGTAAATTCCTTGATTCCAACTGTACTGCAATCCTGTACTGGAAAAATAGCCTTTGCAAGCAATCAGCTACATATACGAGTTTATGTTGATTCATTGAAATGCACAAGCATCAAAACACAGTGACTAACAACAATAGTGATACTGCCAGTGTTCTGGAAAGGGTTTTTCTAAGCTAAGATGTTGAGTTGTGGTTATGGAGTTAATAGCAGAGTTGGGGTTAGCATGCATTAGTAAGGATGGGCAGTGGGGGCATTGCCAGTTATTTGGCTAAGGCAGTCAATTGAATGTATTTTTAACATGGGCTATAGTTATCTTTTTTTTTACCCCCCCCCGATGTGCATTAAGAAACCCCATCCAAATCATGCCCATCACTGGTTTAGGGAATAGGAGTTTGTTTAGGGAGGAGAGGGGAGGTGGATTTTAGGTTTATGGAGAAATCAGGACTTTAGAGTTCATAGGAAAGGGGTAGGGAACCTTATGTTTTGGGAACTGGGGAACTTTAGGGTTAGGATCATGGTTTTGGAATGGCTACATTGTCAAGTCCATTTGGCAATGACATTATGTAGATATGATGGGGAGGGTACATCCGGGAAGGTGCAAGAGATGACTATAACCACATGAAGTTTACATTATACGTAGTAGTGTAGCATGTGTGATTTTTTTTGCATTTAATAAGTATTGGTAATTAAATGCATTTCCTGCTCTCTTCAAATGCATATAAATTTCGAATTGTTCATAGTGGAGTATTTTTTTTTCCTGTAATTGGGTCCTACGAGACTCTTACAAATGCTTCTGAGCTGTATTAAAAGTAACTTTGTTTCTGCTCTGCTAGGAGCATTAATGGCTGAAGCTGCCTGTTGTAATTTTTTTTAACAGAGAGAGACCGAGAGATTGTGTGTGTATGTAATTTTATTTATTTATTTATTTATTTTTGCCTCAATGTTTCCTGTGATTATCAAGATGCTATTCCTTATCGGCCTTTTTTTTCCCCCTGACTTCTAGACTGCTGTGACATTTGGGGAGGGAGGCAGAGCTAGGGGTCATGGCTGACGCTCAGTAATAATCAGTTTAAATCTTCGGTCTGTTAAATTTTTCAGCTGGGTAAGAGAACTCTTTATTATGACCCGTTTTCAGTCATAAACCAGGCCACAATGGCAATATTACATAAATGTATATATTATATATACATTTTAGAGTACCAATTAATGTCCATATTTTTGGAGGAAACCATGTAGATATGGTTAAGAATATACAAATTTCACACAAACTGTGAAACAAAGGCAAGACTGAACCCCAGTTCTGAGCTGTGAGGCAGAGATCTGACCAATGAGGCACTGTGTTGCCCTTTATTTTTGTATGCTAGCATCCCTCATTGGCTAGCAAGTGAGGTGCACTGTTTGTGCTTTGTGTATGAATGAAATGCTCAGCCAGTAAGCATATGCAGTCTGTTTTAGAGTCCATCCTGGGCTGTATGTACTTGTATGCTCTTTAAGAAGGTGTACCCATTTTATGTCACAAATGTAACCTATACACCGTAGGCTGCTTGTGTTTAAGATGATGTCACTGTTTGCACATTTCCTCTTCCATCTTGTAGACAAAGTAAATCACCACAATTCAAGTTACAGTATTCAAGTCCCCAGACAGAATACTAACTGTGCACGTCAGCAAATGAGCAGTACAATACAGTGACAAAATAAAGATACAGACAACTCTAAGCATAATTTTGTATTCTCCCAATCACTGCTCATCCACTGATACGAGCATGATGGGTATAATTTAGATAGAATTTTCATCTATTGACTAATCAAAGATGATGATATAAAACCTACTGGAAACTGGACAGATTTAATGCATGTTTTTGCAGCACATTCTCCACATCTCCGAACTGGTTATTGGCTGCACCAGTAATTGTTCATTCATTTATTTATTTTAAAACAAACAAGTCACTATTTATACAGGTCCACAGCTTGTCAATGCATCAAAGTTATACATATCAGCATCAATTAATATTTTTCAAGCAAGTCTTTTACTTTTTGTGAAGTAGCACAGAAGTGATGAAGATGGGACTTTTCATTTGTTCTTTGGTGCATGGCTTGGAGTAACCAAAAGGGTAGGGGAGATGATGGAAAATCTCACTACAGCTGATAATGGTGGTTGTCTGTGTATGCTTCTTTTACTATACAATTGCAAATCACTTGCAAAAAACATAGATCCCCCTTTCAGTATGAAAGCAAAACTAAATGTGGTTGGCTTGACATATTGCTCCTTTAGTAGGAGGCACTTTTTTATATTGTGGATTTTTAATATTTGTAAATGATGTAGAGTGCAGTAAAGATGTCATAGTAGTTTTTCGCATGCAGGTAGGTAATAAGTATGGTAAGTAGGACTATTTTTAAGGATACTCTTGAGTCAGATGAAATTTTAAATTGCACATCTGGTGATTCAGGCAAATATTACATGTGATGTTGCCCAGTCTCACCTTTATTCTCACTGACTGGGTTGGATCTGATCCATTGGATCTGTCTCAGCCTTTACCAAGGCTTGCAGCCATCAACAAGCTCATGGGCACACTCCCCTTATCCCAGAATGCACATCTCAACTACCCCAGATCTCGTTTGTTGCTCACAAAGATCAACACTTTTCAACAGCTCTGGGCTAAGTATTTCTTTTATTGGAAATCTTCTAAGTTTTAAACTGAAATTATCTTTTATTTCTTTCTCAATAGTTAATATCTCTCCCTTTTTAAAGCCTGTTTTAATTAGAGGGCCCTTTTCTACCTTCTCTCTGTCTTTACAAATTTCTTTTCTTTTTAGTCCATATTGTAACTAGGATTCAACTTGTTCATAGCTATTTTCTATGTAGAGTTAATCCTTCCTCTTTTGCTGTGTGTTCGTTAACTTAGTGGACATTTTGTTTAAAAAAAAAAAAAAAAAAAGTTTCTTGATACTGGAGTGTTTCATTGTTACTTAGTTCTTTAACGTCCGTTTAAGTTGGAGGGTGTTTATTTTTTAAGCCTTTTCCTGGTGTTATTCTGCTCAAAGGAAAATGCCACAGAAACAAGAGATAAGCCATTAGGCTTCAAAAAAATGCAAGGACTGTGGTAAAAAGATGCCCCTATGGATACATCCACATTGTGTGTGTGTATTATTTGGTGCCATTGCATCTTCAAGAATCGTGCTCCATATGCCATGCGTTTAATCAAAGGGCATTAACTATTTAGATCTGAATGCCTCCAGGTGCATCTGCAGTTAATTTCTACTGACTCATCTAGGCGTCAAATATTCCTTATTCATATCTGCATCAATAATTCCAAGACCATGCTATATACAAGGTTTTAAAATATTTCATCTTACACAATGACAAATTCAACTGCATTAATATTTGACCTCTGTATATTGCAGGCAAATAAATGTTAACTGTTGTTTTTATGATATTAATTTTATATAGATATAATTTTCACATTCTTCTAAATATCTCAATAACCAAGTAACACAGAACAGCCTAGCCTCATATGAAAGCTCTCAGCTAGATGAATAAAATGCTGCTGACAGTATAAGTGTAACTTGAGTGGCTGCTGAGATATTGTAAGTTGTTTACAAATTATTACAAATGCAATAGTTACTCTGTTTACTATGACTTATGAATTTTGGATTAACACTGAGAACCTAAAGAATACTATCAAAACAAAAATAGTTTGTGCTGAAGAGTTGGCCATTTATACTTCAGTTCTTTCATAATTCCTGTGGTTCCAGAGATATAAACATTTGTTTGAAATGTGGGGACATAATTTGATTTTGTCAAAAGGCTTAGGCTCTGCCCATTGGAAGTTACAGTGCAAACTTCCTGAGCTCCACTGGAGTGAATGCGTTGAGCATAAAAATAAGCTCATTCTGAAAGAGTTATTGAAAACCCCCTTTTCAGAAGCCATATCTAAAAGACTGGAGTTCTTTAAATCTGACCATTCTGAGAAGATTGGCAAATCGGACAAGTCAACAAAAAGACCTTCTTAGGCTCCAAAGTCTGTGCTGGAGCCGAGGGAGAAAATACTTGAAGCCGTCTTTTCTTCGTTAGAGCAGACACTGGCCCGATCCGAGAAGACGTTGGGACAGTTAAGTCTTTCAAATCTGACATTGTCGATTCCGGCAGAGTTTGCAGTATAGAGCTGATCCCCTACTAAAGTGTCTCATTGACTCCATTCGCCTATTTTAGAAAAGTCTCCAACTCCTTCAACCTGGTCAGCTAGGAGTCTCTCTGATGTGTATTGGGTGATGCAGAGACTCCTGAAGACACTGGCCTTGGCCAAGCTTTTTTTGGATCTGAACCAAAGGTGTCAGATCCATCAACATCCCCATCCTCCGTGCCTGTTCCTCCTCCAATCTGACCATGTGCTTCGGAGCTGGAAGATTCTGAGGTTTTGCTAGTTTCAGGGTCAGATCTGAAACCCAAGGGCTCTTCAGATCTAACATCTGCTCTGAGTTCCTCTGCTCTTTCGGAGCAGGAGGATTCTTGAAGCTGACACTCCCTCGTTGGAGCCAGGGAGTGGGATTGGATTGGACAGTCATCTGATTGATCTTGCCTCTCTGGGGCTTTGGTGCAGGTGAGTTTGTCTCCTACCTCAATCTTGGGTCAATTGTCTTCTGGTCCAGGGACTCTGTTGGCTCCAACTACTTTCTCGTCGGATCCAGAGATTTCTTTGGACCATGGGTGGGGGGGGGGTCCTTTCAGATTATGAGGAGAGTATTATCTCAATAGACACAAACACAGACTACTCAGGAAATTCCTCCATCTTCTCAGCCGATGCCCTCATTTGCTCACATTACCCATCCATGCAGAGACTCAAGTCCTCAGGATGTACCACAGGGGACTTCTCCCTCTTCCGACACTTTTCCAGATTACCCCTCTGAGGAAGTCCCACGGAAGAGAAGTTGCAAGAGGAAGCACCTGGACTCTCCAGAGGTGTCAGTTACTTCAGACACTGACCTCGATGAGCATACTTGGTCCCCCCAGTCACATCTTGAAGATGTCTCTTTTGGAGACATCCTGGAAATGTTAAGACAGATGGGTGGCTGGCAGTGCAGTTCCTCTTCGGCTGAGGAGTCGGGCTATCTGAAGGCCTTTGGGTCTCGCCCCTCCACCTCTTGGCTGTCTGCCTTCTGAAGAGCTTATTGATTTTAATCTCTCGGAAGGTGTGGGAGACCCCAGATACCAAACAGCCTACTCCTAGGAGGCCAAATAAGTACATTACTTTCCCGCCAGACAAGACACTTTTATCCAAGGGAGTAGTTGTGGATGCCATGGCCATGGTGGTGGCGGCCACTGAAAAGGGACTCTGAAACAAGTTTCTCTATCCATAACCCAATAAAGATTTTAGGACCATGGATAGATATGGGAAGCTGGTCTTCTCTTCGGTCACTAAACTACCTGTCTCATTTCCTGAGACTGCAAAGGGATGTAGTAAAAGAACTACCAGATACCCTCCAAGGAGCTGTAACTGATGAGGTCACAGACAAGGTAGCCTCACAGCTCACTACCCTAAACTCTGTAAGGCTAATATCATGTAGTGGATGAAACGAATAGGGCAGCGTGTTCAGGTACTGCTCTTAGGAGGCAGGCTTGGATGCGCCTTTGAGATTTTGTGGATCCCTTCAGGTCTTCCTTTGTTAATGCCCCTTTTGATGACTCTTCCTTGTTTAGGCCCAAGGTAAAAGAAACACTCTCACTAGATGTGAACAGAAGGTCAAGACTTCATCTGCCATTGGAGTATGTTTTTACACTCCTGCTAGACCCTTTCCCACAGGTCAGATAGGTAGTGGAAAGATGTGGTTCAGGAAATCTCAAAGGTCATTCCCAGACACACAGGGTGAAAGTTTCCCCAGAGGCAAAGGAGGGAACAACAATGGAAGATGCCAACCACGTGGCAGAGGAGGCCCACAGAATCGTCTCTAGAGAAACTTTTTTGCAAAGCCCTTTCAGTGCTCCTGAATGGAGGCCCCATTGTCTGCCTCTGGAGGCAATCAGGGGGAGGTGATTATCTCTGCACCTTCAAGCCTGGTTAGATATAACAAATGACAAATGAGTGCAGAAAATAATATCCAGAGGTTACATTATCCTCTTTTCCCTTCCAGTCCCCGAAAACAAATGTTCCAGATGTTCCACCTAGTCAAAGGGAACAAGCAACCATAGAAATCTCAAAGTTGCTAAACAAAAGAGTCATCCAAGAAGTCCCCGCAGATCGGAAAGGATTCAGAACGTACTCTAGGTTCTTTAGTTCCAAAGAAAATAGGGGATGGGAGACCCTTAGATCTCGGCAAATTAAACAAATCGGTAAAGAAAAGCAAGTTTTGGATGGTAACCCTGCAGTCAGTATTTCTGTTTCTGGAAAAAGACAATTGGATGTGCTCTATAGACCTCCATGATGTGTACTACCATATAAAAATAGGCAGACATTCCAGGAGGCATTTGCACTTATGACTAGGAAGCAGTCATTAGCAGTTTTGATATCTGCCCTTGGTCTCGCTACAGCCCCCAGAGTGTTCAGCAAATGTATGGCAGTTAGTGGCAGCTCACCTGAGACATCAAGGATTCCAGATGTTTCCATATCTAGATGATTGGCTCATGACTGCCTCGACCAGGCATCTTTTTCTACAGGCCAGAGAGACTGCATTACAAATCTGTTCACATCTAGGTATTACAATAAACTACTCAAAATCTGTTTTAAAACCCTGTCAGAAATCAAGATTCAAAGGAGCAGAGTTACACACACACACACACACAAAATGATAGCAAGTCTTACTCCAGAAAGGATACACAGTCTATGATGTCAGGCAAAGAGTTTAAGGAAGAAATGAGCACCTGCCTAACTAGTACTTAAAGTACTTGGCACCGTTGGCACACTTTCACAAGGTTATTTCAGTGGCTACTGTCGACACAATGGTCTCCTGGAATATCCAGTGACTCACAAGACTTTGATAACCAGTTCTTGCAAACAAGGCCTTTAATCACCTCAGGTAACTCGGGCCGTCCTTTTACATTTTCCCAGTCCTGAACCACAGTGACCACAGATGCTTCCCAGATTGGGGGGGGTGAGGCAATATTTGGGGAAGACGGTCCAGGGCATCTGGCATCCTCACGAGGCCCATCTGCACATAAATGTTCCAGAGATGAGAGCAGTGCTTTTAACATCGCAAGCCTTTAAAAACTCTCTACCTCTAGGGATAACAGCAGCCCAGTCAGACTACATGTCTGTAGTCTGGATAACAGCAGCCCAGTCAGACTACATGTCTGTAGTCTGGATAACAGCAGCCCAGTCAGACTACATGTCTGTAGTCTGGTACATAAACAGACTACGAACCAGATCTTACCCCCTTATTGCAGCAGAGATCTTTGGAAGATGGGACCAGCCTTGCTGCAATCTATTTGAATCTATTTGCCTCATCCATGAATGCCAAATGCAGCAACTACTTTGCCATAATTCCCCCCTCTGGGGTAGTGCCTGTGGGATGCACTTCTTCACAACTGACCCCTGGGACTCCTATATACTTGCCTCCTCTGATTCCTGAAGTATTACAGAAAGCATGTTTGTTGAAGAGAACCATAATTCTAATTGCCCCCTACTGGCCCTGACAAATTTGGTTTCCCTTCCTTTAGCCTCATTTTCGGGACAAACCATGGATACTGGACACAGTTCTGGAGCTCTTGACACATGCTTCAGGAGTGGTTCATCCCAATTTACACAACCTCAAGCCAACAGCTTGGCTGCTCTGATTCCATTAATAGCCAGGTTTCTTTCTCTTTCATCACAAGTGAGATACATATTGTTCTCTTCCCACAAAGCTTCCACAAGGGAACTTTACAAAGGAAAAGGGAAGAAAACTGTGTTTTGGTAAACTCAAATCATGTTGATCCCCTTACTGCTCCTCTGTTTCTTTTAGATTTTCTAGCTAAACTTTTCAATGAAGGATCTGCTACAGCTACTATCAGGGCTCTAATTAGCAGCAATTTCAAATTTTCATTTAGGAGAACATGGTTCTTCTATTATGTCTAACAAAGTCTGTAAAGCTTTTCTCAAAGGGACAACTTTATTGAGGCCTCCTTACAAGGATCCATCTCCTCCTTGGGACTTGAAATTTTATTCTGTCTCGTATAATCTAGCCCCTTTTTGAGTCAGCAGCCAATTGTGAATTACAATTTTTATCCTAAAAGACTTATTTTTCTAGTGGCTATCACATCAGCAAGAAGGGTTTTGGAACTGCAAGCGTTATCTGTCAAACCACCATATTTGGTATTTCACAAGGATAGGGTCTCATTATGAATTAATCCTTCCTTTCTGCCAAAAGTTGTATCAGAAAATAATATCAATCCACTGATTTTTTCCAAAATTTAAAAATAAGGCAGAATATATGTTGCATTTTGCTAGAGGTTCATAGACAATTACGTTTTTATTTGAAAAGAACAGTAGATTTCAGAAAGTGAGTGGCCACGGTGGTGCAGCGGTTAGTGTTGCCGCCTCACAGCAAGAGGTTGTCTGGTTCGATTCTGGCTGGAGTGCCTTTTGTGTGGAGTCTGCATGTCCTCCCTGTGGTCGGGTGGGTTTCCTCCGGGTGCTCCGGTTTCCTCCCACATCCCAAAGACGTAGAGTAGGTGGACTGGGCACTCTAAATTGGCCCTAGGTGTGAGTGTGTGCATGTGTGTGCCTTCTGTGGAAGGTTGGGTGCCGGGCTCGCAACTCGACACCGTAAAACTCCACTGTCAATCATGAGCGGACAGATGATCTGTTCTGGCGACCCCTGACCGGGAAAAGCCGAAAGAAGAAGTAGTAGTAGATTTCAGAAAGTCTGATCAGCTATTTGTCTCTTTTTTTCTGACACAAGGAAGGGATTACCAGTATCCATACTAACCTTATCTAAATGGCTTTCAGAATGTATAACCTTTTATCTACAAATCCTAGAGCAAACAGCTTCCACACCAAGTCAAAGCTCACTCAACCAGAGCAGTTGCTACTTCCTCAGCTTTTTTAGTGAGAGCCTCTATGGACAGTATATGTGCTACAATCCTGTGGGCAAGTCCTCATTCTTTATTACTTATTGCAAAGTCGATTTGGCCTACAGGTTCTGAGGAATATTCTGCCATGAGCCACTCAAGATTTAGGTAGCTAGGGACACTGTCCCATCAGTGAGAATAAAGGCAAAATTGGACAGCATCACACAAAGAAGTTATGTACTCACCATAACATTCCATATGTGTTGTCCTTCTCCACTTTTATTCTGTAAGCCCACCCACCTACTACACCTGTGCTCCTGGGAGACCGGGTTCTACTAATTGGACTGTTATGGACTCATGACTTCAGAAATGGCTTCTTCTTATCTACATATTCTGATACTGCTCAAACACACTTTTTTTTATTTCTCGGGAGGGGGTATTTTTTTCTAATGGGCAAACAAGATCTGATGTAGTTGAGAGGTGCATTCTGGGATAGGGAAAGTGCCCATGAGCTTGTTGAAAGCTGTGAGCTTTGGTAATGGCCGAGATGGATCCAACTCTATCAGTGGGAATAAAGCATTGTTTAATGACCTGTACAGTTGTAGGTGTGACTATGTTGGTGTTAAACTGTAACACATTCTTAGAGAAATAGGGATGTTGGGTTGATTTATTTTCCTTGTTACACACACAAAATAAGGGGGAGTTATAACCAAATATAGAATAACTGCCTGATTTCAGTATTGTGAAAGTGTGTGACAAGGGTTGAATATGTCATGTGAAATGCTAGCTTAGTTAAATTGGATACCGGAATCAAAATTGCCAGGAGAAATTTTAGCAGCCTCTGAAATGCAGATGATACCTCTGTTGATGATTGAGAGGGGGAAGAGTTAGAGGCCATTGATTTAATTAGGAAGTACAAAAGCTGCCTTG